>NW_028318076.1:0-375000 GCF_062004578.1 Staurois parvus | reverse complement strand
CATACTTTAAATATGTGAGACTACAAAAACTGCCCATTTTAACCCCCTAAACCCTGCACCACCACACCATAACAGCATGAACTCAGCTGCGGATGGCCCCAGTTAAATGGGTCATGTTCAGCAGGCAGCATTAGCCCCAACAGGTAATGGAGATCATTTTTGTTGCAAGGCATCTGAGTTGTAACATTTGTACAGCCCTGTCAGCTGGCTTTGCAGCTTAATGGGTAATGGCTGCTGTGAGCCCAGGCTGTGCCATGATGCAAGCCCAGGGGTGAGTCATTGACTACCTGATATCACAAGATGAGTCATCCACTTCCTGGGATAACAGAGCCAGGTCACAGACTGATCACGGATGTGTTTGAATGATGCTGGCACTAGTCAGGTCATAGAAAGAGTAGCTGCCTAATTGATGGAGCAGAGTGTCTATGGAGGACAGTAGTGAGAAGGTGAGTATTGCAGCAAAAGCTGCATTCTTTACATTTTTACAGGAATCAATGAAAAATAATCTCTTTTTGGTTCGATGTGGCAAGTTAAAGCCCAGGCAACACACCAAAGTGGACCAGGCTGGTGTAATTAGCGAGCTAGCTGGAGTTGGGCTTTAGGACCCCTAAAGCCTGGAACACACTAAGTTTTTTGTTTAACCCAGTGGGCTGAACAAAACCTGACAGCTCAGTAGGAGCCACTGCATTAACATCAGATAGTACAGTGGCTCCTACTGAGCTGTCAGGTTTTTTCCTCTTCCTCCCTGGTGTGCTATTGTGTTCTGAGGAGGGGGGACAGCCCCCCCCCCACCAAAACACTCTGGTCAGCACTCAGCTATTGGCTGAGAGTGCTGATCGGGAGTCAT
This sequence comes from Staurois parvus, assembly GCF_062004578.1. NCBI lineage: Eukaryota > Metazoa > Chordata > Amphibia > Anura > Ranidae > Staurois > Staurois parvus. The sequence continues at coordinate 374,153 of NW_028318076.1, read as the reverse complement.
TCGGCAGACCTTTTTGGTCATGCCCCTTTGACAGAAGCCGGTTGAAAGCCTGGCTTCTGTCGGACCGGCTGCCATACAGATTTTTACTGACCCGGCAGATGCCGCCCGACATTCGGCCCATGTGTATGGGGCTTAAAGGGTGTGCAGACCAGCCAACCAACATGACAGATTACATAAAAGAATAAAAAAAAAGGTACAAAGTACTCTGACTTTGCACATCTCACCACATTAAAATTGCCTGCAAACCCTTCACAAGCACTCATTCAATGAGGCTGGGTGCTTTTAATTACAGAGCTAGAGATAAGCTCAGAAGCAGGGTATTATGTAGGGGGTCATGTCTGGGTGTGGCTCCTCAAACTGGACAATTCGATTATCCTAACAAACCAACTCACCAAATTAAAAAGAACACAAAAATACAAGACAAGTCCCTAGGTACACTGCAAAAGAATGCCTCTAAACTTACTGAGACGAGAAAGATAGTTAGCTTTTAGCACAAGGTATGTAAAGGATGCAGCCCTTCTCTGCCTCAGTTACACTGACCATGAAGAATTAATGAGCAAAACAACAGATTAACCCCACAAGTTTTTTTTCACTATTACCTTCCATTTTACTGGCTTCTTAAAATATCAAATGCAATTTAGTGGTTGGATGAATTGCCTTCAAAACAATTTATGTAGTGAATACATACTTTTATTTATGAATGTCTCAGAACAAGAGGGACACATGAAGGAAAGAGGGAGAGGAATTGGGCTGAAGAAGAGGGTCAGTCCCTAAGAATAGTTAGGAGCTATGCTTCTGTTAGACTCACATTGGGTGTGGCAGCTTGTAGAGGAAACCTTACTTACAGGAAGTGGCCACAAAAGGTAGACGAGCTGAGCTCTCTGTGCAGGACGAGTATACAGACAAAGAACGGATTATACACAATATTAGACTTTCAAAGACCACTTTGTGATAATTATCTAAAGGAGTCCACATAATAATCGTGGAGGTTTCCTGCAATTCCATTAAACCATCATTACTGTTTAAAGTCACTTTACTACAGCTGCAGAACTCTTATCTGATGACGTGAAGAACACGGGAGAACTATGCAGATCATGGTAAAGAATAACCTAGCCTGGCTCAATGCAGAACCAAAAAGGGCCATGCAATCTGACTAAATCACATTACATCAAAAGGAGATTTTACAAACGACTATGTAGTTGCAAGGGCCAGCCTAGGTCTTTACATTACATGACACTGGTAAACCTAAAGTAGACTGCAAACCATTGCATGGTAAGATTACATGTATGATGACTACGGATCAAACAATGATTTAGTATGAGCCTACCTGACTAAATACAAAATTAAATGGATCGTTTATGTAGGGCTTCTAATACACAATTGTAAAGGAGACTGAAACTGTAATCAATCTCCTTGAGATTCTAGCCATACACTATACAATCTGTCAGACTAAAGCTGGCCATAAATGGATTGAAATTCAGACGGTTCAGCAGAGATAAGCCAAACTTCCATCTATGGCTCTATCATCTCTCAGATGAGACTGTTGGAAAATCTGTGTTTGATCAGTGCATATGCAGCCAATTGGCTGGAGAGCAGATCAGTGTATTCCAGCAGCAGAGGAGTCTGGATGTCAGGCTGCAATGACACAGCAGGGAGGATTAATTCGTCCACAACATGCATGGAGGGGGAAATCAGGTATTCTTTGATCAGCTGTCTAGCTGGTTTTCATTGAGCCTTTCAGTTTTCAAGATGGTAAAGAGAACGTTAGGATCAGATAGATGGGTAACAATGGCAATAGAGTGGCTCATAGGAAAGCTTTACCAAAGTCAATACAAACCATTCAAAATATGGAATCAGGAAGGCTCCTGTACTCGAGTCAATGGTAGATCTGTACAGATTGTATGGTGTATGCCCAGTCTAATGGGGATGTAATGATCATATCGAATGATTCTTTACAAACTCAGCTAATATGATCAGATTTATAAAAGGATCTGAGTCAATATTATATAAAACTGAATCATAATCAAAAGTCTGTTTGGATGGAAAATACAATCATAGGTAAGAAGATAACTCCGGGAGCTTTTCAATCGTACAGTCAGTCAGTCTATTGGCAATACAAGCAGATATTGGAGAGGTTTTGTGCATGGTCACCCTACACCTAGCGATCAGATAGAGGTCTGTCCTGTGCCCCCCCCCCCCCGGGCAGGCCTGCACCGGCACGTCGCCGTGTATACAGATGGCCCCTGACATAGTGAGGTGTATAGAAGGAGAAGAGGCTGCCTTCGGGCACACAGCACAGGAAGCCTGCACCCCACCCTCGGCACACAGGAGGAAGTGGCTCCACACTACATGGCGTCACAGGATGAAGTTTACTGTTTATGGTGGAGACATTGTCATCCTACACGACCTCCACATACAAGTCAAGGGCGGCTGTGCCATCCTCCTCATACACCCCGTACAGGAAGGAGCAGCACCTGACCAGCTCCCCGGACCACACACCGCACTCTAGGAGTGGCCGGTCCTGTCCCCGCCCGGACACAAGTACAGCACGAGGGACTTCGTCCAACTTCCAGCTCACCCCCACCCACCCTGACACGGGGAAGGTGTACGCCCGGAACCAGGAACTCAGGTAGGACTGTACACACCGAGCCCCGGAGAGCACGGACCGTACCTGAGACGAGGCGCCTAGGCACAGCCGAGGAGAAGAGATCCGAACACCGGGACGATATCGCTGCCACCTCAGAAGAAGCCGGGGAACCAACTGCAACTCATCAGCGATGTGGGTTTGAAGCAGGGAGGCGGCCGGACGATCCCGCCCACAGCTAGGAGGGAGCTACCTTAGGAGGCGGGGCGTGGAGAAGCCCGTCAGCTCTGCTGGCCAATCAGTGGCTCGGAACACGTCCCAGTCACGGCGAAGTTTGCGCGCTCTGCCCATTCAGCCAATCGTATATCACAGTGACAGGAAACTAATGTCAGGGATACTGTAATGTTCGTTCTAGGGCAAAGGTGTAACAATGAGCCGGGGAGGTGTGAGGTGTGTATGTGGGCCGGGAGAGATACAAGTGGGTGTCTGTGGTGGGTGCTGTGCCGCTCCACGTTCCTGGAAACTCCTACTGCTATCAGTGTTACTACCCAGGGCGACAGTCTGCGGAATGGAACACACGGATGGACTGTCCAGGGCAGGGGCCCCAAACCATCTGCACAAAGGGCCACTTTACTATCCTTCACACTTTACAGGGGCCAGACTGTAGTCAGTGGGAGTGGAAAATGTCAGTAACAATGCTCCATCATTGGTGTCCATGAGAGGAATAGTACCCCATCATTGGTGTCTATGAGAGGAATAGTACCCCATCATTGGTGTCTATGAGAGGAATAGCACTCCATTATTGATGTCCATGAGAGGAATAGTACCCCATTATTGCTGTCAGTTGGAGGAATGGTACCAAATTATTGGTGTCAGTGGGAGGGAAAGTGTCCCATTATTGGTGTTGGAGGAATAGTACCCAATTATTGGTGTCAGTGGGAGGAATGGTACGCAATTATTGGTGTCAGTGGGAGGGAAAGTGTCCCATGATTGGTGTCAGTGGGAGGAATAGTACTCCATTATTGGTGTCAGTGGGAGGAATAGTGTCCCATTATTGGTGTCAGTGGGAGGAATAGTGTCCCATTATTGGTGTCAGTGGGAGGAATAGTGTCCCATTATTGGTGTCCATGAGACTAATAGTATCCCATTATTGGTGTCAGTGGAAGGAAAAGTGTTCCATCATTGGTGTCAGTGGGAGGAATAGTACCCCACTATTGGTTTCAGTGGGAGGAATAGTGTCCCATCATTGGTGTCCATGAGAGGAATAGTACCCCTCTATTGGTGTCAGTGGGAGGAATAGTGTCCCATCATTGGTGTCAGTGGGAGGAATAGTACCCCACTATTGGTGTCAGTGGGAGGGAAAGTGTCCCATCATTGGTTTCAATGGGAGGAATAGTACCCCGTTATTGGTATCAGTGGGAGGAATAGTACCCCGTTATTGGTATCAGTGGGAGGAATGGTGTCCCATCATTGGTGTCAGTGGAAGGAATAGTGTCCCATTATTAGTGCCAGTGGGAGGAATAGTGTCCCATCACTGGTGTCCATGAGAAGAATGGTACCCTACTATAGTGTCAGTTGCAGGAATAGTGTCCCATCATTGGTGTCCATCAGACTAATAGTATTCCATTATTGGTGTCAGTGGGAGGAAAAGTGTTCCATCATTGGTGTCAGTGGGAGGAATAGCACCCCACTATTGGTGTCAGTGGGAGGAATAGTGTCCCATCATTGGTGTCCATGAGAGGAATAGTACCCCATTATTGATGTCAGTGGGAGGAATAGTGTCCCATCATTGGTGTCAGTGGGAGGAATAGTACCCCCTTATTGGTGTCAGTGGGAGGAATAGTGTCCCATCATTGGTGTCCATGAGACTAATAGTATCCCATTATTGGTGTCAGTGGGAGGAAAAGTGTTCCATCATTGGTGTCAGTGGGAGGAATAGTGTCCCATCATTGGTGTCCATGAGAGTAATGGTACCCCGTTATTGGTATCAGTGGGAGGAATGGTGTCCCATCATTGGTGTCAGTGGAAGGAATAGTGTCCCATTATTAGTGCCAGTGGGAGGAATGGTGTCCCATCACTGGTGTCCATGAGAAGAATGGTACCCTACTATGGTGTCAGTTGCAGGAATAGTGTCCCATCATTGGTGTCCATCAGACTAATAGTACCCCATTATTGGTATCAGTGGGAGGGATAGTGTCCCTCATTGGTGTCAGTGGGAGGAATAGTGCCCCATCATTGGTATCAGTGGGAGGAATAGTGCCCCATCATTGGTATCAGTGGGAGGAATAGTATCTCACTATTGGTGTCAGTGGGAGGGATAGTGCCCCATCATTGGTATCAGTGGGAGGTATAGTATCTCACTATTGGTGTCAGTGGGAGGGATAGTGTCCCATCATTGGTGTCTGTGGGAGGAATAGTGCCCCATCATTGGTATCAGTGGGAGGTATAGTATCTCACTATTGGTATCAGTGGGAGGGATAGTGTCCCATCATTGGTGTCAGTGGGAGGGATAGTGTCCCATCATTGGTGTCAGTGGGAGGGATAGTGTCCCATCATTGGTGTCAGTGGGAGGAATAGTGTCCCATCATTGGTGTCAGTGGGAGGGATAGTGTCCCATCATTGGTGTCAGTGGGAGGGATAGTGTCCCATCATTGCTATTCGGTACTGCACTACTTTAACTTGCAAATAAATAATATTTCCTTATAAATTTAGGCCAAAATGTACTCTGCTACATTTCTTTTGTAAAAATAACCCAACTCAGCGTATGTTATTTAGTCTGTGTGACAGGTATAGAGTATACAAACTATGGTGTATATATTTGAAAATTGTTCAATTCCTGATGTACTGACGGCCTATGTCATTTCTTAAGGCCCTGAAATGCCAGGACCTCCTGAATGACCCCAAATTGGAATTTAGATCACCACCACTCCAGTCATATGATGATGCTGTGCTGCACTTGTGACAATATGCAAAACAAAAATGTAAAAAAAAAGTCTTAATTTTCCCAAAAAATTGTGACAAAAAATTTCAACTTCACAAAACGCACCATGTCTCTTACTAAATTCCTCAGACTGTCTACTATCCAAAAAGGGGTCATTTGGGGTTTTTAGTAATGTCCTGGCATTTTAGGACCTCAAGAAAGGAGATGGGCCGTAGGTATTTTCCAATATTTATCACATACTATGTAGACTCTGGAACTTTCAAACAAACTAAATATTACACACTGATTTGGGTTTTTTTTTACCAAAGAAATGTAGCAGATTACATTGTGGCCTAAATTTATGAAGAAAGAATATTTATTTGCAAAGCATTTTAAACATTTTTCGGTATTTTTTTCGTTTATATAGCAAAAAGTAGAAAAAACCCTGTCGTAATTAAAACAAAGCTTTATCTGTCTCAAAAAAAAGATAAAAATGAATTTGGGTACAGTGTTGCATGACTGAGTAATTGTCATTCAAAGTGTGACAGCGCTGAAAATGTGCCTGGGCAGGAAGGGGATGAAAGTATCTGGTATTGAAGTGATGAAAGAACACACTGTTCTGGAGGAGGATTGAAGGAAGGCAGAGGCAGGAGAGACTCTGGTGCTGGGAGTGGAGTGGGCACAGCTGGGGAAGGCTCTGTATTACCCCACTATCTCCAGCTCTGTGCAGGAAAGGGCTGTCAAACAGCTCGGTTTTGCAGATTAAATTTGTGCAGCTCTCCCAAGGTAATCAGCCGAATTGTACTGTCAGCATGTTAGCTGGTCCACTTTGTATGTAGGAGCGCTAATAGCAGCATAACCTACCAGCTGTCAGAGCGACTACAGAGTTTTGCTGATTACCTTAGGAGAGCTGTTCTCCAATGCCTGCATCCATAAACACAGACAGCAGCGCTTTGCCTCAACTCCCACTCCCTCATCATAGGATTTGATTGACAGAAGCAGGAGCCAATACCTCTCGCCGCTATCAATCTGCCCTGTGAGAAGGGAGAGGGCAGAGAGAGATTCTGCTCAGGTAAGTATAATGGAGGGCTGGAGGGGGTATCCTGGACACAGAAGTTTTTTTTTCCCTAATGCAGAGAATGCATTAGGGTAAAAAAAACTTAAGGCTTTAGAGCCACTTTAATGCAGAGAATGTATTAGTTCTGCTTTAATCAAGGTTTTGAAAATTGTTGTAAACCTCTGAAATGAAAAATGGACAAAGCATACCCTCTTTGGTGTTATTACCATCAATTCAAGGCACAAGACAGGTTATGCTAACACCAGACAGTCCTGGGAGAGGCCCGATCCCCATACACAGCAGGTGATTGACAGAGGGGGATGTGTCCATGTCCACTCAGGTCTCAGATTACACTCAGCTCCCTGCTCTATGCTCTACAGTGAATGATGTCAGATCCTCACCCCCTTCCTTCTGGTGCTGAAAAATTGCCTTTGATTTGTTTATTTGAATGGTTGCAGAGGAGAGAAAGCTGCACATAAACTGGTACAACATATGCAGGTGGATTTGTAAGCTATGTTCCCCTCCTCATTGGGCGCCAAGTGTGGGTCACATGAGAGGCCTAACCCAGGGTGGGCTACACTAGGCATCTTGAACAGGGTCAGTGCCTTACACATGGGGTACCTTTGCTTTGTGTTGTACACCATGTACACTTGAACCAATAAGCTGTTCTCCAGTTAACTTTCTCATTCCCGTGTCAATGTACACCTTCATTGTAGCTGTTGCATGTAGGAGAGACACACTGAGCCTATGCCCACACCATCTGTCCAGCATATCTCCACCAGTAGCGGAATGGAACCCCGCCATGCACCTAGCAGGGGCTCCATACATGCACTTACTTAATTCTTGCTATTCTGTACTCCTGTACAGGCTGGGGACCTCTGTTGCTCTGATCTGCTCCCATTGCCATGGGAGATGGTCCGCTTGCAGAGAGAGTGCCAACAACAACTGCCTCGCTTCAAGAGGCTCTCCCACCTATCAGTTACTTACATACACTCCTTTAGTAACTTCAGACCAGGCAAAAAGAAACATTTAAAGCTTTACTGAAAAGGTCCTGAACATTACAAAGTTCAAAGTACAACACAGTTCTTTCCCTATGTCCCAACTCAGACTTGTGTGCTGCCTACCTGCATAGGTAGAGTCCATTCATGGCATATTCTATGGTTGGCAGAATCCAGCAGCTGGTATCTTCGGGACAGACTACAGGTTCCAGCAGTCCCCCTACATAATGGAAGGCTTCAGATGGTAAGCAACCCCAGACTCCAGCATCGGTGGTGACATGCAGCTCATGGGCCAGGGATCCCAGGAACTCCAGAACTCTCCTTCTCAGTGCAGGACTTGGAAACCCCAATGGGTCCCTGGCCCCTGGTTCCTTTTTATAAGCACAGGACCAGTGGGTCAGACGCAAGAAGCCCGGGTAACCCTATCCCTCATGTCTGGGGCAGCACCTACTTAGGGTACCATAAGTAACCTGCTTATAGATTGGTTTCATCTCTGTGTATCACCTGAAGCTAATCACTTCAGTGAATATATGTAAAGGTTTACAATCACTTTAGTGAAAATCTTGCTCTGCTTTTCACTACTAAACTGGTTTAGCCACACTTCCACAACTCCCCTTCCCCAACGTTGTTTGTTTTTTTGAAGACCAAAAGTTGACAACACTAGTCATGGTACAGCAACACTACTAAATGGTGAATGATAGTACAATGTACTGAACTAGTCCCTGTGCCTCTGGGACCAATACGACATTCCACCATGATACTGTTGCTCTAGCTTCCTCTGCATGCTAATTCTTCTGAAGACATAATAGAAAAAAACATTTTTGAAAATCTGAGGTTAGTCAGGTTGAAAAACACAATTCAGTATAAAATTAGCTTTAGAAAAAAATAAAATATAATGTCCAGCTTTAGTAGTGCTCAGTATTATACCTTTTGCAAGGACTCTATTTCTCAGTGACTTAACATCACTGAGCAGCTTACCAATTCTTAGATGTGGTGGCTGCATTTGTTTTAATTTTGGAGGCTTCCTTTCTTATATTTTCACTTGGAGTTCCAGTGAGTAAGTCTAATGTTTTTCAAAAGAACAAGCTATCCTGCAGATGGATCAGTTTACAGGAATGAGGCAAACCATTTAACACTGACAGGGATGCTTACAATGGACAGCTTTTATTTATTTGTGTAAAACCTTTATCCCAGAGGGAAACAAAACTGTTTGCTGTACATGCTTATAACGTATTAGCTGGAGTTTAGCTTCAATTCTGTAGTGTAGCTAAGTTTGTTAGTGCATCTAACACTCCCCTCCCCCCAGATTGATGATGCTGCTGCCCAAAGGTGTCCCTGGGCGTGGACACAGGGGCTCCATGATCCCCTATTGCCCGGGGGCCCCATGAGTTGTCAGTCCGCCCCTGTGTCAGTGTTGTTGATCTTAGCTTCATGTTGAAAATTCTTCCCTCCTGTGCAAAATTTACACTCTTTAAAAGAGAAGTGTGGGATTTTTTTTTGTCCAATCATACTTACTGTACCTAGGTGGATGCAGCATCGGTTCCTTGCTGGCTGTAAGGGTGAGAGCTCACATGATCGCTGATCACTGAGTTCTCACAGCTGCTCTGAGCAGCGAGTGGGACTGTCAGTCACCACTTTCTGCTCTGCACCCACTTCTCACTGGAGTGCAGGACTGTAAAGGGGGAGGGAGCGGCTGGCTCAGGCTCTCAGCAGATCGCTGAGAGGCTGAGCCAAGTGCCGCTCCAGACCCTGTGGTGGATCCCCACTTTGAAATCGGGATCTTTCCCCACTTTGAAATCGGGATCTTTCCCCAGCCTGTACCAGCTGAGTGACATCAGCCGATAATGGACTTCAGCGTGTTGTCAGCTGAAAACAGGTCACAGGAGTAAAGACCGAACTGCGCTCCTGTGATCCACAGAAGTACAGCCAAAAGAGCTTTAGCTGTACTTTTTCTTTAGGGTCAGTTCACACCATAGAAACAGAGTCCAGATGCATTCCGGATGTATTTTTATATGTGCGTTTTTGATGTATTCTGGTTCATTTTTTCTCCTCTCTTTTTCTTCAATTTAAGTATGGACATGTGCATTATAGTGCGTTTTTGGTGCGTTCCGGTGTGTTTTTGATGCATATTTAATGTGTTTTACTGCATTCTAATACAGTTCAGTTACAAAAAAACGCAGTACGGTCTACTTTTTTTTCTCTAACTGAAATGCACTGAAACTGACCGCAATGATGTGAACTATGCCATTGGAAACCATGTAACCTATTATCAATGCATTTTTGATGCAGAAAAAAATGCACTGGACTGCATGTTGTGTGAATTGGCCCTTAACCACTTGCCTACCGGGCACTTATACCCCCTTCCTTACCAGGCCAATCTTCAGCTTTCAGCGCTGCCACATTTTGAATGACAATTGTGCGGTCATGCAAGATCATACCCATATGAAATTTTTATCATATTTTTTTCTCATAAAAACAGCTTTCTTTTGGTGGTATTTAATCGTCGCTGGGTGTTTTACTTTTTGCGCTATAAACAAAAAAATTGCAAAAAATTAAAAAAAAAAAAGTTTCTTTTTTCTATTATAAAATTTTGCAAACAGGTAATTTTTCTCCTTCACTGATGTGCGTTGATGAGGCAGCAGTGATGGGCACTGATAGGCAGCACTAATGAGGTGGCATGGATAGGCGGCACTGATAGGCAGCACGGATAGGCGACACTGATGATGGGTACTGATAGTCAGCACTGATAGACGGCACTGACTGGCGGCACAGCTGGGCATTGACTGGCGCAACTGTTGGGCACTGACTGGCACAATTGCTGGGCACTGACTGGTGGCACTGCTGGGCTGCACTGATGGGCAGTGACTGGTGGCACTGGTGGGCACAGGTGGGTAGCACTGCTGGGCACAGGTGGGTGGCACAGGTGGGTGGCACTGCTGGGCACAGGTGTGTGTGGCACTGGTGGGTGGCACTGATAAGCACAGGTGGGTGGCACTGGTGGGCACAGGTGGGTGGCACTGCTGGGCACAGGTGGGCGGAGCTGGTGGGTGGCACTGCTGGGCACCGATCATCAGGGCACTGATCATCAATGACCTGATGATCGGTGCCGATCCCTGCTCTGACAACTGCCGGTTCTCAGCAGTACTTTCCTCATGCTTTGACAGCGAGAGGAAAGTGCAGCCGAGAACCGGCAATTGCATTTCCCTGTGATCAGTGTGTCATTGGACACGGCTGATCACGTGGTAAAAGGCCGCTGTGATTGGCCTTTTACCACATAACATGATTAACTGTGTCCGTAGGACACAACGATCACGGAGATTGCCGGGGGCGCACAGGATAGCGCATTCTGGGAGGACATCATATGATACCCTCCCAGAACTGGCCGGCCGCAGTGTAGCCGTCATTCGGCTATCTGCGGTCGGCAACTGGTTAAAATAGAACTAAAAACATTTTTTTTAATTGTTAATGGAGTAAGGGAGGGATATAACCCCTGACCTTTTGCCATCTGTCTCCAATTAGGGAGATTTCCCTCCACTTCCTGTCCCTTGGCCACAACAGGAAGTGAGAGGAAATCCCTCCCCAAAGTGTCCCCATTGGAATATTTCCCGTCTAATATAGTTCTGGGGGCAGCTCAAAGCGTGTGATTTTCTTTTATCTTCACTTTCAGTAATAATGATAAACAGGAAAAATAGAAAGGGGAAATCACCCTAACAGGGCCACAGAGAGCAATAAGAACCTTACAGGCATTTAAATCCCACTCTGTTCTATCCAAAACTGAAAAAAATAAGTTTTGTTTTTAGTTATGCTTCAACCACCAAGCACCTTAGTTCTCCGGGTTCCTCATGGGGAGCTCTGGACATCTCTGTTCTATACCTCCTCCTAGATTGTAAGCTCGAAAGAGCAGGGCCCTCAATCCCCTCATGTTTTGCATTGTATTGGTATTGTTCTGTCACATGTTCTGTACCCCTTTGTAATGTACAGCGCTGAGCGAACTATTGGCGCTTTATAAATACTGTATAATAATAATAATACCTCATCCATCTCCTGCATCTATTACTATAGGGTCTTATTCCACTTCTCAGTTTGTAAGAAAAACATTTCCTGCACTCTTGCTGACCTTTGTTAACCTCCTGGGCTCCATGTCCAGTCTCATTTAACCAGCTACAATGTCTCAGTTGCTCCTGGCATAGGGTCTCTTCTGTATCCATCCTAAGGGCCATGTCACACAAGCATTTCTGCTACCACCAAGGATCACTAGGAGAGTGCTCACCTTCTTGTATGGTTCCACTCCCTTTCTGGCTGAAACACTACAGTGCTCACCAGCAAGGGCGTGGTGACAAATCAATAATTCACAAGTTTTATTTAAAGTCTTTAGTGCGGCTCTGCTTTTATACAATTCACTAATTTGGTCAGCTGAATAGCAACAGAATAAGAGAAGGTAAACACACTCTGAGCGATCCTGTGGTTGGTGAGTTGCTGACAACAATGGCATTGTTAGTGTAACATAGCCATTGTCATGTCTGTAGTACATTTACTATACCTACCCTTACTGTTACAGTAATACCTGAGCCCAGCTTATATTTCCTTGTTTACTACTTCTCCTATATACTTTATACAACTCCAGTTGTTCCTGTTTCTCGATAGCCTAACCTTCACCAGTGAAGATATACCATGGGGCACAACTGTGCAATTAAGTTTCAACCTTGGTAATGCCGGTGACTGGGGACACTTTAAACTTTGGCCTTTGATGGAGTCAAAATATGCCTCTAACTACCACTGATGACACAGATGTTACCTATGACAGATTATCCATTAGTACGGTAATTGTATGTGTAAAATCCCATGAATATAAACTGTTGTTATACACTATATTGCCAAAAGTATTGAGACACCCCTCCAAATCATTGGATTCAGGTGTTCCAATCACCTCCATGGCCACCGGTGTATAAAATCAAGCACCTAGGCATGCAGACTGCGTCTACAAACATTTGTGAAAGAATGGATCACTCTCAGGAGCTCGGTAAATTCAAGAGCGGTACCATGATAGGTTGCCACCTGTGCAATAAGTCCGTCCGTGAAATTTCCTTGCTACTAAATATTCCACGGCCAACTGTTAGTGGTATTATAACAAAGTGGAAGCAACTGGTAACAGCAACTCAGCCATGAAGTGGTAGGCCACGTAAAATGACAGAACGGGGTCACTGCATGCTGAAGCGCACAGTGCACAGAAGTCACCAACTGTCTGCAGAGTCAACAGCTAAAGACCTCCAAACTTTTTGTGGCCTTCAGATTAGCACAACAACAGCGTGTAGAGAGCTTCATGGAATGGGTTTCCATAGCCGAGTAGCTGCATCCAAGCCTTACATCACCAAGTGTAATGCAAAGCGTCGGATGCAGTGGTGTAAAGCATGCCGCCACTGGACTCTAGAGCAGTGGAGACGTGTTCTCTGAAGTGATGAATCCTGCTTCTCTGTTTGGCAATCCGATAGATGTGTCTGGGTTAGGTGGTTGCCAGGAGAACAGTACTTGCCTGACTGCATTGTGCCAAGTTTGGTGGAGGAGGGATTATGGTGTGGGGTTGTTTTTCAGGGGTTGGGGTTGGCCCCTTTGTTCAGTGAAGGGAACACTTAAGGCGTCAGCATGCCAAGACATTTTGGACAATTTAATGCTCCCAACTTTGTGGGAACAGTTTGGGGATGGCCCCTTCCTGTTCCAACAGGACTGCGCACCAGTGCACAAAGCAAGGCTCATAAAGACCTGGATGAACTTGACTGGCCTGCACAAAGTCCTGACCTCAACCCAAGGGAGACTGCGAGCCAGGCCTTCTCGTTTGACACCAATGCCTCAAATGTGCTTCTGCAAGAATGGTCAAACATTCCCATAGACACACTTCTAAACCTTGTGGACAGCCTTCCCAGGAGAGATGAAGCGGTTATAGCTGGAAAGGGTGGGCCAACTCAATATTGAACCCCACAGACTAAGACTGGAATGCCTTTAAAGTTCATGTGCATGTAAAGGCAGACATCCCAATACATTTGGCAATATAGTGTATGTATCAATCTTTTTACACATTCTTTGTTTTAGAACCTGAAACAGTAGTCCACACTTTGAAACAAGTACTTCATGCTGTTTTCAATACAAGTTCTCCACCACTAACCTGGAGGCTGTTTTTTATAGGATATTGCTACCAAGAAAAGTAACAAAGATGAAAATTGATTAAAGCAAGTTACCAAGAGAATCAGGTGTTTTTCTAGTGCAAACTCAACTGTTTCCCATTTAGAAAATGATTTGCAGAGCATATTATGCCTGCAATGCTGGGAAGACTACAACTACACGTATGCAGAGATCTAAGACAGTCACACAAGGACCTACGAGATTTTCACTGGAAACACACTTACAGTTAAGAAATAATCCGGTCATGTTTCATATTAGTTCAATGCTACTATTGAGCAGGAGAATTTATGACTCATGGTCTACATCATGTAATATATCTGTGTGCTCCTGTTTTGCATTGTCTCCCTTGGCATCAAGGTTGAGAAATCTCCTCCTAAACTTCACTAAACTTCTGATGCTTTCACTCAACTTTTTGTTAAAATAACTCATATATTTAGAGTAGCAAACCTTTGTTCTTCTCTTTTATCTCTTTTTCACATATCCTTCTTCTATATACATCTGCGATGTGAAAAAAAATACACAAAGATAAATTATTTGAGATTTTTTCTACCTTTTAATGTGACCTATAAATTGTACAATTCAGTTGAACAACAAACTGAAATATTTTAGGTGGAGGGAAGCAAAAATAAAAAACGAAAATAATATGGTTGCATAAGTGTGCACACCCTTAAACTAATACTTTGTTGAAGCACCTTTTGATTTGATTCCAGCATTCAGTCTTTTTGGGCATGAGTCTATCAGCATGGCACATCTTGACTTGGCAATATTTGCCCACTCTTCCTTGCAAAAAGACTCCAAATCTGTCAGATTGCGAGGGCATTTCCTGTGCACAGCCCTCTTCAAATCATCCCACGGATTTTCGATCGGATTCGGGTCTGGGCTCTGGCTGGGCCATTCCAAAACTTTAATCTTCTTCTGGTGAAGCCATTTCTTTGTTGATTTTGATGTATGCTTTGGGTCGTTGTCATGCTGAAAGATGAATTTCCTCTTCATGTTCAGCTTTCTAGCAGAAGCCTGAAGGTTTTGTGCCAATATTGACTGGTATTTGTAACTGTTCATAATTCCCTCTACCTTGACTAAGGCCCCAGTTCCAGCTGAAGAAAAACAGCCCCAAAGCATGATTCTGCCACCACCATGCTTCACTGTGGGTATGGTGTTCTTTTGATGATGTGCAGTGTTGTTTTTGCGCAACACATATCTTTTGGAATTATGGCCAAAAAGTTCAACCTTGGTTTTATCAGATCATAACACATTTGCCCACATGCTTTTGGGAGACTTCAGATGTGTTTTGCAAAATTTAGCTGGGCTTTGATATTTTTCTTCATAAGAAAAGGCTTCTGTCTTGGCACTCTACCCCTTAGTCCAGACATATGAAGAATATGGGAGATTGTTGTCACATGTACCACACAGCCAGTACTTGCCAGATATTTCTGCAGCTCCTTTAATGTTGCTGTAGGCCTCTTGGCAGCCTTCCAGACCAGTTTTTGTCTTGTCTTTTCATCAATTTTGGAGGGACATACCGTTCTTGGTAATGTCACTGTTGCGCCATATTTTCTCCACTTGATGACTGTCTTCAATGTGTTCCATGGTATATCTATTGCCTTGGAAATTCTTTTGTACCCCTCTCCTGACTGATCTCATTTTAACAATGAGATCCCTCTGATGCTTTGGAAGTTCTCTGCGGGCCATGGCATTTGCTGTAGGATGCAACTAAAAAAATGTCAGGAAAGACCTACTAGAACAGCTGAACTTTATTTGGGGTTAATCAGAGGCACTTTAAATGATGGCAGGTGTGTACTGACTCCTATTTAACATGATCATGAATGTGATTGCTTAATTCTGAACAAAGCTACATCCCCAGTTATAAGAGGATGTGCACTCTTATGCAACCATATTATTTTAGTTTTTTTTGTTTACTCCCCCCCCCCCCCCTCCAAAAGATTTCAGTTTGTTTTTCAATTGAGTTGTGCAGTTTATAGGTCACATTAAAGGTGGAAAAAGTTCTGAAAAAATGTATCTTTGTCTCGTTATTTTACATCACAGAAACCAGGGGTGTGTAGACTTTTTATATTCACTGTATAATAAAATCTGATGAGGTGATTGAAACTTCCTCTTTTCATTATGGATTCTGCTTGTTTATTGTGGGTGTTCTCCTTTCAATAATTGACAAGCTCATACTCTGCATCCTCTGATAAGAAGCAACTCTACCCTCCACCCTTCAACAACACGTTTTTCTCTCTGCCTCCTGTCTCTCCCCTGTACACAATCAACTCCTGCTTTACCTCCACCCCCCAGCAGACCCATAGTCATCTTCCCCTCTGCCCACCCCCCCCCAACCAAGCTCAGCCTCTCTCTACCTATCTTCCCAATTAGGCCCTGTTCATACCTGTATATTTTAGGCATACTTTAGGTGTGGTGTGTTAAAAAAAAAAAACCCTGCTTGCTGCATCCTTAATGCACTTTCATCAAAACACACATTATATACACTATATTGCCAAAAGTATTGGGACCCCTGCCTTTACACGCACATGAACTTTAATGGCATCCCAGTCTTAGTTCATAGGGTTCAATATTAAGCTGGCCTACCCTTTGCAGCTATAAGAGCTTCGAACTCTTCTGGAAAGGCTGTCCACAAGGTTTAGGAGTGTGTCTATGGGAATGAGCGACCATTCTTCCAGAAGCGCATTTGTGAGGTCAGGCACTGATGTTGGACGAGAAGGCCTGTCTTGCAGTCTCCGCTCTAATTCATCTCAAAGGTGTTCTATTGGGTTGAGATCAGGACTTTGTGCAGGCCAGTAAAGTTCCTCCACTCCAAACTTGCTCATCCATGTCTTTATGGACCTTGCTTTGTGTACTAGTGCACAGTCATGTTGGAACAGGAAAGGGTCATCCCCAAATTGTTCCCGCAAAGTTGGGAGCATGAAATTGTCCAAAATGTCTTGGAATGCTGATGCCTTAAGAGTTCCCTTCACTGGATCTAAGGGGCCAAGCCCAACTCCTGAAAACCAACCCCACACCATAATTCCCCCTCCACCAAACTTTACACTTGGCACAATGCAGTCAGGCAAGTACCGTACTTTCCCAGACATGTCCATCAGATTGCCAGGCAGAGAAGCGTGATTCATCACTCTAGAGAACACATCCCCATTGCTCTAGAGTCCAGTGGTGGCGTACTTTACACCACTGCATCCGACGCTTTGCATTGCACTTTGTGTTGTAAGGCTTGTATGCAGCTGCTCAGCCATGGAAACGCAATCCATGAAGCTCTTTATGCTCTGTTGTGCTAATCTGACGGCCACACAAAGTTTGGAGGTCTTTAACTATTGACTCTGCAGACAGTTGGCGACTTCTGCGCTCTGTGCACTTCTGCATGCGCTGACCCCTCTCTGTCATTTTACGTGGCCTACCACTTCATGGCTGAGTTGCTGTTGTTCCCAATTACTTGCACTTTGTTATAATACCACTAACAGTTGAGCGTGGAATATTTAGTAGCAAGGAAATTTCGCGGATGGACTTATTGCACAGGCGGCAATCTATCACAGTACCCGCTTGAATTCACTGAGCTCCGGAGAGTGCTTTCTTTCACAAATGTTTCTAGACGCAGTCTGCATGCCTAGGTGCTTGATTTTATACAACTGTGGCCTTGGAGGTGATTGGAAAACCTGAATCCAATTATTTGGAGGGGTGTCCCAATACTTTTGGCAATATAGTATAGTGATTAATAGTAGTGCATCTACAACACATGTAAAAAGGATCTAAAATGCAACATAAAGATCGCAGCCATTCACATGTAATCTCTCATGCAGTGATCACATGAGAATAATCTTACCTGAATACAGGCCATCTGTGTCCATTGTCGACCACTCGCATGTGATTGCTGCATGAGCGTTTACAAGTGAGTGGCTGTGATTATCTGCGAGAGCTGACAGTTTCCCATTGCTTTCAATGGAGCTGCCTCTCGCAGCTTATTGAAGAAACCCCTGTTCTGGTTCTCATACTTAATCAGAGGTAGGGTGCATTCAGATGTGTGAATGCACCCTTAGGCCCCATTTACACAGGGCTATTAGTTGCGCTCCCCATGCAGGGACATCTTTTACTGGCACAGGGATGCACAGGTGTAGTCCCGTAGATGTCTATTGTCTATTGGGACACGCAGCTGCATAGACACAGTTGCTTTCCCAATGTGACATTCATGTGGATGCAAATGCATGTCTCAGAACTCAACGTAGGGGGTATTTGGGGCCATGCACCCCACATATGTCACTTTGGGACACAGTGGCTGTGTCCGTGCAGCTGCATGTCCCAATACACATCTAAAAGGACTGTACACCAGTGCATCCCCATGCCGGTAACGCATGGCCCTGCATGGGGCACACAACATATTGCCCTGTGTGAACAGGGCCTTACCCTGATCAACTACTATGCTCCCAGTACTCCATGGGCAGCCCTCCTGCTCCCTTCTCTTCACACCCAGCCATGAACAACTTATTCAGCACAGTGGATAAATGGTTAGCACTTCTGCCTAGCAGCACTATGGTTGTTGGTTTGAATCCCAACCCCAGCACTACCAGCCTGTAGTTTGCATGTTCTCCTTGTGCTTGTGTGGGTTTCTCCCCACATGCCAAAAACATGCTGGTAGATAAATTGGCTCCTGTCTAAATTGGCCTTAGTATGTGTATGAATATGAGTACCTGTGATAATAAATAAACCCATTCATGAATGGGCACACATTTGCTGGCTTATATAAAAACTATACCAAAAAACTCTATATGATTTGACCAACTAATGTGTGTCCGACTAAAATATTTTCTGAATTGTGAGTGAGGCATACCAATATGTTAATTCACCAAGAGGCCAAAGACCAATTAGCTTAAATTAACCCATGAATGGGCACACATTCTTTGCTAGTGCACACAAACTACTACAAATCCTCAATATTATTTATCCAGATAACATATTGTCTGATTGGCCAAATGTCATTTATGGATGGACATATACAGTGGATATAAAAAGTCTACACACCCCTGTTAAAATGTCAGGTTTCTGTCATGTAAAAAATTAGACAAAGATAAATAATTTCAGAACTTTTTCCACCTTTAATGTGACCTATAAACTGTACAACTCGGTTGAACAACAAACTGAAATCTTTTAGGTGGAGGGAAGAAAAACTAAAAAACTAAAATAATATTGTTGCATAAGTGTGCGCCCCCGTAGCCTCCCTAAAAATCTGATTATGCCAATATTTCTGTGCTCACATTTTTTTGCATGGAAATATGTAGTTTTTTTATTGTAGGCCTGTAATTTTTAGGAATAACTCACTGAAATCTGTCCAAACAAAGAGTCTAGTAAACATCCCAGGTATGTTAAAATTTAAAACACGAAATCATAAATTATAATTTAATAAATAATCATAAAAAATATGAATATAATAATAATAAATTTAATTCAATAATATAATCAAACCAAAAACACTGAAATTTTAAATATAGCGCCAAGTTCACACATCACTGAGCAAAGTCGCAAAATCGTTTTCAGTGTCTGATGATGAATTTCCCCACGAATCATTATCACTCAATTCTGCAAGTAGTTCTAATTTTCTATTGTTGTTCTCTAGCTGGTCTAAAACCACTTTTGACCTAAAGGGACACTTTTTGGATGCCATGGACTTTTCTCAGTTTCAAGGCAGAAAGAACAGTAAAAATGTAGGCAGGGCACAGGACAAAGCATTAGGGACAAAATGTATGTGAAATGGTTTGATACAGTAATGTTTTACTATGTTATTTTAGTGTATTTAGTGAATGTCACTTTTTGACATTTTTAAATTTTTCGCCAGTTCCATCCCCATATGTCCTGACGTCGCAGGGAACGGAACCCGGAAGACAGATGCCAGCATCGGCTGGAGGACATTGCCGTGGATGCTGCAGGGGGGACATCGTGGGAGCGCAGGACAAAGTACGTGCAGAAGGGATCCCGGAGCAACGCTGCAAGGTATTCCCGAGTGTAGCTCGGGGTTACCACTTGTGGTGCTGAAACTTTACCCCGAACTACACTCGGGAATACCTCCAGGGAGATTAAACTAATACTTTGTTGAAGAACCTTTTGATTTGATTCCAGGACTCAGTCTTTTTGGGTATGTGTCTATCTTACACCACCATGCTTCACTGTGGGTATGGTGTACGTTTGGTGATGTGCAGTGGTGTTTTTGCACCAAACATATCTTTTTGAATTATGGCCAAAAAGTTCAACCTTAGTTTCATCAGACTAGAACACATTTTCCCACATGCTTTTGGCCAGGCTTGGATGTTTTTCTTAAGAAACTAGTCTACCCCATAGCCCAGACATATGAAGAATACGGGAGATTGTTGTCACATGTACCACTCAGCCAGTACTTTCCAGATATTCCTGCAGCTCCTTTAATGTTGCTGTAGGCCTCTTGACAGCTTCCCAGACCAGTTTTCCCAGATAGCAAAAAAAAGGGAGGTGTGAAAAGGAATTCACGAGAAAAAGCGGTTACATCATGGACAGAAAGCGATACCCAAAAATTTCTCAAAAATGATGCTTTATTGCAAAGAATGCACATATTAGACATTTAGGTAAATACCCCAGTTAGCCATCACCACAAGATGAGACAGTACAAAAAGTATGACCTAAAACAGAAATTATTAAAAGCAAGACGTCATAACTGGCCATGAGTACAATTGAGCTATAAATATAATGACCCTAGGTCTAGTACAGTGGTGGGCAACCTTTTTTTTCAACTGAGCCAAATCTCGCCAAAACCACGATTGAAATTTATTTTGAGAGCCACATTTTTAAAACTGAAAATACATAGGATGGTACACTGTTTTTAGTTTCAATAAGTTTTTATAGTAATTCATCCCCCATAGTAATTCATCCCCCATATAGTAATTCATCCCCCATAGTAATTCATCCCCCCTATAGTAATTCATCCCCCATAGTAATTCATCCCCCATATAGTAATTCATCCCCCATATAGTAATTCATCCCCCATAGTAATTCATCCCCCCTATAGTAATTCATCCCCCATAGTAATTCATCCCCCATATAGTAATTCATCCCCCATATAGTAATTCATCCCCCATATAGTAATTCATCCCCCCTATAGTAATTCATCCCCCATATAGTAATTCATCCCCCCTATAGTAATTCATCCCCCATAGTAATTCATCCCCCCTATAGTAATTCATCCCCCATATTAATTCATCCCTCATATAGTAGTAGTAAGTAAGTAGCAAGTAGTAAGCCAAGTCCCCCCTGTGTCAATTCACTTACCTTTGCTCCGCGCGTTCCTCTCACTGTGTTCCCGCGCCGTTCCGGTCTTCAGGGCGGACTGTGAGAGGAGCCTAGCTCCTCTCACGTTCGTCACGCTGCCCCGCCTACACACATCCTGACAGCCAATCACTGGCTATCAGGATGTGAGTGGCAGCGAGACTGGCCAATTATTGCATTTGAGCGCGCTGCCCTGGCTGTTTTTTTTTTGGATCACGCTGCAGAGTCCCTGCCGCCCGAGAGGAGGGAGGGGAGCGGGCGCCCGGCACACAAGAGCCGCATTAAAGCGTGTAAAGAGCTGCATGTGGCTCGCGAGCCGCGACTTGCCGACCACTGGTCTAGTATATATACAGCACAGACACATAGGAAACACCACCATATAGGGGATGTATGCAAAAAATTATCACCATGAAGGCTATACATCAAATATGCAATAATGTGAACATTAGTACCAATAAAATATGGACCGAGGAGCCCGATTAAACAATACTTGTATGCTAGTGAAAGATCCAACTCAGGGCAAGGATCCAAGAGAGACATATGCAGCACAAAATTTGATTGCTAATATAGGCACCAGTAACCTGATGCTATAATGTGTTAACACACACTTTCATGTAAGAAAAATATATAGCATTTTCAGCAGGGATGAGTGGTTCTTGACTGATGAATAGACAATCATGTCCAGATATAGCACTATGGAATAAACTTAATGACAATGGTGACTTCTCCATGTGACATCCGTCATCTGTAGCTGAAATGGCAGGGCCCTGTCAATATAATGTAGGGATTCTTCACCGCCAGCGTGCGGACTAGATGTCTCCCTTATTAAATATCTGTTGTGTATATATTAGGAATATCCATGCTATATAGTGAAAATAGGGTGCTGTGCACCTTCTAAGGAATATGGAATGATGTCCCAATCCTGTAGTGAATAAGTGACATAAGAGATAGTCAATATGGTTGTCACTAAGTATATCAGATATTGGCGGCCATAAGGCCGTAATTCCTTTTCTGTATTTGCAGAGTTCCACTCACCACCCATTCAATGAATAAAAACGATGCATAATCTCTCTTGTTATTGGATTCAGGCCCGGAGGCAGCCGCCAACATCGGGACTATGGACAAACCAGCTTCGCTTCCATCCCAATACACGTGCAGATTGATGAACACCCAGCACGAGTGTGTATTTCCATGTCCCCTGCAGGACTGGGTGTATGGCGCCAATGAGTCTGACGGTAGTGACGTCACTGACGTGTGATATCAACACGTTTCGCCGATGGTCGTATCTTACTCAGTTTCATCAGGACCAATAGAATGCATAGCTCGAGACTCCATTTATATCAGGCGGATCCCTGCCCATATATGCAAATAAACATCAGGCAAAGCATTTCATTGGAAAAAAGATAAAAAAGCGGTATTTATAGAAAAACTTATGAATACCTGGCAATAGTCACAGTGGGAAACATAATAATTCTATACCTCAGCAATACCCATAAGGAAACCGATTTAGAGATACCTTTTTCACAGAGGGGAAGTTACTATATAGTCCAATATAATTTCTTATACTTCCCTTGGAGATCAAGTTCAACATTTAACCTTTTAGGATATAGAGTATCAAGCCTATATATCCAGTGTTTTTCACGTTTTAGAAGCTCTTTATCAAAATCACCTCTTCTCTGCGGGAAATTAAGGGCATAGATTCCTTTAACATTAGTACCCTCTAGTTCACCTCCATGATACTTTGAATTGTGTTGAGCTAAATTACTTTCTGGTTCATTGGATTTGATGTCCCTAAGATGTTCTCCTATGCGTACTCTAAGTTGCCTTTTAGTCTTACCAATGTACATTTTTTTACATGGACAGGTTAACCGTTAGCCGCCCGGCCAATGGCCGTTTGGCGGCTTGAAAAGCGCTGCAGCTTTCCGGGTGCACTCCATTTGGCATGCTCCCGCACATGCGCGGTTTGCGCGGTTGCAGAGCGACGCAGCAGTGCGATCTGTCACCGCCCGTGCACCTCGGACACGGCCGATGACAGATCCGAGTACCGGCTCCCGTTGCTGGTACCATGTGACCTGCTGTGACCAATCACAGCAGGCCACATGACAGTTGTATACAATGGATGGCTTCATTGATGATGCCATCCATTGTATACTAGTGCCTAGCTGTGAATGGTCACAGCTAATCACATGCACATGTCATGTGAATAGCTGTGACCAAATCACAGCTAAGCACAAAAAAAAAAAAAAAAAAGCTGAATGAATCGATTTCATTCAGGTAAATGCTTGCTTATAGCAAAGTAATTCTTTGCTATAAGCAAATTGTGTAAAAAAAAAAAAATACTGATCACTTCCCCAAAGTAGTACAGTGTTACTATGGTAACATTGTACTATTTTGGTCATAGTAAAATATAAAAAAAAAAATATTAAAAAAAATAAAAAAAAATGTAATAAAAAATTAAATATAATAAAAAAATAAAAAAAAATTAAAAAAAAATATATATTTTTTTTTTCATACTGTCACCAGTCAGTGTCGCTGTTCACCGCCATGCCAGTTATATGATGATGCTGTACTGCACTGGTGACAGTATGTAAAAAAAAAAATAGTGAAAATAATTTTTTTAATTGAAGTACGTCGGACTGTCTACTCTGCAAAAAGGGGTCATTTGGGGGATATCTGTACTATTCTGACATTCTTGGACCTCAAGATATTAGATTGGCTGTCAGTACTTCAGGACTGATCAATATTCAGATCTATACCATAGTTTGTGAACTCTATAACTTTCCTACAAACTAAAAAATACATCCTAATTTGGGTTATTTTCACCAAAGACATGTAGCAGAATACATCTCGGCCTAAATTTATGAAGAACAATTATTTATTTGTAAACTTTTATAACAGAAACAAAGAAAAATGTGTTTTTTTTTCAAAATTTTTGGTCTTTTTTTTGTTAATTTAGCAAAAAATAAAATACCACCAAAAGAAAGCTCTAGTTGTGTGAAGAAAATGATAAAATTTTAGTTTGGGTACAGTGTTGTATGACCGCGCAATTGTCATTCAAAGTGTGAGAGCGCTGAAACCTGAAAACTGGCCTGGGCAGGAAGGTGTAAAATTGCACGGTATTGAAACGGTTAACATATACAATACTCTAGATGTAGAACAGTTTATGAGGCTTTGAATTTTATATTGGGCCTTATTGTCAGAATCAGAAAATCTATCTGTCCGATCCACAAATTTACAAATCTGACATCTTCCACAGCTAAACACCCCTTTGGTACCTGAGGTAAGCGAAGTAGATTGTTTTAAAGTTTGGTAGTCTGAATGAATAAGTAAATCACCAAGGTTTGGTGCTCTCCTAGCTACCATTTGCGGACGATCTCCTACAATTCTACATAAATTGGGACACTGTGTAAGGATCTTCCAATGTTTTTCCAAAACCTGTTTAACTTCCTTCCATTGTGCTCCATATTGGGTTATCATCCTAACTGGTTGGGGAATCTGTTTATCCAAGTTACCTTCCTCTTTAGGGGATAGTACCATTTTCCTGTCAACATTATATGCTCGTTTTCTTGCCTTCCTAATCTGAGAATGAGAATAACCATGCTCCCTAAATCTCTTATAGAGATCTTGTGCCTCTAGTTTGGCCAAAAAGTTCAACCTTAGCTTCATCCGACCAGAACACATTTTCCCACATGCTTTTGGCCAGGCTTGGGTGTTTTTCTTAAGAAAAGGATTCCATCTTGCTACTCTACCCCATATCCCAGACATATGAAGAATACAAGAGATTGTTGTCACATGTACCAGACAGCCAGTACTTGCCAGATATTCCTGCAGCTCCTTTAATGTTGCTGTAGGCCTCTTGACAGCTTCCCAGACCAGTTTTCCCAGATACCTGTTAACAATGAGATCCCTCTGATGCTTTGGAAGCTCACTGTGGACGATGGCTCTTGCTGTAGGATGCGACTAAGAATATGTCAGGAAAGACCTACCAGAACTGAACTTAATGTGGGGTTAATCAGAGGCACTTTAAATGATGGCAGGTTTGTACTGACTCTTACAGTGGGGCAAAAAAGTATTTAGTCAGCCACCAATTGTTCAAGTTCTCCCACTTAAAAAGATGAGAGAGGCCTGTAATTGGCATCATAGGTAGACCTCAACTATGAGAGACAAAATGAGAAAAAAAATCCAGACAATGACATTGGCTGATTTGGAAAGCATTTATTTGCAAATTATGGTGGCAAATAAGTATTTGGTCAATATCAAAAGTTCATCTCAGTACTTTGTTATATATCCTTTGTTGGCAATGACAGAGGTCAAACATTTCCTGTAAGTCTTCACAAGGTTGGCACACACTGTTGCTGGTATGTTGGCCCATTCCTCCATGCAGATCTCCTCTAGAGAAGTGATGTTTTGGGGCTGTCGCTGGGCAACACGGACTTTCAACTCCCTCCTAAGGTTTTCTATGGGGTTGGGATCTGGAGACTGGCTAGGCCACTCCAGGACCTTGAAATGCTTCTTACAAAGCCACTCCTTCATTGCCCGGGCGGTATGTGTGGGATCATTGTCATGTTGAAAGACCCAGCCACGTTTCATCTTCAATGCCCTTGCTGATGGAAGGAGGTTTGCACTCAAAATCTCACGATACATGGCCCCATTCATTCTGTCCTGTACATGGATCAGTCGTCCTGGTCTCTTTGAGGAGAAACAGCCCCAAAGCATGATGTTGCCACCCCCATGCTTCACAATAGGTATGTTGTTCTTTGGATGCAACTCAGCATTCTCTCTCCTCCAAACACGACGAGTTGTGTTTCTACCAAACGGTTCTATTTTGGTTTCATCTGACCATATGGCATTCTCCCAATCCTCTTCTGGATCATCCAAATGCTCTCTAGCAAACTTCAGATGGGCCCGGACATGTACTGGCTTAAGCAGGGGGACACGTCTGGCACTGCCGGATCTGAGTCCCTGGCGGCGTAGTGTGTTACTGATGGTAGCCTTTGTTATGTTGGTCCCAGCTCTCTGCTGGTCATTCACTAGGTCCTCCCGTGTGGTCCTAGGATTTTTGCTCACCGTTCTTGTGATCATTTTGACCCCACAGGGTGAGATCTTGCGTGGAGCCCCAGTTCGAGGGAGATTATCAGTGGTCTTGTATGTCTTCCATTTTCTAATTATTGCTCCTACAGTTGATTTGTTCACACCAAGCTGCTTGCCTATTGCAGATTCAGTCTTCCCAGCCTGGTGCAGGTCTACAATTTTGTTTCTGGTGTCCTTCGACAGCTCTTTAGTCTTCACTATAGTGGAGTTTGGAGTGTGACTGTTTGAGGTTGTGGACAGGTGTCTTTTATACTGATAACAAGTTCAAACAGGTGCCATTGATACAGGTAATGAGTGCAGGACAGAGGAGCCTCTTAAAGAAGAAGGTACAGGTCTGTGAAAGCCAGAAGTCTTGCTTGTTTGTAGGTGACCAAATACTTATTTTCCACCATAATTTGCAAATAAATTCTTTCCAAATTAGCCAATGTGATTGTCTGGATTTTTTTTCTCATTTTGTCTCTCCTAGTTGAGGTCTACCTATGATGCCAATTACAGGCCTCTCTCATCTTTTTAAGTGGGAGAACTTGCACAATTGGTGGCTGACTAAATACTTTTTTGCCCCACTGTATTTTACATGATTTTGAATGTGATTGCTTAATTCTGAACACAGCTACATCCCCAATTATAAGAGGGTGTGCACACTTATGCAACCACATTATTTTAGTTTTTCATGTTTACTCCCCCCCCCCCCCTAAAAGATTTCAGTTTGTTTTTCAATTGAGTTGTGCAGTTTATAGGTCACATTAAAGGTGGAAAACGTTCTGAACGGATTTTTGTCTTTTTTTTTAGATCACGAAACCTGACATTTTAACAGGGGTATGTAGACTTTTTTTATATCCACTGTATTTACTAATGTTTACAAAAAGGTGTATCTTTACTACTTTTACTTTCAGATGCTTCTGTTAACAGTTCTCATATTTAGCTTCTGTTCACAGTCTTGATAATCTCAGCACAAAAATATACCTTTCAGCGCTTCCTTATATTACCTTTGTCTGAACTTAAATTCCAAGTAGGACAACTAAAAAGCATTACTGCAAAGAATCTTGTAACGCCAGAGGGGCTAGGCAAAAGAATTCAGCAAGATGTCTGCAGGCAGTTAAAGGATTATGGATAATTCTAATAGGATGAACTCACTGCAAGATATTTGGAGATTTGTGCACATTTTGCTCGATACCCTATGGTATTTTAAAGAAAAAACTATTCACACTGGAATATCCCTTATAAATGTCAACTTTTTTCATTTGTTGTTGAAACTACCTGAAATATTTTCCTTCCCCAGATAGGGAGTAAATAAACAAAGCAGGAATGTGAGAGCAGGATGTAGCTTGCCTCTTTGTAGAGCATTCCTTACAATTGTAGGGGGAGGGGAGAAGTAATAAAGCTAATATGTGAAAAACTTACCATAGGTTCTTACCTCTGTATATGACATGGCAGAAATATTCAGTCTTATACTGAATTTATTCAATCAACTGTTTGCTAAGTTTGGATTGGAAACTACTCAAATAGTCATGATTCTGCAACACATAATTAATTTTATATATAAAAAAAAAACTTATCAATGACTACTTGAAGAAATACATCAACACAGTGGAATTCGCTGAAAATTTCTTAATCCAGTAAGACTGGACCAGCATTCCAAAAATGCCTGGATTGTATGACATCACCCAGAAAGATAAAATACTGCTTTCACCAATTCACAGTGACATATTAGCAAAAGTGTACCTGAAAAATCCCAAATCCCTAAAATAATTCCTAGTAGTGCAAATGTATAAAATGTATAATACAGTGTATAGCACAGCATCAATTCATAGAGCTAAAACATCAGGATAAGCAAACTTATTTTAAAAACGTGAGTTATTTTCAGTTGAGTCTGATGAGGTATAACATAAGGATATGTTTCTTCATTTCAACTATTGTTAAGGGCTCATGTACACTGCAGCTGCTAAACTGACGTTCAGTTTTTTCAGCAGCCCCTGAACTCTCCTTTATGTTTTCCTATGTGTCCATGTACACATAGTCGTTTACAGGCAGTTGAGTTTACAGTCGTTTTTTTTGACTGCACCAAGCTTGCATTCAGTAGTAGATTTTACATGTGTTTCAAATGCCAAATGCTTGTAGACATTTGTAAACGCGGTTAACCGCGTTTTTAAGCTTTTGCGTTTAGAAGCGGTTTTAACTGTTCCATATCCAGATGCTGTCCAGAGCCTTTTTTCATAATCAGAAATGCACGCAAAGCATCTTCCATGTATTCAAATGGACCTAGTACACCAGCGCAGTCAGTTCCAGGTTTCGCGTGAAGGAAAAAATGGTAGAATGTGCTGCATTATGCTCATGATCGGATCCATAGTGAATTGAACCAGAAAAGACAGGCAGTCTCAACATATATCACAATTGTAATAAAAGCGCCACACCCTTAATACTTTAAAGCAGCAATTCCACCTCAAAGAAACCAAATAAATTTCTTAGTGCTATAACTTAAATAAAGGAATGCGCTAAAACCACAAACTATTCCTAATTTAGTGTAGAAACATTAGTGCAAAAGATATATATATCTATTCTCAATTAATATCAAAAAATATCAAAATATGTGCAAGAGACCACCCCTTGAAGACGTCATTCATGATTGGCTTGCTGGATGCTGACGTCTGTGGAGAGGATTGAGTCACGAGCGCTGTAGTGAGTGTGCGGGGAGCAGGAGACTGTTATACCATTTGCTGTTTTATGCTGTTATACTGATGTCGGTGAAGACACCCTTTTTGTGAGTGTAAATCTTTATTAAATTGTTGGATACTTTTATAAAAAAAACTGGCTGCACCATGATTTTCTCTTTCATTCCCAAACATGACCTCGGTGGAGAGATATAAAAAGAGAGAGTGATATAATGGTCCTGGAACCATTATATTGAGTGGTGGATACCTACCTTATGGATGATTGTATAGCTATTGATCATCACACCTGAGAAGTTGATTTATTGCATCTGCTCCCAGAGCAAAAAGCGTTTTTTCCTGATCTAGAGATTGATCAGCATGGAGCTCTGGTGAGTTACCCAACTTTACTTTGGTGGTGGATTTTGGCACAATTTCTTTGAGAGCACCTGAATTTGAAAAGGATTTGTTTGGACATTTGAAGAAATTCAGAATTGGACAATTTTTATATTCACAAATTTAATTATTTAAATTACTTATGCACTAAAAAATAGTTTTGCACATATTTTGATATTTTTTGATATTAATTGAGAATAGATATATATATCTTTTGCACTAATGTTTCTACACTAAATTAGGAATAGTTTGTGGTTTTAGCGCATTCCTTTATTTAAGTCTCAACACATACTGCTCTCTCTGCTTCTGCTCTCTCTATTTCTCACAAAATGTCTGAAATAGTTAATTATTTACTATTTTTCAGTGCATACTGGGCATTTGGGACGGTCTCCTGAAGTTACCTTTTAAAAAAGTTTCTAAAAGCAAACTCACATAAACGCAGCTAAATGCATATAAACACGGTATGCATATTCGGCTAAACTGACTTTTATTAGCTACGTTTTCCAGCAGTCAGTTTCCATCATTCAGAAGAGTTTTCCAAACGCCCCGTGTACATGAGCCCTAAAGCGGAACTAAACCCATCTATTTAAAAGTTTCAAAATACAATTACATTCCCAGTACGTGTCGGGAATGTAACTGACAGTTTGGTTGAGGACACAAGCAAATGTGACAAACCATCAAATGGCAGGTGTCATAACTGATCACATGTGCAGCACCATGGCAGAGGATG
Source organism: Staurois parvus (assembly GCF_062004578.1). Taxonomy (NCBI): domain Eukaryota; kingdom Metazoa; phylum Chordata; class Amphibia; order Anura; family Ranidae; genus Staurois; species Staurois parvus. The sequence goes on along the minus strand of NW_028318076.1, from coordinate 344,268 downwards.
ATCCAGCAAAGGCTATGATGGCATCTTCCTTGGCTGAAAACGATAGGAGGATTTTGTCCATTTTAAAGCTTTGTGAATTGAGCCTATAGTTTTGGCAGCAACATAATTTTGGTACAGAGGCAGTCAATGAAGAAGTATGATCATTGGAGAAGTGTATAAGCGCTATGTCATTAAGCCGAGAGGTGTGGTCCATGGGAAACTTTGTTGGTACAGTGGTGGTCAGTGGGGAAGTGTAATGGTGCAGTGCGCATCTCAGTTTACGTTCCAGCACGGTGCACAAGCATGGGAGTGACATTATTCTGTGACAGCCAATCAAGACAGCAGAAGACCGGCACCAGGAGTAAGCCAGAGAGAAGATGCCAGCGGAGGACCTTACAGGCATCAGACCATTGGAACAGAGGTAAGTATTACTGTCTGTTCCAGTATAACCTTTTGCCCCACTCACAACCCTCTCCCCGCCAACACAAAGGAAGACAACAGCTGGAAGTCTGTTCCAATAAACTTGACACATGTTTTAATAGAGGCTACATTGATGTTACAGCAGGCTGTCAGGAAATGGCAACATTTTAAATGACACTTTGGGGTTGATGTACTATAGGGAAGTAGGCTGTTTACTTTGCAAGAGAAGTTGTACTTTGCAAGGGAATATACCCCAGAACATAGTGAATGAGGTAAAGCCCTGCTGACTTTCATCATCCAGTCATCTGCAAGCCAAAATGCTGTTTTATTCTTTTTAGGTATTATTTGCAAACTGAAACTTTACCACATTCACTAAGCTCTGGAGAAAATTTTGCAACTTCACTTGCAAAGTGAACAACCTATTTGCCTTTAGTAAATGAACCTTTTGTCTATTATAGCAATTAAAAAGAACAATGACTTAGTAGCACAGTGTTTTGCCACTCTGCAAGTTGAACAAAGAATATATACTGTTTATGTATGGCCAACCTTTCTGCATTCTTGTAAAATCTCAACATGTCATTTTGTAACATTTCAATACATTTATTGGTATTGTTCGTTTTCAGTTCTGAAATTGATCTCTTTTACTTTCTTTTTGGTTGAACTTGATGGGCATGTGTGTTTTATTAACATGACTTACAATGTAACTATGTTTATCAGTGGTCTCCAAACAGCGGCCCAGGGGCCAAATGCGGGCCTTTGCTTGCCTTTATGTGGACCTTGAGGCACTTTTCCTCCCGCTGATACAAGACACGATTTCTCCCACTGACACCAACAATGGGGCATAATTCCTGCTACTGACATCAGCAAAGGGGCCCATTGGCACCAACAATGGGGCCCTATTTCTCTCACTAACACCAACAACAGGGCACTATTCCTCCCACTGACACCAATGATGAGGCACTCAAACTGACACCAACGATAGGGCACTATTCCTCCCACTGGCACCAGCAATGGGGCACTATTCCTCCCCCAAATACCAGAGATGCATTGTTTACTCCCATTGACACCAGGACAATTTCAACTCCCAATGGCCACAGACTGGCCCCCCTAAAGTCTGAAGGACAGTAAACTGGTCCTTTCTTTAGAAAGTTTGGAGACCCCTGATGTATATAGTACACAAATGCTTCATCCACTTTTGTTTTATAAAAACCTGACATAAACAGTTATCTCCTACATCAATCCAAACTTGTATGTATGGTAAAATTTGTTTTTCCAGTTTTAATTATATAGAAATATAAAAATGTGCATATTTTCAAGGTACCCATTTTACCAAACATTTTATAAAAAGTAATTTTATTCAGTGCAATAATTTAAAACATTAAGAAGTAGAGAAGAATACACCCATGTAACAAAACACCCATACATAATCACTACCAATCCAACACCTACATAGGTTTTGCTATATAAGATATCATAACATAAGACAATATTAATCCAGAATTGCAGCTAGTATATGGTGAAGGATAGGCGGGTTCCCAGACTCTATCAGGGAGTGTAATGGGTGTAAACTACAATAATATATATATATACACATAAACATCTACTGCATGTATTATTGCACATCAACAATATTCAAAATTGCCAAAACCCACCCTTTTTTAAAATACCAAACCAGGGTGATGTCAACATCGGAGAGTTCCCCGATAATGAAAAGTGTCAGGACTCAAAGGGTGGAGGCATGGAGACCAAACTGGAGAGGAAAACTGATTCCTCAGCCGGGTAGAAAGCAGCTTAGTGCATCATTTATTTATTTATTTATTTCAGGTACTTATATAGCGCCGTCAATTTACTCAGCGCTTTACATACATATATTGTACATTCACATCAGTCCCTAACCCTCAAGGGGTGTACAATCTAAGGTCTCTAACTCACATTCATACATACATGTAAACTACAGGCAGGTGGCATCATGATTGCTTATAGGAGAAGTGTGGAACAGCAAGAAAACAAACATACATACTCACCTATATGGCTGCAGCATTGGTTAGCAGCTGTCCCTTGCCATCTCTAAGACTGAGAAGTGAGTGATCACATTACCACTGATCGCTCAGTTCTCGGTCTTCACTGAACAGTGACTGTTACACACTGCTATCTGTTCTGCCTCTCCAGCGCTCACTGGAGGTCAGGCATCTGGGTGGATCCTGACATTGTTGGGATACATCCAGAGATTGGAGTGGCTCTGTGATGTCAGCTGACATCAGGTTTTAGCCCGCAGTCAGCTGAATCTGGGTTAAAGGCGTGCAGAAATAAGTGTACTCTTGTGACCCAGAAGACAAGTATGGCCAAAAAAGCTTTCTATTTTAAACCTCATCTGCACGTAAAGAGGAAGGAAAACTGCAACATCAAATACAATATTCCAGACAATAAAGGGTTTTCCCCTTCTTGTTCGGTTAATGAGTTACTAGAATCTTTTTCAACTGGCCTGTAGATCAGACTATGTAAAAAACTGTGAACTTAAAGCATATTAAAACCAAATAATTAAATATTGCAGCTCACCAATCATTTGATTTGGTGGCTGCCTTCGTTTTCTCTTTCTAGGCCCTTTCCCTCTGTTTTCACCTGGTGATCTAGCCAGTAACATCTCCTATATTAGCGTGCCCCGCTATGGATGAAGGAGCAACAGAGACACCTTTGTACATCAGCATTGTCAGTCTGGGGGAGGGGAGAGTTAGTATATCTAAATCTGCTAGTGTCAGGGATCTCCTCGATCCCCGCCGCGTTGGGCCCGGCGCAGGCGCACTGCTCCACCCAGTACACGGGCACTAGGTCCGGGCCGGCCGCGGCGTTCGAGTTCGCGCATGCGCAGTAGAAGCCGCGGCCGCCCGCTGGGCACCAATGGCAGAGCAGGGCGGGATATTTAAAGGTCCCTGAGCTGTCATTTCGTTGCCTTCTGGTCTTACCTGCTTCCTGTGTTCCTGTACCTGTGCCTAGTAAGTTATTGACCCGGATTACTCTTGACCTTGCTGATTTCTCCTGCCCAGACCCTTGCTTGCCTGACCTCTCTCCCTGGATGCCCCTTATTAGATCTGACCTCCTGTTGCTGACCTGGCGTGTGACCCGACGATTCTCTGCCTGCTCCCTTGTACCTTACCGTCCTCTACATTACCGACTCGGCCTGTCTGACTACGCACTTGCTCAGCCATCCATCCATCCATCCCATCGGGGTCACCCGACCTCCTCACATCTGGCTCTCCCTGGTTGGAACCCCTGGCGAACACCACTACCACTGACAGGTGTGCTCAGTAGAGGCGACCTGGTCTCGGGGTACTACAAGTCCATCCCCACCATCAGGGGCCCTGGTGAACAAGTACCCTGGGGCTTAGACTCCGCACTCTGGGCACGCCTGACCAGTGGAGTGCTAGTGGTGCCGCTCGGCGGTCCCTCACAGTACCAGAAGGCCATGACTGAGCCTCGAGGAGGACTCTCCCCGTTGGACGAGGTTTGCAGGCACCTGGCTACCCTGACGCAAGCTGTAAACACATTACAGGACAGATGTCTGCAGATCGAAAATCGGTTCCAGGCCTGCACCATATCTGTTCCTGTTTCACAGGCCCCGGCTCCTGTACCACCGGTCGCAGCAGCCCACGAGCCGGCCCCTGGGCCTCCCACATCACTCCCTATGGCGGAACCCCGAGTACCCTTACCCGAGCGCTTCCATGGGGATCGCACACGCTTTCGGTCATTCCGTGACTCCTGTCTGCTCTATTTTGAACTACAGCCACGGACCTTTTTGACAGAATCAGTGAAAGTGGGGTTTGTTGTCTCCCTGTTGCAGGGTGAACCCCAAGACTTGGCCCACCGACTAAGGGGAAACAATGACCCTCACCTGGTTACGGTCGACAGCTTCTTTAACGCTATGGCCATCCTATATGATGACCCACAACGGGCAGCCTCGGCCGAGGCCACACTATACGCACTCCGACAAGGTCGGCGGGCGGCTGAGGAATACGCCTCTGACTTTAGGCGCTGGATGGGTGACACTCGTTGGAACGAGTTCGCACTTTTGCACCAGTTTCGTATGGGCCTATCAGAGGCTCTGAAAGACGAGCTCGCCCGGGTGGAGGTGCCCGAGACATTAGAGGACTTGATTGCACTCACCATCAAAATTGACCGTAGACTACGGGAGCGCAGATTGGAGAGGTCTGGTCAGGGTCGCGGAAATCCCTGGGGGTCATTTCAGGGATCCAGTCAACATACTAGGCCAAGCATCCAGAACCTGCCGTTTGAAGATGCTCCCGAACCCATGCAGCTAGGCCTGGCTCGGCCTAAACTATCGCCTGAGGAACGCCAGCGCAGACGCTCCCAGAATCTGTGCCTGTACTGCGGCGAAGCTGGTCACATGGTGCGTTCCTGCCCGCAGAAACTGAGTAAGTTCACCTCATCTTCATTATCTGTTGGCAATATGAATCCGTCCCAGTACTTAGTTGTTCCCCTCTCCTTTCAGCTTTCAGAAAGGACCGTGGAGGTGACGGCCATAGTTGATTCGGGGGCATGCAGCTGTTTTGTGGATATCAATTTTGCTCACCAGCAGGGTATTCCCCTCCGCCCAAAGGAGAAGGGCTTTCACATCTTTTTGGCTGATGGTTCCCGGATAAAGTCAGGAGTAGTTAACCGGGAGACCCCTTCCATTGTGACTTCCATTGCCGGTCAGCACCGGGAACTCCTCCGCCTGGATGCTATTGCATCACCCCTTTTCCCAGTCATTCTGGGGCTCCCTTGGTTGCGGGCCCATAACTCCCAAATTGACTGGGAGACTGGGGTTGTCTCGTTCCCTTCCCCATATTGTCGGGAACTGTGTCGAACTTCAGGCCCAGAGGTCCCCCAGGTCCTCCTGTGCTCTGAAGGGGATGACAGCCTAAAACAAGTGATTCCTGCAGCCTACCATAAGTTTCTTGATGTGTTCAGTGAACGGGGAGCAGATGCTCTACCCCCCCACCGCCCATATGACTGTCCTATTGATCTGTTGCCCGGTTCTGAAATTCCGTTCGGGCGAATTTTTCCCCTTTCTGAGCTAGAATTAGGGGCCCTGAAGGACTATATTGAGGATAGCCTCCGAAAGGGATTCATCCGTCCCTCCACTTCCCCAGCAGGTGCAGGGATCTTCTTTGTAGAAAAGAAGGACAAGACTTTGAGGCCATGCATTGACTATCGGGAGCTGAATAGGGTCACCATTAAAAATCGTTACCCATTACCGCTGGTACCTGAATTGTTCCAGAGCCTAAAAGCTGCAGTAGTGTTTACCAAGTTGGACTTGAGGGGAGCCTACAATTTGGTTCGCATAAGGGAGGGGGATGAGTGGAAGACGGCCTTCCGCACCCGTTTCGGCCATTTTGAATACCTAGTCATGCCTTTCGGGTTGTGCAATGCGCCAGCCACCTTCCAGCACTTTGTAAACGACATCTTTAGGGACTTCCTGGACATCTTTGTCATCGTCTACTTAGACAACATTTTGATTTTTTCATCCTCCCTGGGGGAGCACAGGGTACATGTAACAAAGGTGTTGGGGCGGTTGCGGCAGCACGGGTTGTACGCTAAAGCAGAGAAATGCTGCTTTGAGCAGGCTAGCGTTACATTTCTGGGTCTGATTATCTCCACCACGGGGGTCGCGATGGACCCTCAGAAGGTCTCAGCGATCCTAGATTGGCCTGAACCCACGGACAGGAAGGGTGTCCAACGTTTTATTGGGTTCGCAAATTTCTACCGGAAGTTCATCAAGAACTTCTCGGGTCTGGTCTCCCCCATCACTCAGTTAACCAAGCTTGGGACGCGATTCAGATGGACGCCCGAGGCACAGGAAGCTTTTGAAGCACTAAAAAGGTTATTTACCTCGGCACCCATTCTGGGTCATCCCGACGCCTCCCTGCCCTACATCTTAGAAGTAGATGCATCTGAAAACGCGGTTGGCTCCATCCTTTCCCAGCGGAAGGGCGCCAAGGAATTACTTCACCCAGTAGCATTCTTTTCACGGAAACTTACCCCTGCGGAGAGGAACTATGACATTGGGGATCGCGAGCTACTGGCTATCAAAACCGCCTTAGAAGAATGGAGGTACCTGCTGGAAGGTGCCTCCCATCCCATCCTGATATTCACGGACCACAAGAACCTGGAATATCTAAGGACGGCCAAACGTCTACGCCCACGACAAGCAAGATGGGCATTGTTTTTCTCGAGGTTCCAGTTCCACATCACATACAGGCCCGGCTCGAAAAACACGAAGCCTGACGCGTTGTCGCGCATGTACGAGGACACCAAGGAGATTCCAGTGCCCGACACTATTCTTCCTGCAGGAAATTTCTTGGTCCTTCAGACAAACCTTCGCTCCGAGATCCTGAGAGCGTCCACAGCAATGTCCACCCCCGATGGGGCCCCCCTCCAGAACAAGGAGGGACTCCTATGGAGGGAGGACCGGATTGTGGTGCCGGAGGATGCCCGAACCTTAGTCTTGGGACATTGCCATGACCATCCACTGGCAGGACATTTCGGGCCGGTCAAGACCCTGGAACTTCTCCGACGTTCCTTCTGGTGGCCGGACATGGCCAAGGATTGTAAGAACTACGTGGGCTCCTGTGCCATCTGCCAGCGGAACAAGCCTTCAAGAAATAAGGCGTGGGGCCTGCTACGTCCATTGCCCATCCCTGAACGGCCCTGGCAGAAAATCTCCATGGACTTCATAGTCGAGCTTCCACCTTCACTGGACCACACAGCAATTCTCGTGGTCGTGGACCGCTTGTCCAAGATGGCCCATTTCATCCCTTTACGGAAGACTCCATCAGCAGCCGAGACGGCGCAAGTCTTTATTCGAGAGATCGTTAGACTGCATGGGGTTCCCGAAGACATCGTCTCGGACCGAGGGGTGCAGTTTACCTCGCGGTTTTGGAGGGCATTGTGCAAGGCCCTGGATATCAAGCTGTCCCTTTCCTCGGCATTTCACCCTCAGACCAATGGCCAGACCGAAAGGACCAATCAGACCCTGGAGCAATACCTTCGATGCTACACATCATTCTCTCAGGACGACTGGGTGCCACTCCTCCCTTTGGCAGAATTCGCGTACAACAACGCTTGCCATTCAGCAACTGGGCAGTCCCCGTTCTTCGCCAACTATGGGTTTCATCCTGTCTTCCTCCCGGACTTGGTCCCGGAATGCCCGATTCCAGTGACACAGGATGCACTGACCTTCTTCACCTCCAACAATAGGAAACTACAGGAAGCCATCCGTCAAGCCCAAGAAGACTACAAGAGGGCTTTTAATAGGAAGCGAAGAGGGGATCTGGTGTTGCTGCCCGGAGAGAAGGTTTGGCTGGCTACGTCAAACTTGAGGATGCTCTGCCCGTCAAAGAAGTTGGGACCTAAATTTATAGGCCCTTTTTGCATCAAACGGATGGTCAATGAGGTGGCCTATGAACTTGTTCTCCCTGAGACGCTCAAGATCCACCCGGTCTTCCACGTGTCCCTGTTGAAACCAGTAGTCCCTGATGCCTTCCCGGAACGGGAATCCAGGCCCCCGGAGGCCGTAACGGTTGAAGAGGAAGAAGAATTCGAGGTGGAGGCAATCTTGAAGTGCCGACGAAGGGGGAGCCAGACCCAATTTCTCATCAAGTGGAAGGGCTACGGCCCTGAGGACAATTCGTGGGAACCAGCCCATAATGTCCATGCACCTAGGCTTGTCCGGGGGTTTCTTTGTGATCACCCGTGGTGGAGAGATCGGGTGGGCATCCGGAGGTTGCCCGTAGGGGGGGGCAATGTCAGGGATCTCCTTGATCCCCGCCGCGTTGGGCCCGGCGCAGGCGCACTGCTCCACCCAGTACACGGGCACTAGGTCCGGGCCGGCCGCGGCGTTCGAGTTCGCGCATGCGCAGTAGAAGCCGCGGCCGCCCGCTGGGCACCAATGGCAGCGCAGGGCGGGATATTTAAAGGTCCCTGAGCTGTCATTTCGTTGCCTTCTGGTCTTACCTGCTTCCTGTGTTCCTGTACCTGTGCCTAGTAAGTTATTGACCCGGATTACTCTTGACCTTGCTGATTTCTCCTGCCCAGACCCTTGCTTGCCTGACCTCTCTCCCTGGATGCCCCTTATTAGATCTGACCTCCTGTTGCTGACCTGGCGTGTGACCCGACGATTCTCTGCCTGCTCCCTTGTACCTTACCGTCCTCTACATTACCGACTCGGCCTGTCTGACTACGCACTTGCTCAGCCATCCATCCATCCATCCCATCGGGGTCACCCGACCTCCTCACATCTGGCTCTCCCTGGTTGGAACCCCTGGCGAACACCACTACCACTGACAGGTGTGCTCAGTAGAGGCGACCTGGTCTCGGGGTACTACAAGTCCATCCCCACCATCAGGGGCCCTGGTGAACAAGTACCCTGGGGCTTAGACTCCGCACTCTGGGCACGCCTGACCAGTGGAGTGCTAGTGGTGCCGCTCGGCGGTCCCTCACAGCTAGTATATCTAACAAACTGAGACCAAACTTCAGCTCACATGTTTTAAGAAGTTACAGCAACAGTTTTTTTTCTTTTGGAATAACGGTTTTCCACAAATAAATAAAAACGGATCATTGTAAACACCCCTGTCAGTGTTAAATGGTTTATCTCAACCCCCTATCTTCTATGTCTACAGGAGAGTTTGTTCTGTTGAAAAAAGACTAAAAAAGAAAACGAATACAGCCACCACATCTAAGAACTGATAAGCTGAAATATAATAAATATTTGCTTTTGGGTTTAATACTGCTTTAAGACTTACTAATTATTGAATTGCCTTAGGCAGGCCATGTGACGATCGCGGCGTCAGACCCCAGCCCTTCTCACCAAACTCGTGACCGAAGGACTAGCTAATCTAAAGCCGCACTGTCACGTGTGTAACAATGCCACACCGAGCAGCACAGAAAAAGATGTAGCCAATATATATATCTAAATATACAGAGAGCAATAACACAGCAAAGAGATAATAGAGAGGAATTTAGATAGATAAAGTACTTGCCAAAAGCCTTGGTTTAAGTAGCTTTTCTTGAGCCAAAAGGGTGCCTTATCTCCCAAAGGTAGTTCCGATGTTACAAGGGAGAATCTTCAACTTAGCTCAACTCAGCTTAACTTTAATCATAACAGCCTTTTTCTAGGAACTCAGCAGGGTGTCTCCTTCAAGCAGAGAACCAATCGCCTCATTTGGGGAGGGAGTTGTGGGCGGAGGCCCCAGCTAGAACCAAAATCCCTCGCAAGTTGATATCAGGGCAATAACTTTCCCTGGATACATATAACATTCTATCCACAAGTAGATTAATATACAGAATCATCTGCTGAACTTCTAGATATGAAATATGATATACGTGCTGGGATGGTTGAGGAGATATCATTTTCTGCTCTCCTGTAGCTGTCAGCTAGGGGGTGTAACCTATCAGGCGACTTGTATTAAAGTGAGCTGTCTGAATATATGCCTGGTTTTTATGTAAGTCTCTCATATTCCAAGATATGTAATCATAGGGGAAAGTGGGTCTTAAATGTGATGTCTGCTTTATGGCTTATCTGGAATGTCTTTGAACTCAGTGAAGGACTTGGTTTATGGCTTTACGATCCTTCTCCAGCAAGAGCCTGGCAGACATATGGGTGCCAGGCTAATTGGGGTTTATAGCAATGAGCTCCCCCGCTGGGCCTTGATGCCTTTTTGAACTCATCATTTAGGGACCACGTGTCACCCAACAGAGAGGGAGGGAGGATGAGGGAAGCTGATTTGGGAGTAGAAAATGATCGAAGGTGAAGGCCTTTGCCAAAATGGAGGTTTGCATCCATCTCTGTGTGCACGATTGCTACAGGCCATAGATGATGCAATTTTCGTTCCTGCAACCCAATCACTTGGTTTCCCAATCAGCACAGTCAGTGTTGATTGGGGAATCCCTCCTGTGGAGCTATTATGCTCTCCTGGCAGGGACAGGGGTGCAGGCAGCATTTCCTGCTGAGACACCACAATGATTATTGATAGTAGCTATAACCCCTGGCAATGATAGCATGCTGAAAATTCAACATGCTTGTTGTACCCAAGTCAATCAATGGATCGTCTTGCGTACAATAAACCTGCCTATACATGGATCGAATCCATTCGATCTATCTATGGCTGGCTTTAAAACTTCCCTCTGTCTTAGCAGTGGCTAAATCATGGTTATATAGCTAGCAATTGACAGCAAACTTTCCTTACTTGACAGGCCATGCAAGTTCTAAAAACTGAAAGATTTATGCCCAGGGTTATAGTAAGGGTGCATTCACACTTGTGGGTTTTCAACATGATCAAAATGCATGCAAAAATCATGGTGAACTGGATTAATGTTCTGTGTGTGCGCAATGTACTAATACATATATATAACATCACAACTCCACGTAAACAGCTAAATCAAAACTTCAGAAGCATATATTTAATGTATAATGTTTTACCAGCTAAAAGGTTTGTAATTCTCTAGAGCCAATCTGGTGATTTACACAAATCTGCCACATCGTGTTATTTTCTGGTTGAACAATGTAGTTTCCTACATAACCTTCTAGTCTGGCAAACCCTTTAACAGGGAAACAGTAGAAATAGATATATTTAAAGTGGTTGTAAAGGCTATGCATGAAGGTAAAAAACCTTCTCTGTGCAGCATCACCCCTAGCCCCCTAATACTCACCTAAGCCCCCTCTTGATCCAGGCTATCCCGAGACTCATTCTCCTCATTGGCTGAGACAGCAGCGGGAGCCATTGGCTCCCGCCGCTATCAATCACAGCTAGTGAGCCAATGTGAAGAAAGAGGGAGCAGGACCGAGCTGTGGCTCCCTGTGTGAATGGACACACAGAGCAGCGACAGGGGAGTGCGCATGCTCGGGTGCCCCCATAGCAGGCTGCTTGCTGTGGGGGCACCTGACAGGAAGGAGGGGCCAGGAGTGCCAACAGGGGACCCAAGAAAAGGGGGACCCAGGCTGCTCTGTGCAAAACCACTGCACACACCAAGTAAGTATAGACATGTTTGTTATTAATTTAAAAAAAACCTTTAGAATCAATTTAATTTGCTAATGCAGGATTTTGCCTGGCGTGCCACTTGAATACATACATTCTGGAGACTCACCAGTGATAAGTTAGTGCACGTACTCTGGAGCAATGTTTCTCAAGCTTTTTTCAGTCAAAGCACCCTTTAAATTTCTGCAGAATCTCGAGGCATCTCATTCTAATAATAACTAATAGTTTTACATAATGCAGCAACAACCCACGCAAGTAGGACACCCAGTGTTAGAGGTGATTTATTCTTCTAAAGCAAATACACCTTTTCACACTGGTATTGACTAGTTTCAAAGTTTCTCTTCTTCCTCAGTTTTTCTCCCTCACTCAGCTAATGTGACCGCAGTGCTGATGGAGAGGGGTAGGAGAGGAGCAAACCAGCATACTATGCATAGCCCGACATCCTCCTTATCTACCAGTGACATAATTGGTTGTTAGCACACTGGCAGCTAGAAGGTTGTAATGGTGCACAATGAAAACCTATGGCTTTGTGTAACTAAAAGGCTTGATCCACCCACTGGCTTGTATACAATTTTGGCCAATTTTTAGATATTTTTCCAGGGCACCCCTGAAGAAACTTGAAGGCACCCCAGGGTGCCTGGGCACTCTGGCTGAAAAAGTCTGCTCTGGAGAATGGCCAGTAAGGGGCTAGCACACATTTAAGGGTTTATTGTATTTACTCTAGTCATCAAAAGGTTAACACAAATACTTGGGTAACTGGTTTCTAGGGGAAATTAACACACAAACTCTGGTCTTTGTTACGTTAAAGTAGAGCTCCAGTCTCCCTCAAAAAAATTAAAAGTCAACAGCTACAAATACTGCAGCTGCTGATTTTTAATATAAGGACACTTATCTGTCCAGTGATCCAGCATCGTCCTCACCCGAGCGATTCTTCAACCAGCTTCGAGTGCAGGCGCCTGCATCTTAGGTAAAGGAAAGGAGCACTGTAGCCTTTCAGCTTCACAGCTGGTTTCCTACTGTGCATGTGCGAGCTGCGCTGCACTTTGAGAATGGTCCTGCAGTCTTCTGGTACCTGTGATGTGTCCCAGAAGGATTCGGGGGGAAGGAAGAGGTCTGCACTTCCTTACAGATCGCTGCAGCGATCTGACACAGAAGCAAAAGTGGGTACATGTCAAAAGCAGGTACCCACTTCCCCCAAAACTTGCAAAATGTGGTAGTGGGGGAGGGGGGATGCAAACAAGCGGAAATTCCCCCTTTGAGTGAAGTTCTGCTTTAAAACACATATGCTGGAGACTAACCTCTAAGGGGTAATCCACGTGCAGTAAAGAATGCTTACTGAGTGATCAATGTACATATGCTGGAGACTGGTCACTGACAGGATATGTTTATACATTGCAGATTGGTCCCTAAAAGACCAATGGACATGTTATTAGTACTGGTCACTGAAGGGTTATTGTTCATATGCTGAAGAGAGGTCCCCATAATGTTAAGACTGGTCACTGGGGGGGAAGTGGGGGGTAGTCGGGGTAGTACACATACTCTGGGGAATGATTGAGCATTGTACTGGAGATTGGTTACTGAGAGGTCAATGCCAGAGACTGGTCACTGAGGGATCAATACACATAATTAGGAGATTGATCAATTATTTAATGAAAATATATTGGTGGGGAGTCACTGGGTGTTTAATGCAAATACAATGAGAGCAGTCACTGCACCACAGGTGTGACAACTGGTAGTGAGCCCTGTGTACTGGGGGGTCACTTTACTGCTAGCATGGATACAGTGCTCCCTGCTGATGAGAGTTGAACCTCGAGAGATCTTTAGTATTTGCTGAGTTTACACAGCAGTAACCTGAAAGTAATGGGCAGTTTTGTCTGTGTGCACTGAGCAGTATGTTTGTTCTACCAGTAGACAGGTCAAGCTGAGTCAGCCAATGTGCTCATGTGAGTAGTGGGGAAGGGAAGGAGGGGGGGTTAAAGATGCCTCTGACACTTCCTGGTAGTGTCGGAGGGTCTACAAATGATCACTTTGAAACAGTCATAGATTTATAAACAAATAGGTGTGACCTTTCTTGACTATTACAGCACTGAGTGTGCCTATATAGTTTCAGGTAGTGACACATTATCTTTTAAAGCACCCATTACATGGTAATATTCCATCAAAAACAAAAAATGTTCAGCTTTTTTATTTTTCACATTTCTACAGTTCAAATTACTAATGAGTTCATTGTACTGCTCATATATTTAGAGTCCTTAATGAAAACCTTCACTTTATCAATCCCGCTTTCTCTGTGCCAGGACCCATCAATAAGTCAATAAACTTACTGAAATGCTCTCTCTTTTTCCAGACTCTTTGTCTGACCAGTAAAGGGGAATAATAAGGTCATTATTAAGAGCAGTGAGTATTGATACATCTCTCTATTACATGTTAATAGCTTTTACATTCAAGTTACAAAATAGCCAACTGATATTTCTGTCAGTATTGTTATATGTATAGCCTTTTTAGCCATATCATAGTTAAAGAAAACATTAAAATTCCTAGTATTTTATAAATTCTCTTCCTTCCAGCTATATATATGTACAGTCTTAGAGCTAATACAGGCTTAAAGCTATGCTCAAAGCAGCTACACTATATTGCCAAAAGTATTGGGACGCCTGGCTTTACACGCACATGAACTTTAACCACTTCCAGTCCAGACACTTTTACCCCCTTCCGGACCAGGGCAATTTTCAGCTCTCAGCGCTATCACACTTTGAATGACAATTGCGCGGTCATGCAATACTGTACCCATATTAATTTTTTAGCATTTTTTTGAGACAGATAAAACTTTATTTAGGTGGTATTTATTCACCGCTGGGATTTTTATTTTTTTTGCTATGTAAATGAAAATGTCCAAAAATTTTGAAAAAAAGTGTTTTTCTTATAAAAATTTGCAAATAAATAATATTTCATCATAACTCTTGGCCAAAATTTATTCCGTTATCTTTTTAGTAAAAAAAAAATAAGCCAAATTAGTTTATAACCAAAAATTATAATTTTCTAACATTTGTTTTACATTTTTTTTTTTTATATTATTATTTATTTTATTATTTTTGTTTTTTACATACTGTCACCCTAGCAGTACAGTGTCACCATGGTGACATTGTACTACTTTTGGGGGGTGATGAAGATTTTTTTTTTTTTTTTTTACACTGATTGCTTTTACACCCATATAGGATATACAGTAAAAGCAATCATTTCTCTTTCTCTCTGTCTGCATTCTCTGTCTGCAGCCATTGAGAACTACTGAGTGAGCTGTGATTGGTCACAGCTTGTCACATGGTACAAGGCTGTTGTGAATAGCCTTGTACCATGTGACCTCTGTGATCATTCACAGATTACACATGTAGTAAGCAATGATGTCAGAAGTGACATCTTGCTTACTACTTTGCATGTGATCACTGATTGGCCAATCAGTGATCACATGATCAGGACCTTGTACAGAGGTCCCGTCCGACGATTGGTGTTTCACTGTATCCGGAGGACACAGCGGGCACTGGATCGCGGTGCTGTGCACTCCCAGGGAGCGCACACAAGCAGGGTGCGGGGAGGCCATTTATATGGATCTTGCTTTGTGCACTGGTGTGCAGTCATGTTGGAACATCCCCAAACTGTTCCCACAAAGTTAATTGTCCAAAATGTCTTGGTATGCTGACGCCTTAACAGTTCCCTTCATTGGAACTAAGGGGCCAAGCCCAACTCCTGAAAAACAACCCCACACCATAATATCCCCTCCACCAAACTTTACACCACTTGGCACAATGCATTTAGGCAAGTACCGTTCTCCTGGCAACCGCCAAATCCAGACACGTTCATCGGATTGCCGGACGGAGAAATGTGATTCTTCACTCCAGAGAACACGTCTCCACTGCTCTAGAGTCCAGTGGTGGCATGCTTTACACCACTACATCTGACACTTTGCATTGCACTTGATGACGTAAGGCTTGGATGCAGCTGGTTGGCCATGGAAACCCATTCCACGAAGCTCTCTGCGCACTGTTGTGCTAATCTGAAGGCCACGTGACATTTGGAGGTCTTTAGCTATTGACTCGCTATGGTGACTTCTGCGCACTGCGTTTCAGCATTCTTTGACCCTGCTCTGTCATTTTACGTGGCTTACCACTTCGTGGCTGAGTTGCTGTTGTTCCCAGTTGCTTCCACTTTGTTATAATACGTCTAACAGTTGACCGTGGAATATTTAGTAGCAAGGAAATTTCATGGATGGACTTGTTGCACAGGTAGAAACCTATCAAGTTACCACGCTTGAATTCAATGAGCTCCTGAGAGCGACCCATTCTTTCACAGATGTTTGTAGAAGCAGTCAGAATGCCTAGGGGCTCCTCCAGACACACCTGCCCTTAACCTATCCATTTATACATGTGCTTCTACTATGGAGGCTTTGGAAATTTTAGATAGATCCACAGTATACAGAGGACCCTTGACGTGGGACTGTGACTTACGTATGTATTTGCAAATGTGCGCAAACAAAACCCTCTGTTTTTAACGCCAACTGTTAGACAGGGCCAAATTGGTTGTTTCGAAGGCTGGCTGGTAAGTGCTGCTGGGAAATCTTTTGTTTGTCTTGCGATGTGCATTGCCCTTCCATGTGCACCTTACTGCTAAGGCTGGTTATAGGATGGGACGGTTGCCATTTTTTGTGTACTTGATTTTATACACCTGTGGCCATGAAGGTGATTGGAACACATGAATCCAATGATTTGGAGGGGTGTTCAAATACTTTTGGCAATATAGTGTATAAAATATACAATGTAATGCAGCTTGATAATTGAGAAAAATCATTAAAGGTGATCTCTGGAGAAAAAAAATTTGTGAGGGCATTTGCTGTGTATAATAAATTGATGTCTGCAATATTCTTTTAGTTGGAAGATGTTTGTGGGTTCCCTTGCAAAAACCTCCCATTCCAAAATTCTCCTACAAAATTTCTACAGTATGGTAATCTAAAGATGGCTTTGACAAGGTCAGTTCATTGCCCTCTAATTTTTCATTTTGAGCCATCCCTTGGTGGATTTGTTAATGTGCTTTGGATTATTATGTTTAAAGACTCATTGGTGCAGTAAAGGCTTCTTTCTGGCAAAGTGACCATGCAGCTCAATTTTGTTCAAGTATCTCCGTATTGTGCTGCTTGAAACAACCACATTGTCTTTTTTCCAGGGCAGCCTGTATTTATCCTGAGGTTACTTGTTACTTTTTCTTTGTATCCTGAACAATTATTCTGGCAGTTGTGGCTGCACTCTTTTTGGCTCTACCTGACCTTGGCATCACGAGATCCCCAAATTTTCCACTTAATAAGTGATTGAATAGTACTGAGTGGCATATTCAAGGCTTTGGATATGTTTTTATATCTTTTTCCAGCTTTATAAAGTTCCTCTACTTTGTTATGAAGCTCTTTTGACAGTCTTTTCTGCTCCCCATAGCTCAGTATCTAGCCTGCCCGGTGCATCCACATGAGAGTTAACAAACTCATTGACTACACTATTTATACACAGACACTAATTGCAATTTAAAAAACCACAGATGTGGGAAATTAACTTTTAACTGCCATTTTAACCTGTGTGTCGCCTTGTGTGTCTGTACCAAGGCCAAACATTCCAGGGTATGTCAAATTTTGATCAGGGCCATTTGGGTGATTTCTGTTATTATGATTTAAAAAGGAGTCAAACAACTATGTGCTAATAAATGGCTTCATATGATCACTATCCTTAAATAAAAGACAGGTTTTTCGGCATGATCAGTCATATTTTCAATATCAATGCCAAAATTACACGATTTTTGCCAGGGTATGCAAATCTTTGAGCACAACTGTAAGTATGTCTACTGTTACTGTGACCAAAAAAACTCAGTCATCAGTATATTCAGATCAGCTCTTGGGTTGAGTTTGCAGGGCTAGCCAGTCCTGGACAAATTATTCTGGGATGATAACACCACACATGTCTATGGCAAAAATAAAACAGGAAACCCTAGATCTCTGAGGTTTAAATAATACAAGTTCCAATTGCAAATACCCTAAGTAGGTTCTAATCACTGGAATCTAATCTGGAAGTCCAGATTATACTAAGGATTTGAAGAAGTAAATCTGCATTTTTGTTGTTAATTTAGGACATGAAAATGAAAACACAATGTTAACTTTGTGTAATTTGTTTGAGTATGTCACCTTTTTCTGTAAGCACTTTTTGAATCAAGCCCTAATGTTCAATATGTTGACAACATCAACTTCTTTTCAAGGTGCCTAAAGTGTATTTCCCCTTATCAAGTAAAAAAAAACAAAAAACTAACAAAACACTGCATTTTATGTGTTCCTATTCACACAACATACCTAAAAAAATAGTTCCTAACTTTATAGATGTTTCTAAGGAGTACATACTTACATAATAGTCTAGCTGAAAAAAGACAAAAGTCCATCCAGTTCAACCATACAAAAAAAAAAGTTATAATCCTACGCCCACAGTTGATCCAGAGGAAGGAAAAAAACCCAGCAAAGCATGATCCAATTTGCTCCTGCAGGGGAAGAAATTCCTTTCTGATCCCCCAAGAGGCAATCGGATATTCCCTGGATCAACTTTACCTATAAATATTAGTAACCAGTTATATTCTGTGTATTCAAAAAAGAATCCAGGCCTTTTTTTAAGCTATCCATGGAGCTGGCCAGAACCAACTCTTGAGGGAGTCTATTCCACAATTTCACAGCTCTTACTGTGAAGAAACCTTTCCGTATTTGGAGATTAAATTTCTTTTCCTCCAGACATAAGGAGTGCCCCCCTTGTCCTCTGTATGTCCGCACCAGAATCGGATCAAGTATTCACACCAGTGCGATCTGATTCTGCACATCGCACCGCGTTTTGCAAACCGATTTCGGGGTGTTGTTAATTTAACATACACACCCGCAGCAGTTCGCATGACCGGGGTGCGATCATGATGCTGTGCGGAAACTGCACAGAAACCGGGGCGATTTCCGCACCGCGTCAGTGTGAGCCCAGGCTCACATATACTTTAAGTGCAGCCAAAAATAAAACCACAGAAAGGTCAGCACAAGGGTGTTTTGTGTCCCTTGTGGGTGGAAAGGGTAGGCATAGTCGGGCTCTTTTGATGAGATTCTGTGACAGTCCCTTAGTTCTATTAGCACTCCCCCTGTGCTGCACAAGAGGATTACAGTGGCGGGGGTGGGGGGGTATGAATGGAGGAAGATTTCATCTAAAAGAAGAGGCGTCAGCACAAGAATCACAACCTATTTACTGTAAATTATGTCCCTTATGCTATTTTTTCTGTTTTTTTTTAATTTTGCCTACACTTAAGATTTAAAATAATTCAAAATGGTGGCCGCCTACCTCATCACTAACTGATCATCCAGGCTCCTGTAGAAAAATGAGTACACAGGAAGTACTCTCCTGCGCTCTACATGACTGAGTAATTGTCAGTCAAAGTATTTGAAAACTGTAAAAATATCCTGGAAAGGAGGTATAACACACTGGTACTGAAGTAGTTAAGTAACACAATTGTACTAGAAACCTAGCTCATTATAAACATTTAAAACACATCACATGATAAGGAATCCCCTCCACAATGATATATCTAATACTTTATTTGCAGATTAAACATAATCCCTCTCCTGTAGTCTAGACCCTAGTTGAACATAAACAGCCACATCCTTGTACAGCTGACACCCATGGCAATGAAAGGGTTAAAGCTCAACTCCAGCCAAAACGTTCCTTTTAGAATTTAGACGTGAAGAACAGTTGGCTGGAGCTGCACTACAGGTTCATATCTGTGCCAGTGTGTTTGCGAGCCTATGCCAATGAGCTGCTGTAATTGTGGGACAAATGCGGGGGAACAAGTCCCCTACCCTTTTTAAAAAATGCAGACGCACGGAACTGCATGGTGTTGCAACACCATGCAGTTTAGCACAAATGAAAACGTGCAGCGCTTTCCATAGTGTGGGGGTGCCATTAGGAATTAATGGCACCCCCCACGTGTCTGCCAAAGAGCAGATAATGTTGCCTGCAGTTTAGGAATGAGAAGGATTATGCACACGTTCCTGACCCACACATATGTGAACCTAGCCTAAAATGGAATTAGTTTACAGCACGGATCAGCATAAAGAGGCACATCTGTGCCAGAAAATGTAAACTCTGATACACTGTATTACTGCAGCTGTAAGTAGAAGCTAATTACAATGTACAGTATTTATAGTTCCTTTAGGCTCAGTTCACACTATACTGGTTTCCCAGCAGTCATGTTTGTGCGGGCATAGCAGCCTATTCATTTTAATGGGCTGCTCTACCTACAAAAAACACAGGGAAAAGGTCCTCGTGCCTTTTCCAAAATTGTAGCCGCATGGAAACTGCATAGTGCTATGCGATTTCCAGTGCATAGGGGTACCATTAAAAATGAATAGCACCCCTGCACCTCAGCTAAGAGCAGAAGGTTTTTCTATGAGGATGCGGGGAAAGCGTTCAATTAAACTCGGTCCAGCACCCGCAGACAGTGTGAACCTAGCCTTACACAAGAGTTGTTCAACCTGAAAACCGAAAATAAAACATTTAGCTTTTTAACCCCTTCATGGCAAGGTAAAATAAATCCTAATGCCTGAACACAATTTTGCAACTTTGACGTGTTAGTAAAACTGTACATATCATTACAACTACTTTGTGTATCCAGGTGGATTATTCCTTGCTTATTTCAGGACAAATTGGGCTTCTGATTTTTTTTTTTCAAAGAAAAACATCCAAAATAGTAGAAAAAAATTATTTTGTTTAAATTAGCTGTATATTTTTGCTATTACCAAACGTACCACCAAAGAACAGGCCAAAATACATTTTCCTGTTCCCAACAATCTCAGGGATACCACATATACTTGTTGTTTGTACCCATAGTCGGGCCCAGAAACAATAGTGAGCATTTTGGTTTGTTTTACCCTACAAACACATTGGCATTGACACTTACTGACACTGATACATTTGTAAAAAATGCTTTTTGAAAAAAAAAACTACTTACAATACTGGCTTCCTGCCCGACCTACAGATGCTTTCCTGTCATATGGCATCCTCTGCAGAATGCACCTTGTACATACCCCACAGGTCACACTGTGGAGCAATCTTTCACCTGCTGTGTCCACCGAACACTGTGAGTGACAGATCAGTGTACTGGGCTGCTGCCAGTACCATGTGATCGCTGTGACCAATCACATGACAATTTTACACAATGGATGGCTTTACATACTGTCACCAGTCAGTGTCCCTGATCACTTCCATACCACTTTTATGATGACGCTGTACTGCACTGATATTGTGTATAAAAAAATCTCAATTTTCTCAATTTTCCACAAAATTGTGGCAAAAAAAGTACTACTTTAAAAAACTCGCCAGGCTTCATACTATATGTCTCTGACTGTCTACTTTCCAAAAAGGGGTAATTTGGGGTATATTTGTACTGTACTGGCACTGGCCTCAAGAAATGAGAGGCAGTACATCAGGACTGGTCAATAGTCAGATCTATATCTCATAGTTTGTGGACTCTATAACTTTCCTTCAAACTAAATAATATACACTGATTTTGGTTAGTTTCACCAAAGAAATGTAACAAAATACATTTTGGTAAGGAAAGATTATTTGCAAACTTTTATAACAGAAATGAAGAAAGGTGTGGTTTTTTTTTTAATTATTATTCTTTGTTTATTTGCCAAGAAATAAAAGAAAAACAATAGTGATTAAATACCACCAAAAGAAATCACTATTTGTCTAAAGCTGAAAAAAAAAAAAAAAAATATCCTTTGGGTACAGTGTCGCATGATCGCACAATTGTCATTCAAAGCGTGAAAGCGCTAAAAGCTGAAAATTTGCCTGGGAAAGAAGAGGGTGAAAGTGTCCAGTATTGAAGTGGATACACTGACCCTGACCTTTGACTCTGATCTTGACCTAGATAAAACCCCAAGCTAGCTATTATTTTGTTTTTTGTTTTTTTTTATACACACTTTTATTTGTTTACATTTTTCTCCTCCAGCTTGGACAAAAACATGCAATGGGGTTGATTTACTTAAACCAGAAAGTGCAAAATCTGGTGTAGCTGTGCACGGTAGCCAGTCACCTAACTTCAGATTGTTCAATTTACTAAACCCAGGACCCTGTATTCACTATATCTGGTCTCCCACAGTACACAGAACATTGAAATGTAATTATTTTAGTAAATATAAACGGCTAAATACCTTTTCTCATCAGCAGTTAGAACAGTCTTGTGATTTTTATCAGTGTCTAGCAGAGCACTGGTTAAAGCTTCTAGGACAGTGGTTCTCAACCTTCCTAATGCCGCGACCCTTTAACACCGTTCTTTATGTTGTGGTGACCCTCAATCATAAAATTATTTACCCAGTAATTATAATTCATAAAGTGTCGTTTTTACCTCCAATACTGCTTCTTTCAACGTAGTAGCTGCTGTTAACAGAGTAGCTGCTTTCAACACAACAGCTGCTTTTTACACAGTAGCTGCTCTTTACACATCGGAAATATGTGTTTTTCGATGGTCTTAGGCGACCCCTGTGAAAAGGTCGTTCGACCCCCAAAGGGTTCGCGACCCACAGGTTGAGAACCACTGTTCTAGGAGGAGTTTTCATTCTCCCCTGATTGTCCTATGAGGTTGCAGGACCCCTGACCCTCTGCCTGAACAGCGCTTATTGGCCCTGTGCTGATCGCATGCACTCTCCCAAGAAAAAAAACCTCTCTAGCAATACACACCAAACTGAGCATGTCCAGATTTCCCCCGAGGCTCTGTTCTATCAGGAGATGAATCGGGGATTCAGTGGAAGAAGGGGAGGATCACAGAAGACAGGATCAAGCATTCTTTTTACACAATGCAGAGGATTAACCCCTTAGGTTCTACAGTGAGTATAACAAGCATGCTTTACTGCATATACAGACTGATTTTACTGTTGTGGGTTTAGTAACACTTAAGGCTTTGACAAAAAAAACTGGAAGCTAATTGGTTTCTATGCAGAGCTGCACCAGATTTTGCACTTTCAAGTTTAAGTACGGTAAATCAACCCCAATGTATCTTTTTCTAAGTTCAGAGGAGACAAAACACAAGGGTGGGCTGAACAGTGACCGATCACTGTGATATCCAATCAGAGCCTCCTGATTGTTGGTATGAGACCCAGGACTTTCAGTGGGAGCCCGGTCTCTGTGCTGGGAGCACACTGTGCAATGCGCTTAAAGCACAAACACATGTACAGCCATGGCCAAAAGTTTTGAGAATGACACAAATATTAATTTTCACAAAGTCTGCTGCCTCAGTTTTTATGATTGCAATTTGCATATACTACAGAATGTTATGAAAAGTAATCAGACGAATTGCTACTATCTGCAAAGTTACTCTTTGTCATGAAAATGAACTTAATCCCCCAAAAAAACAAGTCCACTGCATTTCAGCCCTGCCACAAAAGGACCAGCTGACATAATGTCAGTGATTCTCTTGTTAATACAGGTGTCAGTGTTGGTGAGGTGTTGATGAGGATGAGGCTGATTGAGTTAAGGCTCGTTCTCACTTGGCTGTTTCTCCAACTCTTGCCAAACGCCCCTATAGCGTTTGGCAAGCGTTGGTCCGGCGTTTGCGGAGTGTTTTTTAACGCTCGGCAAATGCTCCGCAAACGCAGCATGCATGGTTTAGCGGCGGGTGCTAGGCGTTTTCCGAGCGTTAATAACGCCCCACAAATGCCTATAATGCAGTTTGAGTGGTGTTAGCGCTCCGTAAACGCCCCGCAACCGCGTCGCAACTGCACCGCAAACGCCGGCCGGGCATTTGCGGAGCGGCACCATAGACAAGAATAGGAGGCTTCAATGCCTCCTGACTTGACCAGAGGCGTCCGTTTTGCTGCGACGCAACGCGACGTGACACAAACGCTCCCATTAGAAAACAGCACCATGTGCTGTAATGTGCAGAATTGGCAGAGGCGTTTGGGAAGCAGTAAAAACGCTTCCCAAACGCCTCTCTGCCGCCTGCACACAACGCTAGTGTGAACGTAGCCTTAGAATAACAGACTAGAAGCTTTAAAAGGAGGATGGTGCTTGAAATCACTGTTCTTGCTCTGTTAACCAAGTTTACCTGCAAGGAAACATGCGCAGTTGTCATTACTTTGCACAAAAAGGGATGCACAGTCAAGGATATTGCTGCTACTAAGATTGCACCTAAATCAACCATTTATCGGATCATCAAGAACTTCAAGGAGAGACATTCAATTGTTGTGAAGAAGACATCAGGGCACCGAAGAAAGTCCAGCAAGCGCCAGGACCGTCTCCTAAAGTTGATTCAGCTGCACGATCGGGGCACCACCAGTGCAAAGCTTGCTCAGGAATGGCAGCCGGCAGATGTGAGTGCATCTGCACACAGTGAGGTAAAGACTTTTGGAGGATGGCCTGGTGTCAAGAAGGTCAGCAAAGAGATCACTTCTCTCCGGGAAAAACATCAGGGACAGGCTGATATTCTGCAAAAGGTACAGGGATTGGAATGCTGAGGACTGGGGTAAATTAATTTTCTCTGATTAATCCCCTTTCTGATTGTCTGGGGCATCTGGAAAAAACCTTGTCCAGAGAATAACAGGTGAGTGCTACCATCAGTCCTGTGTCATGCCAACAGTAAAGCATCCAGAGACCATTCATGAGTGGGGTCGCTTCTCAGCCAAGGGAGTGGGCTCACTCACAATTTTGCCTAAGATCACAGCCATGAATAAAGAATGATACAAAAACATCCTCCATGAACACTTCTCCCAACCATCCAAGAACAGTTTGGTGATGAACAATGCCTTTTCCAGCATGATGGAGCACCTTGCCATAAGGCAAAAGTGATAACTAAGTAGTGTGAGGAACAAAACATCAAAATTTTGGGTCCATGGCCAGAAAACTCCCTAGACCTTAATCCCATTGAAACCTTGTGGTCAACCCTCAAGAAGCAAATGAACAAAACCCCCACAAATTCTGACAAACTCCAAGCATTGATTATGCAAGAATGGGCTTCCACCAGTCAGGATGTGGCCCCGAAGTTGATTGACAGCACGCCAGGACGAATTGCAGAGGTCTTGAAGAAGAAGGGTCAACACTGCAAATATTGACTCTTTACATAAAATTAATGTAATTGTCAATAAAAGCCCTTGACAATTATGAAATGCTTGTAATTATACTTCAGTATACCATAGTAACATCTGACAAAAAGATGTAAAACCACTGAAGCAGCAGACTTTGTGAAAATCAATATTTGTGTCAGTCTCAATACTTTTGGCCACGGCTGTACGCATAGAAAACCTACTTCAGTGAGGCCGCATACATGTGTACAGTTGGCTGTGAGTGGTTAAAAAAAATTCCCAGTAAAACCCTTAATAAAGAAATCCTGTCACATAACAAACTTTCAGAAAAGCAAATATTTGTGAAGTAGAGATTGAATACCTCTATTGCTGCCCATGCCACTAAAGTGCTGCTCCATTACAGAGAACTGGTTCCCTGAAGTCCTCTGAAAACTGATACTTCTGGGAGTGTCAACCTCTGTGGTCCCCACAGCTCTCACCGAGTCTTTCCTCTGACCTCAGGACAATGAGACGACAATGCATCATACATACAGACTATGACTGATTACCTGGGTTTTCCTTCTCACAAGCAGCACCAGTTGGGGCATACTTTTTTATTTTTTCTTTCTCTTATTTATTTATTTATTTATTATGCACTTACCCACGTTTGTCACTTTTACTTTGCCTTATGTGTGTGTTTTTCACGGATGGAGGGTGTGGGTCCTCGGGCCTACCCTGAAGTCTAGGGGGAGGATGTGTGGCCATACGGTTCCTTCCTCCCCTGATCCCTAGAGGACTCTTCTTCGGGAGAGTCCCCTTGCCTAGTACTGAATGTCCGGCTTCGGCTGGGCATAGGGAACGGTGGTCCACCAGGCCTTTTGGCCAGGAGGACCAAGTGGGAACCTTGTCCCCGTCAGGAGCTTCGTGCCCCGGGGGATCAGGGTAAGCGGTCCAAGCCCCTTTAGGGGTAGGACACAGCACACCCCTAAGTGCACTTTTTGTGTGGTGTTTTTGCACTTGCACTTTTTTGTGAAACACTTACGGGTTTTTTCGTATAGTTGCACGTTTGCGGACTTAAAAAAAAAACCAGTTGGGGCATAACTGGGTCCCTTGGAAGTGGCTTTATTCATTGATTATGCATCATTGAGTTATTTATAAGATGTTCAGTTCATGTTTGACAGTGATTCCTATAGATATTTGTAAGTGATAGGGTCACTTTAATAAGTAACTTCACTCCCTGGCATCAATTTTGCTGTTATTCCTAGTGGCATATTTACAGCGAGGCAAACAAGGTGTTTGCCTAGGGCGGCAATTTTAAGGGGGTGGCGCGCCCAACCTGGAAGAAGTGGCAGGGAAGGGGACCTGGTGAAGATTGGTGTCAGTGATGGAGCTAAAGGAGGAGGAGGCCGGGGCAGGTCTCCACTCTGGTGGCCTCCATCTACCAGGAGATGGAGCGGCTGATCGGCCGCTATGAGGGGGAGGCAGTGAAGGAGTCGATGCTGCTGGTGGTAGTCGTGCTGGAGAGCTTGGAGGTGGCCTGTATGGAGAGACACAAGCAGCTCATCACACAGTATGAGCAGGAGAAGGAGCTGAGGAAGCATGCCTAGGAGGTATCGATCTATAATACACCTCCCCCACTACTTAATGGTTGTGTGTGGGGGTATTATAGATCTTTATGTAGTTGGGGGTGCATTGTAGGTCAGGGGTTAAATCGTAACACCCCCCACCTCAATCTACAGTACACCTTCCCCAGTACCCACCTATAGTGCACCTCCCCCATATCATCCAGTACAAGCAGTACACCTACAGTACACCACCACCTACCAATCTACAATACACATCCTGATCTACAATACATCTCCCCCACCTACCAATTGACAGTGCACATGTCCCACTACATGCCTACAATACACCTCCTGATGTACAGTACACCTCCATCTACCGATCTATAATACACCCCCCAATGTACAATATACCTCCCCAGTGGTGTATTTACTGCAAGACAAATGCCTTGTTTGCCCCACTGTACATACACCATTGGGGAGGTGTATTGTACAACAGGAGGCATATTACAGGCATTTGCCTTGGGCGGTGCCGCCCCCGGAAGAAGTGGCAGGAATGGGGACCTGGTGAGGAGACTGCGCACTGCTGGAGGGTGCAGGGAGGGCCAGCAGCTTCTTGTGCAGGTTAGATCTTTTAATCAGGTGTTGGCAGCAGTGTCAGAGGGTGCTGGCAGGTGATTGGGTGTTGGCCAGTGAATGATGGGTGGCAGTGGTGGAGGGTGGTGGCACTTGGGGGTGGGGGTACCCGATTCCTGTGTTACCTAGGGCAGCACAAGAACTGAATACATCACTGGTTAACCCCCTGTAGCTTTTTTTCTGGGTTATGCGTGAAAAACACACTCAGAGAATCCAACATTGTCCTCTCGTGATTGGCTGCTCTACCATCACACAACAGGGTCCCTCGCCGCCACCCTCCTATCTGGCATCTCTATGAGCTAGTTGTCTTCTTTATGGTCTTGCACCTGCCCCTGATGATGTGCTGACAGATTTGCCATCCTTCAGCTATTGTCTGTAGCCTGATGTCTCCTGGGATATCTGGTATGGATATCCCAGGAGGTTGCTGGAGCAGGATACACATCATTTTTGTGCTGGGCAGCACTTCCTGGTTTCTGGCCTAGGGTGGGCCCAGCTGCCTCCTGGATATACTACACATTACATCACAGCAATCCCAGGAGGTAGTCTGGTAATCAAGAGAATCTAAACTAAAAGTTTTCTTCCATTCCCATTAAGATAAAAATCCTTCCAAAACCTGCTCTCGCACCCCCAACCACCTGCGCTGTCTTGACTGCAGTGCTGCTCTACTCACTTATTGCTTCCACAGGAGATACAGACTCCTGCTGTTGTCAGTCAAATCCTGTGCGGAGAGAGCAGGGGGGAGTGGCTGGGTCACGCTGTGTGTGTCTATGGACACACAGCCTGGCTTGGGAGCACACCTGTACAAGTCCCACATAGCTTGCTATGGCGGCTCCAGGAAGAAGGAGTGGACAGTGCCAGCAGGGGACTCCAGAAGGTAAGTATAACATCTTTTATAGGCTGCTTTCACACTGCTCCATTGAGAAAAAAATGCATATGTGTTTTTGATGCATTTCTGTGAGTTTTTTCGGTGCCTGGATCCCAGCATGCACCTGTGAAACAGGGACATGTGACCCAAAAAGGCATCAAAAATGTGGTGTGTTTTTGATGCATTTTCCATTCATTTCAATGGGAAAATGCGTTTTAGTGAGTTTTGAAAAGTAGACCAAAGATGCAACATGCAGGACTTTTCAAAATCACCGTACCTGCAGCATAGCGGTGTGAACAGTCACAGAGGATTTAAAGAGAAATATTTTTCTTGCATTTTTCTTGCATTTTTAGCCAGGTAAAACGCATCAGTGTGATGGGGCCCTTGTTTTAACCTCTCGCCGCCAGGCACTGTACATTCACTGTTTCAGCTACGGGCGCCCCCTGCCAACCTGCACTGTGATTGGACACAACGCAACTTTGTCAGCAGGTTTCAGCCAATGATTTTTTCTGAAACCTGCTGATTGGCTGTGTCCAATCAAAGCCCAGAGTCCTGTGTAAACAGAAGAGCGATCTTGCTATTTCGTCTCCCTGAAAAGCAGGGAGAAAAAACAGCCAGATCTGCAAGTAAAAGCAGCATATATTGTACAAATTACACATTGTTAGGCACACAAATAAACCCTTGATTGCCCCTACATGTTAACCCCTTCCCAGCCAGTGTCATTGGTACAGTGACAGTGTACAGTAGTAGCATAGATCACTGTATTAGTGCCTGTTCACATATATGAGGATTGGATGCGGTTTGAACTGCATCAAGTCTGCATGACATGTGGAATAGCATTGCTTCCTATGGTGCCTGTTCACATATGTCTGGTGCACTGGCGGTGCGGATTCAGTGTGGATTGAAAGAGTCCTGTCCGATTTCTGAACAGTGTGCTCCAATTCAGGTGTAGATTACAGGCTATTGACTTCTATGGGAACCGTTTCTAAACTGCACGTGATCAGTTGTGAACAGGATAAAATCCCAACCTGAACCTGAAGTAAACCTGATATGAACCGCTGAACAACTACTGTGTCAATTAGCTGTGAAACCTGAGCTTCAATCTGCACTGTACATGTGTGAATCAGCACTTTGCCCTGGTTCACATATATGCGGCCGTGCAGGCCACGTTTTGCGCAGGCATGAGAGCCCATTCATTTGAATGGACTCCCGTGCCCCAGGAAACACAGGGAAGAAGTCCCTGCACTTCTTTGGAAACCGCAGCCCGGTTGTAATTTCCAGTGTGGGCGGCGTGCCATTAGAACTAATGGCACCTACCTGCGGGTCCGCATTCTTCTGTGTGGGTGGTGCGGCTGCACAGATTTTTGTGCGGATCCGCAGCGGCACCACCTGCACATGTGTGAACCTAGCCTTAGGGCTGGTTCACACCGCTGCGATTTCAGATGCTATTTGGGAATTGAAATCGTGCCTGAAATCGGATCTAATGAATGTGAATGTGTCTTAAGGTACGCGATTTGCTGCAGTGTGATTCCAAAAGTAGTTCTTGTATTACTTTTTCTGCAGTGTGTTGCAATTTCACATAGACTACAATAGAAATTGCACTGCAAAACGCAATGGAAAACAAGAACTCGTTGGGAAATCTTCAGAAAAACGCGACAAACAAAACGCACGATTTTAAATCGCATCCAGTGTGAACCAAGCCTTAGTGTCACTATTGATGTCAGTGTCAGTTAGTGCACCTTCCAGCTAGTGCCAGATTGTCCTCTACACCATCACAGTCCCACTATAATTCACTGACCGCCGCCATTACTAGTACAGCGTCATAGCTGCTTAAATTCCAGCATATATACCATAGTTTGTATAACTTTAGCACAAACCAATTAATATACACTTATTGGGATTTTCCTTTTTACCAAAGACATGTAGAAGAATACACTTTGGCACAAAGTTATGAAAAAATATGATTTATTTATTTTATATGTTTTATAACAAAAAGTATAATTTTTTTTTCGTTTATGTAATGTAATGTAAAAAAGAATAAAAAAAACCCCAGTAGGGATCAAATACCACCAAAAGAAAGCTCTATTTGTGTGAAAAAGTGACATAAATTTAATTTGCGTACAGTGTTGCATGACCACGCAATTGTCAGTTAAAGTAGCGCGGTGCCAAATAGCAGAAAATGGCCTGGTCATGAGGAGGGTAAAACCTTCTGGAGCTCAAGTGGTTAACAAAGAAAAAAGAAACAGCCTTTCCAATGACTTTAGGCAATACAAATAGTGCGGGGATGGGTGCTATGGTGTCATCTGCATTTTAAATGTGATTTGTACTGTGTGAGTGTAACATCCAAATCATATGTTTCATTCTCTAGACATTTGTGATCCTATAAGCCTCTATTATACAGAGCACATCAAATGTTCCAGCAGACATGCCCTGAGGTGAGTTAGATCTGAGGATTCCTCATACTGCCTGTGGTGAGGAAAGCTGCCTCTGCAGAGTTCCCCTTGGCTGCCTGTTCTGTGTAGTGAAGAGGGGGGAAGCCCTCCTCCTCACTGAGCTGAGGTCCTGTGCTGGGAAGGACCCCCCTGTGTGTGACTCCACAACTCTGTACAGGGAGCTGAGGACTGATTTCCTGCACTCTATAACTACACCCAGCAAACATGGAGGAGGATGTTCGGTCACAGATGAGCGGCCAGGGCACATCCTTTGTCCCCGCCCCCTCAAGACTTTATTCCCATATAAGGTTACACTTGAAGCCGGAGAGTCCCATGTTGTCGCTACCTGTGTACCCCTGAGGGCTGCCTTCCTCCCAAAATCATGTACACATGTCCAAGTAATGTGCAGCACACGGCTGCGTGCCCCTCCCCCACCCGCAGTGTGCATTGTTCAGAGGGTGGTGGGAGTCTTGTTTATTGACTATGAACATATGAGTACAGCTAGGGGAGGACTTCCAGGGCTCAGCACTCCGAAAACATGGAGAGGAAATCCCTGCTGTGGAAGTACATGCTTCTATTGGTTTTTCAGTCTTCCATGCTGCACTGTGTTTGTCACACTTCAGGAGCCACTCTCACTGTTTATTTATTCCAAGTATCTATACAGTGCCAGCAATCTACATACTGTACCTTCAGCCCCTGCCCTGAGGAGCTTACAATCTAAAGCTGGCCATATATGTATTTATTTCAGGTACTTATATAGCGCCGTCAATTTACGCAGCGCTTTACATATATATTGTACATTCACATCAGTTCCTAACCCTCAAGGGGCGTACAATCTAAGGTCCCTAACTAAACATTCATACATACTAGGGACAATTTAGGCAGGATCCAATGAACCTACCAGCATGTCTTTGGAGTGTGGGAGGAAACCAGAGTACCCAGAGGAAACCAAGGCAGGCACAGGGAGAACATGCAAACCCCAGGCAGGTGGTGCTGTGGTTGGGATTTGAACCAGCGACCCTAGTATTGCCAGGCAGAAGTGCTAACCATTTAGCCACTGAGCTGCCCACAGAATGCCCACTTTGCAGGATCATAAAAAATCAAA
Source organism: Staurois parvus (assembly GCF_062004578.1). Classification (NCBI taxonomy): domain Eukaryota; kingdom Metazoa; phylum Chordata; class Amphibia; order Anura; family Ranidae; genus Staurois; species Staurois parvus. The sequence continues at coordinate 313,143 of NW_028318076.1, read as the reverse complement.
CAGATGCCTCCATACACAGCGCAGATTGGTGAATCTCCAGCCTATCTTCCCGAACAATAGCTGAATCTGATTGGATGCAATAACTGGTCAGCTGACAATTTTCCATCTGGCTACTTTGATTTTTTAGTTGAGGGATGTTGGGTCAGAGGGGGCTGACAGGGCTGCCAGCAAACAGAACTAAATGTAACAAGAACTGAACAGGCAGGCTTTTCTTCATTGTCGAAGATACATACATACAAGTGCCCACATGTGTGGGAGTGACGTCATCACGCAGCAGACAATCAAAGCCACTGAAGACTGGCACTCTCAAGAACCCATAGAGAGGACGCTGGCAAGGGACCACACAGACGTTGGATCTAACCCCTTTCCACTGACTGTACGCATATATGTGGCCTCACAGAAGTGGGCCTTTATCTGTGGGGCTGCATATATGCAAATTTCTCTTTGTGCTGGAAGCACACCGCACAGAGACCAGGCTCTCACCGAAAGCCCCAGGTTTCATACTAACGATCAGGACCCGGGATTCCTCGTTTCGTACTAACAATCGGGACCCGGGATTCCTCGTTTCATACTAACGATCGGGACCCGGGATTCCTGGTTCCTCTGATTGGCTATCACAGTGATCAGTCACTGTGAGCCACCCCTGTGTTTACTTCCTTTTCTGAATGAAGGTAAGACACATTGTATCTTTCTCTTCTTGCAGGAGGAGATATGTAAATAAACAAAAGTGTGTAGAAAAGAAAAAATAGCTAGAGCATGGTTTGATCCAGGTCAGTGCTAGGGTTAGTGCTAGGGTCAAGGTCAGGGTCAAAGGTCAAGGTAGGGATAAAAGGTCACGGTATATTTTGGGTAGAACTTTTTTTAAAAAGCATTTTTTTAAAATTAGTATTAGTTATTGTCAGTGTCAGTGTGTTTTAGGTAGGATAAAAAAGGCAAAATGCACACCATTGTTTCTGGGCCTTATTATGAGTACAAACAATAACTAACATACACATACCTGGTATCAGTGTGATCGTCAGAACTAGAATTTATTTTGGGTTGTTCTTTGTTTGTTTTTTACTATTTTGGGCCAGTTTTCCTTTAATAATAAAAAAAAAAATCATGAGATATCTGTTACTATTTACCACCAAATAAAGCCCAATTTGTCCGGGACAAACAAGGTATAATCCACCTGGATACACAAAGTAGTTGCGATGATGTGCAGTTTTACTAACAAATGTCAAAGTTGCAAAATTGTATGTTGGCATTAGAATTGGTTTTACATTCAGTCACTAAGGGGTTAATAGAAGTATGTGTGCCTTTAGTTCTGGCTTAAAGCGGCACTCCACCCGAAAAGATAATGCCTCCTTCCCCCCTTCACTGCCACATTTGGCACTTTTTTTGGGGGGGATGGGGTAGTGCATACCTGGGAGCGATCTAAGCCAGAAGTTTGCCCCCCCCCCCGTCTTCCCCTGCAGCCTTCTGGAATACTTCACATGTCCCAGAAGACTGCAGCCCATTCACAAAGCGCAGCGCACTTCACACACATGCAGTAGGAAACTGGCTCTGAAGCTACAAAGTTTCACTTCTGGTTTCCCCTACTGCAGATGCTGCACCAGCACCCAAAGAATCAGCTCAGGTGAGAACATCACTGGACCCCTGGACAGGTAAGTGCCCTACTAAAAAGTCAGCAGCTACAGTATTTGTAGCTGCTGAAGCTAGGTTCACACTAATGTGGTGCGGTACATCGCATGTGATTCGCACAGGAAACGCACTGCATTCCTGTGCAAATCACATGCGAATTGTTTGAGGCGCAATTGGAGCCATACATTATTAGGATGCTGGTATGGGGTATGACCGTGGGATCAGAACACTGGCATTGGGTATGGCGGTGATCAGAACGCTAGTATGGCGTATGGCAGTGATTTGGACACTGGTATGGGGTATGGCGGTGATCAGGATGCTGCTATGGCATATGGGGTGATCAGAATGTTGGTATGGGGCATGGCAGAGATCAGGATGCTGGTATGAGGAATGGCGTGATCAGGATGCTGGTATCAGGCATGGCGGTGATCAGGATGCTGATATGAGGCATGGCAGTGATCAGGATGCTGGTATGGGGCATGGCGGTGATCAGGATGCTGGTATGGGCCATGGTAGTGATCAGGATCCTGGTATGGCTGTGATCAGAGTGCTGGTATGAGGCATGGCTTGATCAGGATGCTGGTATGAGGCATGGCTTGATCAGGATGCTGGTATGAGGCATGGCGGTGATCAGGATGCTGCTATAAGGCATGGGGGTGATCAGGATGCTAGTATGAGGCATGGGGGTGATCAGGATGCTGGTGTGTGTCATGGCAGTGATCAGGATCCTGGTATGGCTGTGATCAGGGTGCTGGTGTGGGGTATGGTGGTAATCAGGGTGCTGGTATGGGGTATGATGGTTATCAGGACATTGGTATGGTGTATGGGGGTGTTTTTATGCACACTGGCACAGGCGACAGGTGCTGGCTGCATTATTTACTGGGGCAGTGATCAGGGACACTGGGGTGTCTGGCACTGCAGTTTGTGAGTGTACATGCAGTCTGACAGGCTGCTGTACACTCACAGGCTGCAGGATCGCTTCTCTCTGCTCTAACACTGAGAGCAGAGAGAAGCGATCTTTAGTTTCAATTTATAGTGTTTACAATGTGAGTGCTGTGATTGGTCATAGCAGCCACATGGTAAAACACCACGTGATCGCCAGACACAGTGGTAATGTGATCCGCTGCGTCCGGGTGATATAGTGATCACTGGGCTCCCAGGTGCACGCTACGTGAGCTGTGCAGGAGCCGCGGATGTGGGCTGATGTACAGGTACATTAGCCACATAGCAAAGCTTCCTATCTGCAGTCTATATGCAATGGGCGGACGGGAAGAAGTTAAAAGTCAGCAACCACAGTGTTTGTAGTTGCTGACTTTTTATTTACTTTTTTTTGGGGGGGGGGCTGGGGGACGTAACTCTGCTTTAAAAGTTATGTCAGTGGCAGTGGGATTACAGGACACACAATGCATCTGTATAGACTATTCCATGGTCTGTTCTGTGTGGGGCAAAATGCAGGCTGTGCTTGAGCAGGGGGCATGTTGAAAAGGAAGGCTGCGATTTGGAGAGGGTGTATGCCAGAGGCAGGCTATGATTGGTCAGGGAGGATTGGTGGCTGACCAAACTATCCAATACAAGCAGATTGTGTGTCTGCAGTGTCCTGTACCTCTGAATAAGATGCACAGAACAGGGCACAGCCTCGCCCCTGCTCCCCCTTCATTGGCTGTGATTGACAGCAGCAGGAGCCATTGGCTCTGAGCCAATGAAGAGGCAGAGAGCTGGGACAGCAGTCATTCTCATGCACATTGCTGGATTGGTCTTGGGTAAGTATTAGACGGGGCTGCGTGGGGAGCTGCACACTGAAGGTTTTTACCTTTATACATACTGTAGAATGCATGAAGAAAAAAAACCTTTAGGCTTTACAACCACTTTAATTGCTTTTTTATTTATTCATGTATTTATTACAGGTGTTTATATAGTACTAACAGTTTACGCAGTGATTTAAAGTGGGTAGCATTGCCACGTCGGTAGCAACCCATGCAATCCATACATACAAGTTCAGAAATTAAGTTCTGTGTAATAAAATGTAATGACACAGAAAGAAAAAATATTGAACAATCTAACGGAAATGTATTTAATACTTGGTACAACATCCTTTGTTGGTAATGACAGCTTCAAGACACCTCCTGTATGGAGAAACTAGTTGCATGCATTGCTCAGGTGTGATTTTGGCCCATTCTTCCACACAAATCTTGAAGGATCTGTGGGCCTCTTCTATGAACTCTAATCTTTAGTTCTTCCCATAGATTTTCTTTTGGATTCAAGTCAGGTGATTGGCTGAGCCATTTTAGCAGCTTTATTTTCTCTTTCTTTGAAACCAATTGAGAGTTTCCTTGGCTTTGAGTTTGGGATCATTGTCTTGCTGAAATGTCCACCCTCGTTTCATCTTCATCATCCTGGTAGATGGCAAGCAGAATTTTTATCAACAATGTCTTGGTGCATTTTTCCATTCATCCTTCCTTCAATGATATGAAGTTGTACCGTATGCTGAAAAACAGCCCCACACTGTTCCCAGTTCCAAACTTCACTGTTGGTATGGTGTGATGTGCAGTGCTGTCTGACCTCTAAACATGGCGTGTGTTATGGCATCCAGAGAGTTCAGTTTTGGTCTAATCTGACCAGACTATATTATCTCAGTATTTCACAGGCTTGTCTAAATGTTGTGCAGAAAATTTTAAACGAGCATCAACATGCTTTTTCTTCAGCAATGGAGGCTTGCATGGCGAGTGTGCATACAGACCACAGTGGTTGAGTGCATTACTTATTGTTTTCTTAGAAACAATTGTACCTGCTAATTCCAGGTATGTATTTCTGAAGCTCTCCACAAGCGGTCTTTGGCTCTCGGACAATTTTCTGATGATTCTTTTCACTCCTCTGTCAGAAATCTTGCGAGGAGCACCTGATCGTTACGGTGAAATTATGTTCTTTCCACTTCCAGATTATAGCTCCAACAGTGCTCACTGGAACATTTAGAAGTTTAGAAATCCTTCTGTAACCAATGCCACCAGTATGTTTTGCAACAATAAGGTTGCAAATTTCTTGAGAGAGCTCTTTGCTTTTAACCATCATGAGATGTTTCTTGTGTGACAACTTGGTAATCAGATACCTTTTTATAGGCCATCATTTGAGACTGAACCAGCTGATATTAATTTGCAATGACAAAGGGCAGGATTGCTTTCTAATTACTGATGGATTTCAGCAGGTGTCTTAGCTTTTCCTGCCTTTTTTGCACCTCCCTTTTTTCATGTGTTCAATACTTTTTCCCTGTGTCATTCCACTTTATTACACATAACCTAATTACTGTACTTATTTGTTTTGGTTTCTTTGTATGTATGGATTGCATGAGTTGTTACCGACATGTGGTGACAATTTCATGTCAATAGCACCTTTAGAAATATATTTACCTAGAAAAATGGTGACGTGTTCAATACTTATTTTACCCGCTGTACATGCACTACATTCAGATCAGTCCCTGTCCTCAAATAACTTACAGTTGAAGATCCCAGTCTCACATGTATGAGGTGTGACAATTTAATTCTCAGAATGCCCACGGTGTAACACTTTGGTGGTAGATCACACAGCCATTCGCACTCAAGTGTGTTCTGACTTGCACTCACCTGGGTTGCAGACAAGTTGACTCTTGTCTTTATGGAGTAGTAGAGAAATAAACACGTGTGAGCATTGCACTGTTTTAAAAAAAAATGAGTGACAGGAATCTGGAGCAGCGGATTAACATAAAATGTCAAACGTTCAAGTGAAACTTTAGCTCTGTTACAACAGACATATGGTGAACATTTCATGAAGAAATCAAATGATTTTGAATGGCATAGGTGGTTTAAAGAGGGGCGAGAAAATGTCCACGATGACGCAAGAAGTAGGCAGCCGAAAACACAAAGGATGCGTTGTGGACAGAGTGTGAACCCTTGTATGCTCAGATCGAAGAGTGAGTGTGCAACGATGGCTGAAGAATTAAACATGAACAGGGAAACCACATGGCAGATTCGAACGGAAGATGTAGAAATGAGAAAGATTTCCATAAAGATGGTGCCTTGAATCTTGACTGAAGATCAGAAAGAACGATGTCTTCAAATTTCATCTGATCTTTTGAAGAATGAAGAGGTGTTTGATATTTTTTTTTACATTCTATTCTGGAAATTAACTAGTTTTGCCACTTCATCCCTTTAAAACTGAACACATATTAATTACACAGGTTCTGTGGCTGATTAAGGTGGTAATCAAACTCAGTCAGTGCCTTATCTGCATTAAATTAGCCTCAAAACCTGTATAATTAATATGTGTTCGGTTTTAAAAGGATGAGATGGCAACCCTAGAATTAACTTGTTGTACAATGTATAAATACAAGCACACATATACTAGGGCCAGTTTAAATAGAGCCAATTACCTATAAACATGTCTTTGGATTGTGGGAGGAAACCAGAGTACCTGGATATAACCCATGCAAGCACAGGGAGAACACACCTATTTAGGGCTTGTTAACACTTGTGTTGTCCACCATTATGTTGCCTCCTCACTGCCTGTTTTAACCTCTAAAAACCTGCTCCAATACTTTAAGAGGACAAATTGGGGAATTATAGATGCTACAACTGTGGCTCAACTGCATGTTTTTACTACGCTCAGTTTCCCCCGACCAGCCACAAGTGTAAACGAGGCCTTACAGTTTTGCGTACCTGATTTTCAGCCTGATTGTATTTACAAGAAAATAGCACAATTTACAGTTTCTTTCTAGATTTTGCTGGAATGTGTTGCGTTTGTGTACTAATAATGATTTTATTGTATTTTTATAGAAAATGTTGTTTTGAAAAACATGTTTGCAATTATTATGAGATGTACAAAATCAGTAGCTCTCACAAAATGTATAATTTGGGGAGTATTCACAAACTTTCAAAGCTGTAAGTAAAACATAATAAAACCTTCTAAAAAAATAAAATAATAAAATTAGCAAAAATGGTCCAGCCACCTGAGGGAAAAGTGGGACGTAGGGCCCGGCAGTGAAATGATCTACTGACAAGCCTTTAACAGCATAAATGTTCGCCCTCACCTGTGGACAACAGGGTGGGAGGAAAATTCTTGTCATTTGTTGATTTTTGTCTTTACAATATCTCAGATGCTTGGGTGAGTGAGGTTGTGTGGACCTGGAATTAAGGTTTCTATCGCCCCCTCCCAATGGATTTTTTTGTTTTCAGTCTTCGTAACCACTGTCAGCAGGGTTCAACAAGGAGTGAATGTAGAGAAAAGGGCACTTCTAATTGTAGACTTAGGACCTGTTCACACATGTGCGTTTGTGTAACACATAGTAAAATGTGTGGTAACGCACTGCACATACCATGTTGAATGGCATCCCAACACACCTGTACTACAACTAGGATTGCCACCTCATCCCTTTAAAACCGAACACATATTAATGGCTAATTTAATGCAGGTAAGGCACTAGGTTAGTTTAATTACCGCCTTAATCAGCCACAGAACCTGTGTAATTAATATGTGTTTGATTTTAAAGGGATGAGGTGGCAACCCTAAATACAACATACCACAATGCACAGTGTGTATTGCAGAGCAGTGCAAAAAATTAGCCATCAATAAGTTTTTGTGCATTGGAGTGCATCGCAAAGCATGTTTTTTTCTGCATACATTTCTATACTAAATGTTACCCTCAATGGATGAGTGCTTCCACCATCTGTACATCCTGTTTAACCGTGTGAACTGTGTACCCCTGAGCTTAAGTTGACCTCCCCCATTGAATGAGGAGAACATATACCACATAAAAATCAGCTCTTTACAAGGCCGTACAGAGCCTAATTTATTAGAGAGTTTTTGTCCTTGTATCAGCTGGGAACATTTTGAAGGATTTTAATCAAATCTATTTACAGTTAGTTACCCCAACAAAATTGTATAGTCTGTCCTAACATTGATCTCAAGTCTCTCACTGTTTTCATATTTCTCAAGGGTTTTCGGGTACAGTCCATTAAATAATTGGTGGCTTCTTTTGAGCAGAGATAATTCCTTGCACCAGTGGACATTTGAGATGCCTGTCTTGACATCCCTATCTTTTCTATGCATCAAAGCTTTCTGCTCTTTGCGATATGGAGATGCGCCAGCTTGTGGCTCGAGCATTTGGCCACAGCTTCCAGAATAATCACAAACATTTTGGCCCAGGTCCTGGCTTTCTTTACAATTTGAGGGATCTCAGTGATCAGTGACCATGGTGATCTTACTATCAAAGCCCCATCAGCTTGGCATTTGAAGTTTAGTCTACAAATTTTGCTGGCGACAGAACTTTGGATAGTTTGTGAACTGTCTAAGAATCCTTACTGGTTCTGTCTTAAAGTGGAGCTCCAGTCAAAATGCAAATAAAAGTCAGCAGCTACAATAACAGACATTCACCTGTCCCTTGATCCAGTGGTGTGCTCAGTGCACCCACTTTCACTAGTTGTTCTGTGTCTCCGGAGCCGGCATCTTCAGTGTAGGCACCTGGCTGTGACAGCGTGTGGCTTCACAGCCGGGTGCCCACTGAGCATTCGCGAGTAGCTCTGAGAATTGAAATCTAAAAGACAAGAGGAATACCAGGCAACAATCAGCATTGAACTGAAGCAGGTGCAGGCACTGGCTCGCTGCCACACAATGTGCATCAGAAAGAAAGGTTGGCCACACACCAGAGGAATGATGAATATGCATGCATATAATTTATTGATCCATAAGACACCAAATGCACCAGGACATGTACATGGATGTTAACGCATTTCACACGATGACATGCTTAATTATAACCTCTATGCTCTGCGCATTGTGAATGGTCCCTTAGTCTTCTGGGACCTGTCACGTGTCCCCACCGACTACGGGAGGGAGAGGGGGAGGACAAATTCAGCTTACGATAGCCTAGGTGATAGCAGTGGAATTGGAAGCAGGTACCTGCCCCCCCCCCTCCCCAGCTCCCCAAGGGTGCCAATACTTAACAGGAAGTGGCCGCTACAAGAGGGTGGGGATATACATAAATCATCAAAGCGCTGTAAGTAGCCTAGTCGCAGGAAATGGAATAGAGCACATTTTTCACTGTCTAGGCAGTTTAAATTCCCAGAACCAAAAATAGGCAAGCACATTTTCTAACTAACCAATTGACTGACCTGGAGGAATGATCTCTACACCAAGAGATTTACCGCTGGTGGGGAACCCCAGACATGAATCTGATGGCATTTCATCACATGCAGAAAGTCAACAGCTTCATAGCCATATTAAAGGATCTTCTAGTGGGCACAGCTGACACCATATCATCGCACTATAGACTTCAAACTTAGTCTAAGCTTTGTTTAAACCCCGTTTGGCATCTCATTCCATTGTCTGCTTTTTTATACAGGGTGTTACTCATATTGTTTCACCTCTCATGCTTCCAATGGGTGCTTCCAATGGCCCCCTGAGACCTTAAACTGGTTCTGTTTATTCTTCAGGGACCCCTAAATGATAAACCTTATATGACTTACTGTATATGATTGCCAAAAATGTGTTGGGAGCTTGGAGCTCTCTCTCCACATGAAGGTAGTATTATCATTCCATCTTAAAGTGTATTTCTACTCTTGCAGCCCAAATTGGAATAACACTGTCATGTACCTTTTTTCTGTCCTTCTCCTTCTCACCCTAAGAAGATTTTCCTTTATTCTCTGGATGTTGTGCAGGCATTCAGGATCTACCTGTCTTCTACTATAAGGTGCACTTACTTTTTGTCATTCTGAAAGGGTCCCTGCAAGGGTTCCTAAGCGTCAAGTGTTACTATTGCATATTAGTTTAGCTAGGTTATATATCAGGTGTATTATATTAAGGTAAGGCCTCCCCTTCCCCCGTTCCTTGTAACTGCTCATAATACTTGAGTGGTAGGTGCCTCCTGGGCCTTTTGGCATCAGGTACTTAGGTATGTAAGGTTGCTACCCATGTCTCAGTTTACATGTTTTCTAAAGTTTATCACATGGGCATTACAGCATAAACTGATGCTAGTTTTGAACATAAAAAGTTTACAGGTGGCTATGTGAATCAGCTATACCATAACACCTTTTTTCACTTCATGGGTAAGAGGGTCATTAGGAGTTGCACCAAATCTTTTGCTTACTGTCCAACCTCTTTGAGGTAGAACATATACAGTACATAGTGGTCTGCTGTGCCCCCAATGAAGAAAGTAATTTATTTTTTATTTTTTACCGAATGCTTTGCTGTTTCAAGTCCAACAAATAATAATCACCATAACAAAAGATACATTTGAGACAAAAAAAATGACAAAATACCTTGCAATTTTACCTACAAGAGCTGACAATCTTATTTTACTTTCAGGCTGGTTACATTGTATTGTTGGAGATGAACTATATGGCAGGTTACAATAACCTATAGTTTACATTACTTGTCAGACTATTGTCCAATAGTGTTGGAGGTCTTGAATCCTGTTGAGCTGACCTAATAAAGTCCAGCCCTACACAGTTGTGAAATGTATTCATGCAGTGGAGTCCCCCCTCCCTCCCCCATCATGGGTTAAGTGTTCATTTTACTAGAGGGAATAAGTACAATTAAAGTGGTTCTAAAGTCTGGGTATTTTTCTACCTTAATGCATTCTCCACATTAAGGAACAAATACCCCACCAGCTGGTTAGAAATACAGCACTGTGCTTGGCTGCTCACTTTTCTCCCCTCTCTTCTTCTTCTCACAGGGACTCGTGCAGCATTAGGAGCCATTGGCTCCTGCTTCTGTCAGTCAAATGGTGTGGTAAGGGATGGAGGGCAGGTGCTGAGCCATGCTTTGTCTGTCAATGGACACAGGCAGCACAGCTCAGGAGCGAGCCCGCATGTATGCCCTTTTTTAAATATGATATTATACTGCACTTTGGGATTGATGTACAGTATTTATGTTTATGTTGATTTTTGCACTTTATATAGCTATGTGACTAATTGCTGCAGTTCACTTTGTGATTTATTATAGCATTTTGATTGTGTGGTGCTGCAGGTTATTACCCTTTTCACAGTGTTTTGGTTTTGAACCACCCTCACTACTTTCATCAGACTTTACCCCCTTTTTTCCCCATTCTAATCTTCCTTCCGACAGTCCATCCTCCCAAACTATCACCACTCGTGGAAGAAAAAAAAATAACTATCATCTAATAAAATTGTCCCCAAAATGGTTAAAGTATAACTAAAAGAAAACTATTTGTCCTGTTTACCATTATCACTTAAAGTGAAAGTAAAAGCAAATCCCAAATTTTGGGTTGTCCTTTGAACAGGGATAGAGGGGAAATCTTTCTAAGGGGACACTAGTTCTGGTAAATTCCAGTGATTTCCTCACTATAAAGGGTGGGGGGGATTGGGGACGTGGTTTAAATTGCACTAAATATTGGGCGTGACTCAAAGGGGTGTAGTTAAATAGAGTCTGAGATGACTTACATAGTGCAGAATGTGCAGGGGCGTATTTACCACAAGACAAACAAGGCATATGCCTAGGGTGGCATTTTAGGGAGGTAGCAACAAGAAGGGACATATACGACATGTGGACCAGGTGGGATCCGAGTGCAGTGCACAATGAAAGGGCAAAGATGCCAAGTATGAACCTTCCCCCAATACCAAAAAGGATGAATATTGCATACGGTGGCTGGGTTGGCATAGTCGACCAAAATGACAACCCTAAGATATTACCACTATTGCAAAAATTAGGAGGACAGGGAAGGCTGTTTCACTTGTGCAATGTAATCATATGAATTGCAAAAAAGTAAATCTTCAAAATTTTTCTCTGGGAAACAAGGTAGCTTATAAGTCACAAGTGCAGATGTAATTTATACATACATATGTCACTGTCTTTTTACCCACAGAATATTCCTAACTACTGAGCCACAATTGACAATCTCACAGACGCACACATAAACCTCAGGATTTGCTTTTCTGCATACAGAATGATATCACTTTGTCTGCCTTAACCAAAGATACAGAACTTAATTAAAACCAGAAACTGTTGAGACAATGAACCCCATGGTCAGGGCTACAACATGTTTGACTACAGGAGTTAGGAGTAAGCAACATTCAACAGTGTACTGCGTGCACAAATAAGGACCAGAGGGAGGAGAAGGTGAGAGAGAGGAGAGAAAGAGTTGGGGAGAAAGGGGGTAAAGACAGAGAAAGTCAGGTGAAAGAGAGAGAAGTGGGCAAAGAAAGAGAGGGGGGAGAGAAAGAAGGGTGGGGGAGAGAAAGATAAAAAGGTAAAAAAAAAGATATAGAGACGGGAGATAGTGAGAGAGAGGGAGCAAAATGGAGAGAGATGAGGAGGAGAGAAAGAGCAAGGAGAAAAATTGAAAGGGGGGAGAGGGAAGAAAGATGGGGGAGACAGAAAGAGAAGAGAAGCAAAAGAGGGGAGAGATGAGGGTGAGAGGCAGGAAGAGATGGGAAGAAAGAAAAATGGAGGAAGGAAATTGGGATAGAGTGAGGGAGGGAGCAGGGGAGAGAGAAAGAAAAAGAAAAAGAGAGGGGAGAAAGAGGGAAATGGGGAGAAAGAGAGGGGGGAGAAAGCGAGAGAGGAGGGGAAGAAACATAAAGAAGGGAGGGGGCGAGAGAGAGGAGGGGGAGAGAGAAAGGGGGAGAAAAGATAAAGAGAAGGGAGAATGAGAGCGAGAAGGGGAGCAAAAAGGGGGGCGGGAGAGAGCCGAGAGAAGAAAACAGAGGGCAGAGACAGGGAAGAAAGACGGGGGGGGGGGGGGTAGAGGAGAAGCAAAAGAAGAGAGGGAGGAAGGTGAGAAGCAGGAAGTGATGGGGAGAAAGAAAGATGGAGGAAGGAAACGGGGGGGGGGGGAATAAAAAGAGGGAAGAAAGAGAGGGGAGTGGGGGGGTGAAATGGGGAGGAAGAGAAAGGTGGAGAAAGGAAAAGAAAGAGCAAGGGTAGAAAGAGAGGGGGAGAGAGGACAGTAACAGATAGGGGGAGAGGGGGAAAAGAAAGGGGGATGGGGGGGAGAAAGAGAGAAGGGAGAAAGAGAAAGGAGAGAAAGAAAGGGGAGAAAAGAAGTGCAGAACGATCTGCACTTCTGTGATCCACAGGAGAAGTACAGCCAAAGGAGCTCCTGTCTGATCTGTCAGATGACATCACCTAGGTCATTCTGTACAGTCACATTCTAGTTTTGTCTCCAGACACCACCAGAGCCTTCACTTTGCTGAGAGAGCCTTCTGATCCCTACTGATGATACGGAGAAATCAATTTAATCTGTGGCAAGAGCACAGACAACAATAGACCTCCTGTTCTCTAGCTCCCTTGTCTGCCCCTCCCATGCTTGTCTCCAGGACTTTTCCAGAGCTTCCCCCATCCTCTGGAACTCTCTACCCCAATTTATCAGACTATCGCCTACTCTGCTCACTTTTAGGCGATCTCTGAAAACCTCTCTTCAGGGAAGCCTATCCTGCCCTCAGCTAATAATGGAATCTTCTACTCTTCCAACCAGTCCATCCCCCACAGTTACTACCTTTTGCACTACTAGCCCCTCCCTCCTAGATTGTAAGCTCCAAGGAGCAGGGCCCTTCTTTCCCTCTTGTATTGAACTGTATTGTTGCTGTATTGGCTCCCTTTATATTGTAAAGCGCTGAGCAAACTGTTGGTGCTATACAAATCCTGAATAATAATAATAATAATATTAATAATAATTCAGAACACTGCTGTCATAAAATGGTATATATGAGACATTCTTGTAAGTGTGGTCCCAATTACAGGTAATGGCAAGTGTGTGCAAAATGTATCCAAGCTTACAAGAATTTTTTTCATTAGCTAATGACTTCTTAAAGGTGTGTAATGCGTTTAGTTGCCCTGAACACTGTCCCTGAATGTTGTGCTGCTGCTCCTTCCACACACTTCTTCCCGATCCTGCTAGTTTCTCCTGTCGGGCACATCAAGAGAAGCCTGTCATGCTACAGGAACTTTTAGACAAGACAGCAATCTCCAGAATCAATCCTCATTTGCATCATCAGGGAGTTTACGCATTTCATTTTCTGTTAAGGATGGCATTGTCAGCCTGAGAGAAGTAAAGTGGCACTTGAAATTAAGACATACACTATATTGCCAAAAGTATTGGGATGCCTGCCTTTACACTCACATGAACTTTAATAGCACCCCAGTCTTAGTCTGTAGGGTTCAATATTGAGTTGGCCCCACCCTTTGCAGCTATAAGAGCTTCAACTCTTCTGGAAAGGCTGTCCACAAGGTTTAGGAGTGTGTCTATGGGAACGTTTGACCACTCTTCAAGAAGCATGTTTGTGAGGTCAGGGACTGATGTCGGACGAGAAGGCCTGGCTCGCAGTCTCTACTCTAATTCATCCCAAAGGTGTTCTACCGGGTTGAGGTCAGGACTCTGTGCAGGCCAGTCAAGTTCCACCACCCCAAACTCACTCATCCATGTCTTTGTGGACCTTGCTTTGTGCACTGGTGCGCAGTCATGTTGGAACAGGAAGGGGCCATCCCCAAACTGTTCCCACAAAGTTGGAAGCATGAAATTGTCCAAAATGTCTTGGTATGCTGACGCCTTAAGAGTTCATTTCACTGGAACTAAGGGGCCAAGCTCAACCCCTGAAAAACAACGCCACACCATAATCCCCCCTCCACCAAACTTTACCCTTGGCACAATGCAGTCAGGCAAGTACCGTTCTCCTGGCAACCACCAAACCCAGACACGTCCATCAGATTGCCAGACAAGCGTGATTCGGCACTCCAGAGAACACGTCTCCACTGTTCTAGAGTCTAGTGGTGGTGTGCTTTTCACCCCCGCTGCATCATTGCATTGCACTTGGTGATGTAAGGCTTGGATGCAGCTGCTCAGCCATGGAAACCCATTCCATGAAGCTCTCTACACACTGTTGTTGTGCTAATCTGAAGGCCACATAAAGTTTGGAGGTCTTTATCTATTGAAAGATATTTGGCGACTTCTATGCACTGTGCACTACAGCATGCGCTGACCTAGCTCTGTCATTTTATGTGGCCTACCTATGAGTTGCTGTTGTTCCCAGTTGCTTCCACTTTGTTATAATACCATTAACAGTTGACTATGTAGTAACAAAGAAATTTCACGGATGGACTTATTGCACAGGTGGCAACCTATCACGGTACCACGCTTGAAATCACTGAGCTCCTAGGTGTGACCCATTCTTTCACAAATGGTTGTAGAAGCATGCCTAGGTGCTTGATTTTATACACCTGTGGCCATGGAGGTGATTGGAACATCTGAGCCCAGGTTCACACTATGCAGTGCAGGACACCGCATGTAATTCGCACAGGAATCACACCTGTGCAATCATTCCTGTGCAAATTACATGCAAATGTCTGTGCAGTGCGATTTCACCCATACACTTTATATTAGCACCAAAAAGGTGCAGGACCCTTTTTTAAAGCTGCACTTGAATCGCATTGCATGGGTGTTCTCACCCATGCAATGCGATTTATGGCAATCACTTTGCGTTTTGCGATCTATCTCGGGGTGTCATTAATTTATCATTGACACCCGCACCAGATTGCATGAATGCGATGCGATTGCAATGCAGTGTGGAAAATGCATAGGATTCGCAGCATTTTCTGCACCACATTGGTGTGAACCGGGTCTGAATCCAGTGATTTGGAGGGGTGTCCCAATACTTTTGGCAATATAGTGTATCTAAACCTAAAAACAAATACTATATTGCAGCCTATTAGTCATAAACATGCATTAATTTCTTTGTTAGGCATTTCCTCTTTATTTCAACCTGGTAATCCTGCAGATAACACAATTCCTATTCCTTCATGGCTACAATCAGCTACAGTTATTGTTAGAGATTCTGTATATAGCTCTACAGAACAGACAGCGGACAGTCATTATTTGTTTATCTGCAGCTTCTGTAACAGGAAACAGGAACTTTATTCAGAGAATACTGGTTGCAGAATATATCTCCATATAATACATGAACACTCTATTCCAACAGTTACCACTCAGGCTAGGCTTCCAACATGTCATCTTAAATATACATTGTAGTTTGATTGGTATAGATTAGTGATTTACGAAAGAAAGATACAATTGTTTTTTCTGTCTTTTCAGATCAAAGGAAGTGACAAGGTCGCTTGCATTTCTGGCAAATCAGGTATTTGGATCAAAATTTGTCTGGTTCAGCAGGGACTGTTTGACTTTCGATCCACATATTGGCACCCTGGTTGTACATAAGTCAATCTATCGATCAACTTGTGTACAACCAGCCTGTCAGAATTTTGCTAAACGATTAGTACTTCTGGCTATAGCCAACAACACTAATCATTGTGTTTTGCTGGCTATAGCCAACAACCCTAATCATTGTGTTCTGCTGGCAGGGAAGGCACCCCACTGGCAAAACACAAAAGTGCTGCGGGAGGCATTTTTCAAAATTGCATAATCTATGGTCTTCCTTAGCCTAAGAAATTTAGACTAGAGCAGCCAACACATTTAAGGAATGGTAAGCTGCAATACATTCCGTTTTTGTTTTTGGGTGCACACGTTTGCAGACCTTTCAATGGAGATTCTATGGTCCATATTTCAAGTGCCTGCACTAGGAGACTGGATGGGAAATGTCTGAATTATGCATACTAGCATATCCTAATATTTGTGGCTTACCAAAAAGTCCTCAAATTTCATGCTGTAACTTTTTTTTTAATATACTAATTTTCTCTATACATTATCCACATTACCAAATTGTTTTATGAACGATCTCACCCATCTGAAAGTTCTGCTTTGGTAAAAGAAGATCTAAATGTTTTTTTTAACCAATAATATCTAGATTAAGGACCTCTTTTGCTTCATTTGCATACAGTCCAAAAATTCTTTCATGGTCTCATTGGGGTTGATTTACTAAAACTGGAGCGTTCAAAATCTGGTGCAGCTCTGCATAGAAACCAGTTGGTTTCCAGGTTTTTGGTCAAAGCTTAATTGAACAAGCTGAAGTTAGAAGCTGATTGCTTTCTATGCTGAGTTGCACCAGATTCTGCATTCTCCAGTTTTAGTACATCAACCCCATTGAGTCTGTTTCATGCCTTCAAATTCTGAGTGTTCATATCCTAATTACTCAGTTTCTGCTGTTTCACTGGATGATTTATCAAAGCATGCACAAGGCAGCAGGTGATTGGAAAAATAATTGTTACAACAGATTTAACCATGTGGGCAACAATCCATATGATAGCTAGTACAATAAATGATGCCAAAGACAGTTACTAAGCAGTCTGTTGCTCTCTTGCTTTTTTGTGTTCCTGTCTGACAAATCTAAGATGAGAAGCGTCCTTGAAGAGTCTATATCCTGGTATGTCATTACGATAGATGCCAGGTGTCTAGGATAGTAAACTTATCTAAGCATCCAGTCAGTTCATGGGTTCTTGTTCATGGAAGTCATTCTTTCAACTATTGGAAGAAGTCTTTGCTGTACAGAGAATTGTAATAAACATGAATCATGATATCTTATAAAATAGAATTTAAAGGAGAAATGCATCCAAAGCATGTTTGGCTGTACTTCTGTGGACTGTGGATCTCCTGTGACCCGTTTTTAGCTAACAGTGAGCAAAAGTCTGCTGTCGACTGACATTACTCTGTCAGTCCCCCCCCCCCCCCTTTGCAAACTATGGAATTTGTAGCTGTAACTTTTATGGAATTTCAAAAGAGCCTCTTATCTTAATTAAAACACAAATAGATGCAGTGTCCACACCTTGCCAGAGCTGTAAACAGCTAATTAGTCTTGGCAGGATGTCTGTTTCCACAAACCATGAAACACACTTTCCTTTGCCCTATCATAAAACAATAACTCAGTCAAGCTGGCACACATGACATGTAAGGCCATTTAGCCTCTAGGAATGCAGAGTGTGCCATAAAACATCTATTCCACAACCTAACAATTCCACATACAATTCATAGAAATCAACAGGAACAGGACACATTAATATTAGATATATATTTGAATGGGGAATATCATACCAAATAAATCAAGGTCATACATGACTACCCTAGCACATATGAAAGGGGAGAAAGCAATCTCCTCCTGCCTGGGCGACAAAGGTATGCTGTGTTTGGTATCCCTGGATACAAAATATAATTTTGAAAAATATTCTGTCAGTTTCTAGAATACCACCTGCATGTATTAAAAGTTATTAATATTAGTATGAAACAGTAGTTGGAAAACGTGATGACTTCCCAGATCCATCCCTTAAACCGGATGATTGGTCAGTTGTTATCTGCCCACACCCTTTTGATATCACAGAAATGGCAATGCTAGGACCTGGTAAGGAAGCTCTCAGTTTACAATCAACGAAGGAACATCTTAACGGACTTGAGAGCCACGGCAACATTTTTTTGCTTGAACAGTTGGACTCTGCTAAAACCAGGACTTTGCAAGTATTCTGCCTTCTTAACGCCTTTCTTTTATTTTTCTATTGCATTATTGTTCTCTTTATTTCTTTGTAACATCCATTTCTGTAATTATTTTAATTGCACCATTTGACCTTTGCATTAATAAACCCTATTTTATAGTGTTAAAATGATCTCTAAGGCTTTTAATGTAAACTAAAGAATCCCTGTCTCTCGAAGAGTGCTACTGTATATAATAATCCTCTGAATATACCAGTCTGTGGTGACAGTGTGTGTTACAGACACTTATTGTTCAAATTTATTCTTGCTAATATTGTGAAGGGTTGATAATCCCAAAGCTATCTGGTGGCAGTTTGGAGTTTGAAGGGTTAACTGCGTAACTGACCTAACCCAGTGACAATCGCTCTTAAGCTGCTGGCACCTAGGTTGTGGTCCCCTGAGCTGGAAAATCTTTGTGCAGGGTGCAGCTGAGAGTGGAATTGTTACACAAGTGACAGCGTGGTGTGAGATTGGCTGGTCCTTTGTCAGGAGTTGGTGAGAAGGGCAGGTATTGGGCACCGCGTTCATCACAGTATCAGCTTACATTGATGGGACCATCCATTTACCACTGGCAGGGGTGATTAAAATGATCAGCTTTTATTTATTCATATAAAATCTTTATCCCAAAAAGGAGCAAATTAAGAAAACATATTTGCTGTAATAGATTATAAACTGTTAGCTGGAGTTTGGCTTCAATTTGGTATTTGTACTCAAACCTGCAAATACATGTAACTGCCCCCCCTCCCCCTGCTCAGATAATGCTGCTGTCTGCTGTGTTCTTGCTCATTCCTCCAGAGTGATGTCTCACTAATACAGGAGGTGTGTTACTGGTCAGATCACCAGGTGAAAACAGAAGGGAAAAAAGCCAAAGAAAAGTAAACTGTTGCAACCACTATATCTAATGATTGCCAAGCTGCAATATAATACATTTTTGGTTTTGGACTTAATACTGCTTTAATGTGGTGTGTGTGAAGGCACTTCTGTAAAGATTTCATAACATCACAGCAACTTATCGTATCCATGTTACAAGAGCCCAATTCAGGGCTACATTTCCAAAATCTCAATCCACTTGCATTATATTGCCCAGGGAACCATTTTCCCTAGATTCCTTGACTGTCAGATCAGACAAGCCACGATGTCAAATTTACCTATATGGGTGTAAAAGCAATCACTGTAAAAAAAAAAAATCTTCATCACCCCCCACAAGTAGTACAGTGTCACCATAGTGACACTGTACTGCTAGGGTGACAGTATGTAAAAAAAAACAAAAACATAAATAATAATATAAAAAAAATAAAATAAAAATGTAACAATTTTTAAAAAAAATTATAATTTTTGGTTATAAACTAATTTGGCTTATTTTTTTTTAACTAAAAAGACAACAGAATACATTTTTGCCAAGATTTATGATGAAAGATTATTTGTTTGCAAAATTTTATAAGAAAAACACCTTTTTTCAAAATGTTTGGACGTTTTCATGTACATAGCAAAAAAAATTAAAATCCCAGCGGTGAATAAATACCACCAAAATAAAGCTTTATCTGTCTCAAAAAATTGGTAAAAAAATTCATATGGGTACAGTGTTGCATGACCGCACAATTGTCATTCAAAGTGTGATCGCGCTGAAAGCTGAAAATTGCCCTGGACAAGAATGGGGTAAAAGTGTCCGGACAGGAAGTGGTTAAATAGCATGCTTAGGGGATTCCCTAAACCTGCCAATGAAAGGAGCACCTCTAGAATATACTAAAGAAAAAATGACATTTAAAAAGATAAAAATTACAATTCCCTTACATTTTTATTCACTGTCTCTTAATAAAGCCATGGCTATATATGTTGGGGACAAGGACCTTTTCCCCACAATCATGGCCTGGTAGTTGTTAGGGTTTGCAGGAAGGTGGTTATTTAAAATAATGGGGCTCCCAGATAATCCCACCTCCACTTGAATGAGTAAGGAGTAAATACAGTACACCTTGCTTCTTCTGGTTGAAGGTGTTGCTCCGTTGCTGCTTCCTCAGTGGTGAGCAAGATCCTGCCTTGTGTTGGCCATAAAGGGAGAGATGTACTTAGAAGTAGCTGAATGCTCCCTTTAGTAATTCTATTGCTGACTCATTTCCAACAGCAACAAGATTACTAATGTGATATGGTTCTCCCAAACACATTACCATACATAATTATCTTCCATGTTTATATTTCTCTTTACCTGTCAGACAAAGTAGACACATACCCAGAGCCCAGAAATGGCCCATGACCACTGTGGAACAGCAACAACTGGCTCCCTCTCTTATGCAGGCTGTCAGACAGTCACAACTCTGAGCTACTGTGGACACATTGCATGCTCACCCTATTAGCCCTGTCCACCACTTCATCCCTGACTCCATCCTCATTCTAATTCTGATCTTCAAAAACTCCCAGGTATGCCTATGTGGGCTAGTAACAAAATCCAAGCCAACTAATGGATTGTATTTTGCATTTCAAAGCCCAGTGTTATATGCTTCCCCTTTTAATGTTATTTTAATATAAGTACCCAATATTTTAATATAAGTTTTAACATAAGTATATTTAAATATAAGTACCTGAAATAAAAATAAAATAAATGTTCACTTTTTTAACCTTCTTTTGATCACTTTCTGAAATGTTGCTATATTGATTCCTTTTTAATGTTATGCTTTATGCTTGCACTACTGCTGCAGCAGGAAAGCAGCAAATAGTAGAAAATAGCAGATTTACAGCTTGTGGTAGAAGTTGGATTTTCTTTCAGCTTGATCACTAATCAGTCTGTACCTTTGGCTTGTTGTCACGTGCAGACTGATTCTCCCTAACACTTATCAAGCCCTTTCTTGTCCTGACATTCCTTTTCTTTTTTCATCTAATCAGCTTACAGATGTAGCACAAGCCTCCTGCTCTTCAGACGGGGTTACACAACCTTTATTGCTTTCAAGCACACCAAATGTAAATATCTGGATGAACAGTGTTAGCTAGCAAATATGTTGTCCAGATGTTTTTCTGTAGGTTGACTGTTCAGTGACTGTTCCTTTTACAATTTGGATACAAAGTTTTCTAACCTATCTGATCGCTGTAACCCAAAAAGAGAGGTTTACTGAGGGATGTCTGCTGCTACCACAGTCTGAGATGGACAGCTGATAACTGAAATAATCCAGACTAGCTGACAACCATCAAGCAATCTTAAAGTGAACCCATCAGTCATATTAAATGTCTTCTCCTTTAAAGTTTTCCTGGTATGAAAGTGAAACTAATGCAGGCCATACACGGGTCGAATTCTGAATAAATTTTCTTTAGAAAATCGGAAACTTTGTGTGTTTTTTAACCCAATGATGCCACCATTGATTTCGAAATTTGACCAACCAAGTTTTCAATTTCACCTCTGTTTGTACAGAAACTAATTTTCATGGCCAAGAATTTTATTTTCTTTCCAGGTCAGCTCATTTCTTTTTCGTTTATATTTCCCGCACATTTCTCCCATCATTGATTCGAAATTCATTTGTTTTTCAAAAAATTTCCAACACGCCAGATCACTCAAATTTAATGGTCACACGAAAATCGTGAATTTCTATGAAATTCGAACGAAAATTCTTAGAAAAGTTTTTAGAAAGAAAATTCTTTCAGAATTCGACCCATCTAGGGCCGGCTTAAAGGTAACTTATAAAAAATATTGCAAGTAGGCAGCTGCAGTTATTAAACAAACACTGACCTGCATGCTCACACTCATCTATATTGCACGCACACTGAACTGCTCATTCCCGGAACGCTCTGGCTGTGCCAGAAAGACAGACTCCCATGTGCATGTGCAAGGTGACATCATTCCACCACTGGTCAATCAGGAGGCTGAAAATCTGGCACCTGCAAGGGGAGAAGATAACAATGGTGGGCGAGGAATTTAACTGTCGCATTACTGGAATGAGGTGAGTATTTCTTTAAGTTTAGATCTTCTTTAAAGTCAAACATTTTTTTTCTAATTCAGATAAAAATAACATAGCTCACATGTGTTTTTTTTTAGATTTGCTTTCTGGTGATCACTTTTGAATTTGTCCCCTGGTTGTGCTATATTCCTGTTCTCTCCAATCAAGCCAATCAATAGGCAGGGGTGTGCTCTGGTTGTAGGTTTAACCCTATGTGAGTAGGATGATTGGGGCCTGATGTGTATGAGAGGAAAGCTGTGTAGTGCTGGGAGGCCACCTGTCCTCACTGAGGACTCCGCACCCCGGCAAGAGCCATCAGAGGTGAGCCGAGCCTAGGAGGATGGCAGTCATGAAGGTGACAGGAGGAGGAGGGGGGCAGACAGTGGTCAGGGTGAGGGGAGCGGATGCTGATTGTGTGAGATTCTGCCACGCCGTGAATGATCCTTCAGCTGAGGGGTGGAATAAAGGACACAGGAAGATGCCAGGTGTCTGGGGCCAGTGTAGCAGCTGAGCTGCCACTCCTTCCTGTGTTCCTCTCAGACTCAGTCGCTTACTGCAAGACAGCTGTCGGCTGCTGATCACTGGAGTTTTGTAACTCTGTCTCTTTTTTTGTTGTTTCTCTGCCTGATTGGTTAATACAGTTAATTTATACTTGGTTAATATATATTTTGTCATTAATATTGGTGCTGGTGGCATTTTATTGCACTTATTTGTGCAAATTTAAAGAAATTTAGCAGTTTCATGTTTTGTTGATTTAATAATTTCTACTCTTTTTAAAATGTTTTGTTTTTTTTATTGCAAGTAGCTGGTCTTGCCTATTGTGCAAAATTGTCTAGCACCGGCCCTGGATCTATGGAATTCTATGAGGGACTTTCCGAATGTGTGTACCCCCCCCTCTGTACTACAACTCTACGTACAACGATTCAGAGCAATGCACACACAGCCAGCATGAGAGGGAAACAGCTGTGGAGGAAGGGGAGAGGCGTAGCTTTTGCTTTGTGTCTTTCCCGCAATGGTTGTATGCAGCACTTTGAATGTGCCTAGAGTTGTAGTATACAGCAAGTGCCCACGCATCGCAGAGACTCACACAGAACTTCATGGATCCTTAGGTTACAGGGGGAACAGAGAGAATGGGAATATAGCTGCCTAACCAAGGGACAATAGAAAAGGAAGCTTTGAGGAGAAAAAAAAAAAAGTAAACTACATGTGATTTATGTTGTTTCATCTTATTTAGTAAAAAAAAATACTTTAAAGGGTTATTTCACCTTTACAGAAAAATGTAAAGGTGAACTAACAGCAGACAAGACCCCCTCCTACACCCCTCAGTCTTTTCTGTACTTACATCAGGAGTTTCTGAGCTGCCAGGACCTCTACAGCCAGTCCAGTGGTCCCGGGATTTTAAATCCCCACTCTTCTCCCTCTTCTCCGTGCAGCACTTTTGGGATGGACCAGCTTGATTCATTGTTCCAGTACTGACTAGTCAGAATCGTTCTGGCCCATCCCAGAAGGGCTGCAGAGAGAAAAGTGAGGGTTTTAAATCTCCGAACCACTTAACCAGGTGGAGGTAAATACAGTGGGGGCTGAGGGGGTGCGGAGGGTGTCTGGTGTTAGTTCACTTTTATGTTTTTTTCTGTAAAATGTAAACTCATACTTTGAAGTAAATCTATGGTCACAGAACACACTTTAATTTTTTTTTTTTTTTTAAACAGTAGGCATTATTTTTATAACATCAGCCTTGTAATAGCAATACTAACAAAAGTTATTTTTCACAATCTAATATAAACTTACTTGAAAAAACTCCTTTCATATTGTGTGCTGCCTATCTTTTTGCACAACTTCCCAGATTAACTGCATGCTTTGCAGGTTCTCCATTGATGTTTACTTTCAATGATTAAATACTACATATCCCAAGGTACCTTGCTGCCTGCAAGCACTAACTCCTAAAACTCCTCCTCTCAGCACCTCTGTAGTACAAAATCAGGCTCTGTGACATGTGTGACACAGCACTGCCTACTCACAGGACATAGTGAATGCATGTCACAGAATTCAAGGATGTAAATGTGCGAAGATCTTCACAAAGTAAGTTTACAAACTTCAAAATCATTCAGATTAATAGGGCTAAATCAGAAATAATTGAAATACAAATTATAAATGAATATGTTTTTATTTTCACCATAAATAAACTTTAATGCTACTTTTTCCTACAACAAAAATATAATATATTGTAATGTTTTGTGTATCAAGCTAAAATCCAAACAATGTTATCAGTTTTCCCAGCTACCTTTCGGTGAACTACAAAATGCCTCCAATGTAACCAAAATAAAGAGAGAGGGAGATGTTTGTTGTCAAAATCAGCATTACAATCCTTAGGTGATAGTCCAGTGGAAAATGTGTTGCTTTATGGGAAACAAAGTCATGCAGTCAATTTCTAATTCTTGCTGTAGGTTGACAACACACAGTGTTTTGTGGATTGAATGATGTCAGCAAGATTAGGTAAACTAGTGATAGTGCTTAACTACCTATCCCTCCAATTACATAGGGACTAGTTGTTCTGTAATTCAAGATAAGAACTTGAAGAGCTAATTACTCTCCTTGAGATAACTTGCGTTTCACAGTAAAAAAAATGTAGCGCATATTATTTGTTTGCAGAGATTTTAAAAAACTGTAAACAAGATGTAAAGCCCAACTCCAGGCAACTGAAAATCATCCCTTGCAGGCTGTGCCTGCACTGCAAGGGATAATTGCTCATTTTAACCTAGGGCCCTGGTGCCCAACCTTTGGTATATGATGTGTGGCCTGTGGACCTCAGCAGCCTGTGGAGAGAGCATTGATTAGGGTAATAGCATTGATTGCCACTAGCCTCATGTTCCCAGTTTTGTATTGTCTTCTTCACCATTATCCCCAGCCAAAAATGTAGCATGACGCTCACTTCCTCTATTTGGTCTGCAGTTTCTGATATTCTTCTCAAGCAATACATATATTGAACAGTATATGTAAGTTTGGTGATATCATAAAAACCTGTATTTCTGTTCAATAAAGAATTTCAGCTGCACCTAAGCTAGTGTTGTCCAGTCCTTTGGTGCAATGCCCAGCTATAATATCTTGGACCTGTGTCCCAGCAGCGAGGAAGCAGTTCTCTGACGGAGACATTCAAGCGGGGTGCCAGGCGGTCCAATACATTTAGTGGCAAGCATTGGGATTTGCTTCCTCCCTTCAATCCAAACTTCCACTGGGATTATGGATGAAGAAGGACTGGAAATGGCAGCTGAATATCAGTGGAGACTGCTTGAATTTCTGTTCCAGTTTGATGACCCTGTCTCGGCAGAAGGTGAGCTGGACTGGAAGGATGTGATTTGAAGAGAACTATGAAGGCCATCGAGGAGGTTCAGGTTCTTCGGGGAGAATTACTTCCAACCACAGAGCAACAATTTTGTGAAAAGCTTGCATTGTGGATACCATTCCTAGGAGAGCATCCTCGGGAGGAATGGCTGATGGAGCTGGATAGGCTGGTCCAGACAGAAATGTTGCTGCAGTGGTATGCTATCCATAGGGTCCACAACCTCTTCTCCACAACTACCTATGACAACTCTTCCCTGCGGCCAAGAATGGAGATTGTTTGGATGAACTATGTGAGTTCACTCTGCCTGACTAATGCATGTCTAGACCAGGTGGAGATCTGGGACCTGGTTAGTCAACTTTTGAGGGGGAAGAAATGTGACAGACCGAACCAAGACAAGGGCTTTTGGATGAGACTGCAGGCTAGCCTCTTGCCTACTGGCTATGGGCCCTAGCATCTGAGTGGGCTCTATTCTTTGGGAGGTGTGTGCCTTAGGGAGTAGTTTTGGAGTAGTTTTACTTTGGATTCAAGTCCATGTCTCCCTGAAACACAAGACTTTGAGAACCAGAGGACACAGATACAGATTTGGGGCCTCTGTGCCCAAACCAGCATTGACTGCTTCAACCCTCCTCCTAGACTCAGGACAGATGTTAATATAATCAGCACAAAACAACCTGATGCTGAGGTCTCTTGGTGTAATCTGTTTATTAAAGCGGCGCGCCACACATAAGTGGAAGTTCCGCTTTAAGCCTTTTTCCCCCGCTCCCCATTAAGGATTGGCACCTTTGGGGAGCGGGTACCCGAATTTGACAGGTACCCCCTCCCAGGCAATTGGAAGTGTAAGTTGTCCTCCTACCCTCCCTCCCCATAGTCTTCTGGGATATGTGACAGGTCCCAGAAGACTACGGGGCCATTCACAAAGCGCAGTGCTTCTCGTGCATGCGTAGTGGGCACCCGGCTGTGAAGCCGCAAACTGTCACAGCCGGGTGCCTACACTGAAGATGCCGGCACCAGGGAGTGAAGACGGGCGGTGAAACCAGTGGTTGTGAGGACACCGATGGACTGAGGGACAGATAAGTGTCTGTATTTTAAAAGTCAGCAGCTACAGTTTTTGTAGCTGCTGACTTTAATTTTTTTTTACAGGTGGAACTCCGCTTTAAGGTGTTATGTGTTTACTGTTGTGTATTTGTTCCATTAATAATTGAGTTAATTGAGTCACCTATTGATTCTGTCTGTTGGCTAGTCCTCCTGGAGGTTCCTACATGATGGGATTAGTCTTGTGTCAACTTTACCTCATTATCTAATAATTGTGGGATGTTTACCCCAATGTGTAATATTTGTTGTTGTTCATGGGGGGCACTGCCTCTATTTCTGAAGTGTATAAAAACCTGTATTTCTATTCAATAAAGAGTTCCAGTTGCACCTAAGCTAGTGTCGCCTTGTTCTTGGGTGCAATGCCCAGCTATAATACCTTGGTCCTGTCTCCCAACGGCAAGGAAGCAGTTCTCTGATGCAGGTGCGGGGTGTCAGGCGGTCCATAACAACCTCATAAGTTGACAACCACTAGTCTAGGGGAACATAAAAGGAAGTTTTACTTACCTGTCCTCCAACCCTCCCCACTGCAGGACCAGTACCTGCAGCATATGTACTCCGACATTCCAGAAGTCTAGGGTCCTGACATCATCAAGACTAGAACAGGGTCCATATCCCTGCACTGGACGAGATGACGTCAAGGCACAGTCCACCGCTGGAGTGTGGGGGAGTGCCACCTGCCAGGGAAGCAGAAGATCAGGTAAGTAAAACTTTTTCTGTTCCTCCCTAGACAAAAGAAGCTAATAACCCTTGACGTGCTGACTGCATTCACTGCAAGGAATAATATTTTAAAGGCCTGCAGTTTGGCCTTAACACATTGGTATATTAGAATGTTATTAAAAATTTAGGTCTCACTGGGATCATAACATAAATGTAGACAGGACTTTTGTTGTGCAAGAATGTACTGCTACACAGTATTGGCACTTCCCAGCACAGTTTGTACTCAGCAGCTCCCAGGTTCAATGTCAGAAAACAGATTAAAAGAGTTGTACTGGATTTATCAGCTGCAGGGGCACCAAGGCTATAGGCATATGATGGTCCTGAGTTTTTCCAGATGATCCACTCAGTTATTATTATTATTATACAGTATTTATAAAGCGCCGATAGTTCGCTCAGCGCTGTACATTACAAAGGGGGACAGAACATGTGACAGAACAATAACAACACAATGCAAAACATGAGGGGATTGAGGGCTATAAAAATATATACATTCTTTTGCATTTTTATCACACTGTTACAGATGAATGTCTGTAGGACTTAAAGAAAAAGCCAATCCAATGATTCATGGTTGTCAGTACAATGTGGACCACTGTACAGTCACTGGGTCATTGTTGCTTAAAACTTTAAACAAAAGCAGGTCTGCATTCTTTTTGTTTTTGTTTAAAGAAGGAAATGATTAAAACCCATCAGGCTTTTTTTCCTGCCTGTGTCTTGTTGAAAAGATTTTCCTACATTTCCTGACCTAGTGACACAACAAAATTAAAGCAGAACTCCAGAGAAATTTTTCTCCCCATGCAGTTGGGCTGTGCTAGCACTACATGGGTTAACTGCTCGTTTTGTCCAGGGGCATACAGAAAGGCTATACTCACCCAGTCCTTCGATACTCCAGAAAACAGTGCTCCCCCACATCCATTGGTGGAACTGTTTCTGCCATCCTCAGGTCCAGAGCTGGTCTGTGAATGGCAGAGATGGCATTAAGGGCCTGGGAGGTTTCGGTACAGCACACCAGTACTGTCTGGCACAGAGTTCTTGACATCATACCACCCACAGATCTCCTCTGTCCATTCACAGAACGCAATGCATTGTGGGGGTGTTGTAATACAAGTTCTGTGAAAGGTGGAGACAGCATAAAGGGATGTGCAGGGCATCTTTTCTCTGTAGCAGTCACTGCTGTTAACCATCGCAGTCACAGAAGACAGCCACTCAGGGCAACATCTGCAGCCACCACAGTTAATGGGATACACACCATTACACATACCGAATGTATTAGGTGTCTCTCCCCCTCCCAAAAAATACTACACTTTAGTTATTATGAGATGTCTATTAAATGTAGAGCAGGAAAAGGAACAGATATTTGTGTGTTTGTGATTACTTACTTACAAGAGAAGAGTTTAATGGACAGGATTTGCAGCCTGCTGGAGCCCCACACTCCGGGAAGGAGGGGGGGAGGGCCATGGGAATGCTAAACAATTTGGCACTTCAATGCTATTTACAGTAACTTATTTGCTGCAGTCTTAGTTTTAAGATTTATTTTTTCTAAAAAAGACAGCAAGGGCAGTCTTAGTATATTTCTCAACTCACATTAATGTAATCATACGATTATCCAAAATACAGATGCACATTTCCTGCAGGGTTGTATTTACCAGTGCCTAAGGCAGCGACTTTAAAAAAAGACCTGGGAGTTAATTCCCCGTGTTTCTGTAGGTAAGGCAGCCCACTGAAATGAATGGGCTGCCCTACATGCTACATGCAAGATGCAGCCGCACAGATCTGAACTGAGCCTTAGGTAATATTCTGACAAAAATAAAAAATAATTTTCCACACACAGCTTGCTTAAAGTTAGCTATTCAACAGAACAACATTAACATAGCCTAGAACAACGGAAAGCATAGTAACTGTAAATCTCTTACTCCCTGTCTTTCACTCGCTCTTATTTTCTTTCTCTCCCTCTACATATGTAGTGCCCTCTAGTTTAGGTAGGGTTTTTGTGACTAATTAGAGGCTTGCTTGAAGCTTGAGTATGAGTAAGTCTAGGAGTGAGTCAGTAAGGTCACTTCAGGTTAGGCTGAAAGGCTCTACAGGTCAGGGCTTCTGGAGCCCTCCTACCCTTCTAGTGGGGAGAAGGAGGGGAAGAGGCCTGGATTTGCATGTTTGAGGGAAACTGGCAAATCCCCAGGCAGGAGGCCTGGCATGGTGGCTAGGACAACCCTTAAATATGAGAGAGCCTGATCAGCAAGGTGGTTGGAGTCAGGTGGAAGATGGAGTGAGGAAGGAACTGCTGGCATGGAACCTGGGAGGGGGCCCAAAAGCAGGGGAACCTTTCTACAGACTGAAGCTGGACATAAGGACCGCCTCTGTCCCACAGTCTACCGGGGAAAGACAGCCTGTTAGCAGGGAAGGAGCCAGCCCAACAAAAGGCCTGAAAGCAGCTGCAACCCATTAAGCTACAGGAACAGGACAGTGTGAGTACTTCTACACCCCATGGGCCAAAGAAGGGAGACGGCGGTCAGGTGCAATACCCAACTAGTTCCCCTTGGGACTACTTAGTCTGTAGATTTCATTTGTGGTCTGATGAAGTTCACTAAAGGGACCAAATGCTCCTTGCAAAGACTGTGCTGCTGTTTTTTGTCCTTTTTGCTAAGAAGTTTGTCCTCCAAATTTGTAAATTTCCTTTGGGCATCCCATAACTCTAGACCCCATCCAAGTTAAATCCCCTAATAAAACAATAAAAACCAAGCTCAAGGACTGTTTTACTGACTTTGGATGAAAGTGTGGAAAATGTGTGTTGCCTGATTGTGCAGAGCTAAGGGAGAACCCAAAGACTCAGCGGCCCTTGAGAGAGTAGCACTACAGGGCAGGCTGTTTTTTATGTAGAAGACATAAAGACTTTTGCACACCTGTGGGACACCATTTCGCACAACCAGACCACACTATAGAAGACCTCAATATTTTAGTTCTTAAAGGAAATTTCAAAACTATTCAGGAAAGGAAAACATTTGAACTAAGAATGATAATTGTATTTGATACAAAAGATAACAGCCTTAATTTGGACATGGGATTCCTCACTCATTATCCAACAGTTTTACGACCTCCTCTGTGAGTGTTGTTCCCCCCCCCAGTCTTTGCTTTTGCTGTGTCTTATCTCTAGTCTAATAACCATTGCTGTGTACATTTGTTTGTGTGTGTTTCTTTCTGGTTTTTTTTTCTCCCCCTTTCAACATCTCTTCTAACATTCTGCTAAAACTTTGTGAAATAGTACTGCCTGGACCTTGAAGAAGGGGACATACCCCAAAAGCTTGTCCTCAAAATTGTATGTTAGTGCAAATAAAAAAAGTATCACATCAGTACTCAGTTGTTTATGTAGAAGAGATATGCAATGATTCTTTTGCAATAAAATAAACCTACCTGCCTGTTGTCAGTCTTCTTTAAAATGTACTCCAAGCTGCACATTGGCAGGTCAGTATACAGTATCTTCTGGCACGGTGCCTGTGTGCCAGGATGACTGAATTCCGGCATGTGTGGGAATTACATCATTCTATGCTATCCAATCAAGATGTCTACCGCCACCTGGAAGAAACCACGAGGAAGGCTTCGGACCATTGGAACTAATGTAAGTATTGCAGACTATGGTTCTACTTTAAAACATAGATAACCAATGTATTTGAAATGAATCAATTTAAACTGTATAGCTTGAATTGAGATCTCAAGTAGTCGTAGTGACAAAATAAATAGGATATGAGTGCATTTAGTGGACACTAGCAAAATAGCCATAGGAGATGCAGAGATATTAGCTGTAAAAAACACAGCTTATACTTGGCATATGTCATTACTTTTTGTTGAGAGACATGGAGGTATTTCTTTTCATTCAATCCTCATACAACTGCAAATAGTTACATTAAAAAATAAAATAAACTTGACACCAAACCTCAAAGAAAAGAAAATGCTTAAAATGTTAATTTACAAAATTGTTATGTATCAGACTTGTGTATCAATGTTCCCTGCTTCTAAAAAGTGTCTCACAACAGGTAATTCACATTGTTTATATGGCATATGTGTTTGCAAAATCTTGTCTTGTATTCTTTGTCCACAAGGACAAAATACAATACAGAATACATATGTGCTTTCACATGTCAAAAATGGAAATGGAAAGTATACATTAACAGCCAAACACCAATTTTTGGAGAACAAAAAGTCCCCTGTGTGATAATTGTTTTAGTGACAGGTTCTCTTTAATGAAACATCAGGAGTCTAAAGGATCCCCGATGTCTCACCTGCCCTCCATTGAAACAAATGCAGTGCAGCTTGCACTGCATTTGTTTTGTTCCCCAGCCAAAGAAAGTGTTCTGGCCAAAGAAAATGACCCTAGGGTAAGGTTGCCACCTCATCCCTTTAAAACCAAACACATATTAATGACACAGGTTCTGTGGCTAATTAAGGTGGTAATTAAAATCACTTGGTGCCTTATCTGCATTAAATCAGCCCCTGAACCTGTGTCATTAATATGTGTTCGGTTTTAAAGGGATGAGGTGGCAACCCTACCCTAGAGACGCAGGGGTAGGCAACCTGCGGCTCTCTAGCTGTTGTGGAATACATTTCCAATGAGGCATTGCAACATTACAAAACTGACAGTTACAACTATGACTTGCAGAGGCATGATGGAACTTGTAGTCCTGCAACAGCTGGAGAGCCGCAGGTTGCGTACCCCTGCTAGAGAGAGACTGCCTTCTGTCGGACAAGCAGCTGAGCACACAGGCGAAAGTCAGATAGTTCTTGCCAAACCGACTGTTTTTCGATGGTTTTAGGCTATGTGTACCTAGCTTAAATAGCCTGTATTCATCCATGTTGATCTGTTATGAATGAAGCCTGATTGATCTGATTTCACCAACACATCTATTTAATCTAAGAGCAAAGACTATAGCCAGAACCTTTTGTCTCCACTGATAAGGGACGTGGGGCAGTAGGGGTCACATATAGTGGGATCCTTTCCAGATTTTAAGATAAGCATTATCAAGTCTTTCCTCTTAAAGCAGCCCATACAGAAGTCATTTTTTTTTATTCAACCAAAGGGTTAAAAAAAATGACTCATTGAAGGTGGATGGGGGAATCCTTCCAACCGAACCTTTGTATTCTAACAGTGGGAACACTTCTCTGCTATCAGAATACATGGATCAGTGCTGCTGGCTATAGTCAGTGGTGCTGTTTGAGCAGCAAAAACGTAGACCAATGATCTTTTTTGGAGGAAAAATTGGAGATTGCCTCTTCAATTTCTTCGTTGTGTAGCCAGGTGCCCTGCCAGCTACCAGGGGAGCACTGTGGTCCCCCCCCCCTTACCTGCTGCTGTGCTTTGGGCTGAGCAGATAGAGTGTGCTGTGCATGGATTTCCCTTGGGTACTCCAGTTTAGTCCCATAATCCATAGATATGCAGGTATATTAATTGGCTCCTGTCTGAATTGGCCCTAGTATGTATACATGTGAGATAGGCACCTTAGATTGAAAGCTCCTTGAGGGCAAGAGGACTGATATGAAAGTATAATATGTAAAGTGCTGGGTAAACTGTTGGTGCTATATCAGAGACTGCAGACATGCTACAGGGGATGATCAGAGACTGCAGACATGCTACAGGGGACGATCAGAGACTGCAGACATGCTACAGGGGACGATCAGAGATTGCAGACATGCTACAGGGGATGATCAGAGATTGCAGACATGCTACAGGGGATGATCAGAGATTGCAGACATGCTACAGGAGATGGTCAGAGACTGCAGACCTGTTGTAGGAGACTGGGTACATGCTTCAGGAGGCAGTTTTTGAGAGGAGACACAATACTTGAGATCACTGTTATTACACCCCCATATTAATGCTTCCATATGTGTGCTCCCTACAGCCAGTGCTGAGACAAGGTCATCCAGTTCCCAGGGCAAAGATGGCAAACTGCACCCCCCCCCCCCATCTCTAGAGGAGGGAGTGGGGCTAATAACAACGCACGGAGTGAAATGTATGTCTTGTGGTATGTGCTGAAATAGTACTAATTGTTGTGGTGCATTGTAGCTAATTGAATAATTTAAAACTGAAGCTCAAATATGGGGTGTTGGTGGAGTCACTGGTAGGTGTCAGGAGTGTTGCTAAGAGAAAAAAAATAGCACTACATCAGTGTCAGTGAGGAGAAACTGCCACTCCATCACTGGTGTTAGTCCCTGGGGGATGGGAGCTGGGCTCTGAAGGGTGCATAGAACTAGAAGGATCAAGGGGGCTCTGAGACAGGAAGTTGTATTGAAAGGGTCCCTTCAGATGTGTGGCTATCATTGCTGCCCCTCAGAAAAGTGATATGTGGTGGATCACTGTTGAGAAAGTGTTTGACAGGCAGTGAGGAGGCAATATGTCACCTGACTGCTTGTTTTAACTTAGTGACCTATTGCGCCACAGATGTGTGTATTGCACACAGTTACAGCGTGGCCCAGTTACATTTAATTTTTTTTCGTGGCTGCAAAGCAAAGCATGGCATGTGTAGAGAACAGCTGCATCTCCTTGTCCAGGTCAGTGATTGGGGAATGATAAAAACTGCTGAACTGCTTGCTTTTACCGCCCTCAGTCTGCTCAAGTTAAACTCAAAAAGGGTTTTGTTCACACTTGCAGTTGGGGGAGAGGTAGTGGAGGTTTTGGTAAAAATAGGTAGTTGAGATGTGTTGGCAGTTGAGATGACCCTCCCCCCACGAGCTGCAAAAGCAGTTGTAAAGGGAGAGTACACATGTGTGGCAAAAAAATTACAGCACTGTATTCCCTGTCACGTTTGACAGGCAGTACTGCCCACTGAAACATGCAAGTAAATGGGGCTGAGTTGCAGACCCATGCAATGCACACAGTTTTGCCATGTGGTGTGGGATTTTAGGGTGTTAAAAAACAACCTCTGAAAGGCAATCTAATGAGAATCACTCTTCAGAGGGCCACTGCAAGTGTAAACTAGCCCTAAGACTCTGTGAATAGCTATGCAGGTGCAATGTGCACACTTTGTGAAAAATGCACAAAAAAAGCCTAACCTTTTTTAAAAATCGTGCATCCAAAACACATGATATTTTGTTGCCATGTGTTTTGGCACAGATGAATGAGCTAAAAATTGCATGCGTTTGCAAAATACATGGGGGTGCCATTAAAAGTGAATGATACCATCATGCACCTATAAAAGGGCTGTGTGTTTTTGTGCGTTGCGGGAATGCACACAATTTTTCACACATTCTTGCAATGCACA
Organism: Staurois parvus; assembly: GCF_062004578.1. Taxonomy (NCBI): domain Eukaryota; kingdom Metazoa; phylum Chordata; class Amphibia; order Anura; family Ranidae; genus Staurois; species Staurois parvus. The sequence goes on along the minus strand of NW_028318076.1, from coordinate 278,823 downwards.
AATATGAACCTAGCCTAAGACAGGGAGAAAGCAAAGGGGGTCTGAGGAAGAGAGGGGATGTCTAGGGCTGAAATGTTTCTCCCCCCCCCCCTGTAATCACTGTGCCTGCAGGAGCAGGTCAGACTGGTTGTAGGGGGGAGGTTCTGTGATCAGACTAGTTGTAGGGGGGAGGTTCTGTGATCAGACTGGTTGTAGGCGAGAGATTCTGTGGTCAGACTGGAAGAAGGGGGGAGGTTCTGTGATCAGACTGGTTGTAGGGGAGAGGTTCTGTGATCAGACTAGTTGTAGGGTGGAGGTTCTGTGATCAGACTAATTGTAGGGTGGAGGTTCTGTGATCAGACTAATTGTAAGGTGGAGGTTCTGTGATCAGACTAGTTGTAAGGTGGAGGTTCTGTGATCAGACTAATTGTAGGGTGGAGGTTCTGTGATCAGACTGGAAGAAGGGGGGAGGTTCTGTGATCAGACTGGTTGTAGGGGGGAGGTTCTGTGATCAGACTAATTGTAGGGTGGAGGTTCTGTGATCAGACTGGTTGTAGGGAGGAGGTTCTGTGGTCAGACTGGTTGTAGGGGGTAGGTTCTGTGATCAGACTAGTTGTAGGGGGTTAAGTTCTGTGGTCAGACTGGTTGTAGGGGGGAGGTTCTGTGATCAGACTGGTTGTAGGGGGGAGGTTCTGTGATCAGACTAGTTGTAGGGGGGAGGTTCTGTGATCAGACTAGTTGTAGGGGGGAGGTTCTGTGATCAGACTAGTTGTAGGGGGGAGGTTCTGTGATCAGACTGGTTGTAGGCGAGAGGTTCTGTGGTCAGACTGGAAGAAGGGGGGAGGTTCTGTGATCAGACTGGTTGTAGGGGGGAGGTTCTGTGATCAGACTGATTGTAGGGGGGAGGTTCTGTGATCAGACTGGTTGTAGGGGAGAGGTTCTGTGATCAGACTAGTTGTAGGGTGGAGGTTCTGTGATCAGACTAATTGTAGGGTGGAGGTTCTGTGATAAGACTGGTTGTAGGGAGGAGGTTCTGTGGTCAGACTGGTTGTAGGGGGTAGGTTCTGTGATCAGACTAGTTGTAGGGGGTTAAGTTCTGTGGTCAGACTAGTTGTAGGGGGGATGTTATGTGATCAGACTAGTTGTAGGGGAGAGGTTCTATGGTCATTCTGGAAGAAGGGGGGAGGTTCTGTGATCAGACTAGTTGTAGAGGGGAGGTTCTGTGGTCAGACTGGTTGTAGAGAGAGGTTCTGTGGTCAGACTGGTTGTAGAGAGAGGTTCTGTGGTCAGACTGGTTGTAGGAGGAGGTTCTGTGGTCAGACTGATTGTAGGGGGGGGAGGTTCTGTGATCAGACTAGTTGTAGGGGGAAAGTTCTGTGATCAGACTAGTTGTAGGGGGGGAAGTTCTGTGGTCAGAATAGTTGTAGGGGGGATGTTATGTGATCAGACTAGTTGTAGGAGAGAGGTTCTGTGGTCAGACTGGAAGAAGGGGGGAGGTTCTGTGATCAGACTGGTTGTAGGGGGGAGGTTCTTTGGTCAGACTAATTGTAGGGGGTAGGTGCTGTGATCAGACTGGTTGTTGGGGAAGGAGGCCTCCTCTAGGGTTTCTGTAAGCATCATCCTTTGAGAAAGCCCAGAGGGGCATAATGTGTCAGGTGGTCGTTGCAGAGTGAGATCAGCAGGCTGGGTTGGGACCAGGTGCCATCTTGCCGATGTCTAATCTGCCATTGTGAGAGTTTACAGTGTTTGTTACCACATACAGTCAGGTCCATAAATATTGGGACATCGACACAATTCTAACATTTATGGCTCTATACACCACCACAATGGATTGGAAATGAAACGAACAAGATGTGCTTTAACTGCAGACTGTCAGCTTTAATTTGAGGGTATTTACATCCAAATCAGGTGAACGGTGTAGGAATTACAACAGTTTGCATATGTGCCTCCCACTTGTTAAGGGACCAAAAGTAATGGGACAGCTTCTCAGCTGTTCCATGGCCAGGTGTGTGTTATTCCCTCATTATCCCAATTACAATGAGCAGATAAAAGGTCCAGAGTTCATTTCAAGTGTGCTATTTGCATTTGGAATCTGTTGCTGTCAACTCTCAAGAGGAGATCCAAAGAGCTGTCACTATCAGTGAAGCAAGCCATCATTAGGCTGAAAAAACAAACCCATCAGAGAGATAGCAAAAACATTAGGCGTGGCCAAAACAACTGTTTGGAACATTCTTAAAAAGAAGGAACGTACCGGTGAGCTCAGCAACACCAACAGGCCCGGAAGACCATGTAAAACAACTGTGGTGGATGACCGAAGAATTCTTTCCCTGGTGAAGAAAACACCCTTCACAACAGTTGGCCAGATCAAGAACACTCTCCAGGAGGTAGGTGTATGTGTGTCAAAGTCAACAATCAAGAGAAGACTTCACCAGAGTGAATACAGAGGGTTCACCACAAGATGTAAACCATTGGTGAGCCTCAAAAACAGGAAGGCCAGATTAGAGTTTGCCAAACGACATCTAAAAAAGCCTTCACAGTTCTGGAACAACATCCTATGGACAGATGAGACCAAGATCAACTCGTACCAGAGTGATGGGAAGAGAAGAGTATGGAGAAGGAAAGGAACTGCTCATGATCCTAAGCATACCACTTCATCAGTGAAGCATGGTGGTGGTAGTGTCATGGCGTGGGCATGTATGGCTGCCAATGGAACTGGTTCTCTTGTATTTATTGATGATGTGACTGCTGACAAAAGCAGCAGGGTGAATTCTGAAGTGTTTTGGGCAATATTATCTGCTCATATTCAGCCAAATGCTTCAGAACTCATTGGGCGCCGCTTCACAGTGCAGATGGACAATGACCCAAAGCATACTGCAAAAGCAACCAAAGAGTTTTTTAAGGGAAAGAAGTGGAATGTTATGCAATGGCCAAGTCAATCACCTGACCTGAATCCGATTGAGCATGCATTTCACTTGCTGAAGACAAAACTAAAGGGAAAATGCCCCAAGAACAAGCAGGAACTGAAGACAGTTGCAGTAGAGGCCCGGCAGAGCATCACCAGGGATGAAACCCAGCGTCTGGTGATGTCTATGCCTTCCAGACTTCAGGCTGTAATTGACTGCAAAGGATTTGCAACCAAGTATTAAAAAGTGAAAGTTTGATTTATGATTATTATTCTGTCCCATTACTTTTGGTCCCTTAACAAGTGGGAGGCACATATGCCAGCTTTTGTAATTCCTACACCGTTCACCTGATTTGGATGTAAATACCCTCAAATTAAAGCTGACAGTCTGCAATTAAAGCACATCTTGTTTGTTTAATTTCCAATCCATTGTGGTGGTGCATAAAGCCAAAAATGTTAGAATTGTGTAAATGTCCCAATATTTATGGACCTGACTGTATGTGATTTTTTTTTTTTTATTCTGTGAATGTTATTTTAGCTTTCATCTGTAAATAAATCAAGAGGTTTACACTATGAAGCCCCCTTTTTTGTGATTTACATATTTGGTACATGCTGAGGACTAGATAGCTGGAAATTTATTATCTGCATGCTGAGCAGCTGGCTGCACCAAAAAGCTCTTATTGGGCTCCTTGTCATTAATGCGGTCTGTGTTTTAAGGTGAGGAGACATCTTTACTGTGAGCGGTAATGGTTCATTTTGTCCACAGTGTTTCTGCACACATTTGTATGCGATGCCTCACATTTGTGGTTTGAACACTGTTTACATATGTGGGCATGGCCTACGTATGCGTTCTCCACTATGTGCAAGCACGGGGGCACTTTAAACTTTTTTTTTTTTTTTATTTTATGTTTTTTTTGTTTGTTTTTTTTTGCACTGTCCATTTAAAAAAAAAATTAATCACTTTTATTCTTATCACAAGAAATGCATGCATCTCTTGTGATAGAAATAATTAGTGACAGGTCCTCTTTATGGAGAGATATGGGGTCAATAAGACCCCAACACTCTCCTCTGCAATGGAAAGCATTAGATAAAAAACAGCATTGATCTAGTGCTTTAAAAAAAAAAATGGTGTGAACAGGAAGTGACATCGCTCCGGTCCTCCAAGGGAATAGAGATGAGTGGCGGCCATCTTTCCTTCACTCATTTCTATGCCCAGCGCCAGGATCGATGGTATCTCAGGTAAGGCTGAGAACTAACGAGCAGCGGCCGGTGGCAGCAGTGGAGGTGAGGGGCGGATTTTTTCAAAACCTGTATTTATACTTTTTTTTATTTCGGCCAACGGTTGAAAGGGGTGTTTTCGGCCGAAACATTTCAGCCACCGAAATTTCGGTGTATCCCTAGTTTATTCTTTTACAGCTTGGTTGCCTTCGCAGCTAACCCGGCATGGATGTGTCTCTGCCTCCTTATGGCCAGCCCCTACGCAGTACCTTTAGCCCCGTGATCCCCCACTGGCGCTTTTCTGTGGATTTTAACTATCCCCCATTCTGTGCTTTTTTTTTTTTCTCTCTCGCTCAGCCCTTCTAGGTCTGATCGCCACTATACAGTACATGATGACGGAAGTGAGTCCAGGTCTCGGCGCCATCATTAGTCCTCTAGATCCGGACTCCACAGGTCTCCTTCCAGCTCCAGGCGCCATCGGAGAAGCTCTCACTCCTCCAGGCATCGCGTTAAAGGGCACTCCAGCTACTCCAATAGGAAAACTTGCTGGGGTGCGATTCTATGGTTCCTGATGACAGGTCATTATGTGCCTCCTGTTTTGCATGGGCAACCTGCGGGAGAGAAAGCTCCAACCAACAGGTAGAGGCTTTGGTCACACGGGTTGTTCAAGAGTCCCTGAAAGAATTTGGGACTAGTCACGCCCACAGCCCATTGGTTGAGGTGTGCTCCCCTCCCAAAGATCCCAAAGAGGGATTGGAGCTTTCACAACCTAGCCACCTGTCAGCCGGACCCTCAGATAGTGAGGCGGAGAGTGAAGATCTATGTGTAGGCTTTGATTATGCCTTGGTCTCGCCCTTAGTCAAAGCGGTCAAAGAGGCCCTGAAGTGGGAAGAAGCCATGGAATCTCCTAGACACAGGAAATTCTTTAAACATCTAAGGAAGGATTTCCTGGAGGAACTCGGGAAAATTTTCACTGAGGAGTGGAGCAATGTCGATAAGAGGGCCTCCTTTCTGAATAAAGCAGCTAAGCTTTATCCATTCAAATCAGAGGGCGTTAAACATCTATAATCAGCCCCTCTGTTGGATGCGGTCTTGATGAGACTAGCAAGCACGTTACCCTCCCTCTCGAAGATTCGGTTTCCTTCAAGGACAACCTGGAAAGGAGAATCGATTTTGATCTCAAGCAAATCTACACTACTGTGTGGCTTGGATGGCTTGCAAGCCTGAGCTTGCCTTAGCGACCTTGTCTAAAGCTATGGAAGTGTGGTTGGATAACGTGGAGGTGGCCAGGAATTCAGGTATTCGGGAGCTGAGGCTGGCATCTGCCTTTCTGAGGGAGGTCTCCATTGACCTTACCCATCTGCTGGCAGGGGTTATACTGTCCTCGATGACAGCCAAGCATGCGTTATGGCTTCGACCCTGGTTGGCTGATCCAGCCTCTAAGCAGGCATGGTGCAAGATCCCCTTTGAGGGTTCCTCTCTGTTTGGGAACAAACTGGACAGCACTATAGCCTGGGTTACAGGCAGAACGTCTGGTTTCCTGCCCAAGGATCGGCATCTGCTAGGCCAGAAAAAGGGCTCAGCCCAGAAGTCAAGGCTCAGAACGAGCTAGGGTCACACGCATCTACAAACTGGGCCACGAATTCAACAGAAGCTGGAGGAGAAGCCGATCATATTTTCAGAAATCCTCCAAGGGCCCGACCTCTGGAGGTCGAGAGGTCACAAAGTCCTTTTGAGATTGGGCCCTCTCAGGCAGGTCAGGTAGGGGCACGCCTTCGCCACTTTCAGCATGTCTGGATGGCTTCAATCCGGGACGCCTGGGCCATCAACACGGTATCTTTAGGGCATGCTTGGCCGTTCAAGAGCCCTCCTCATCTCAGTTTCACCCCTACGGCCCTTCCACATGCCGAAGAAAGGAGGGAAATCCTGCTGTCCTACATGGACTCTCTGCTGGCGCAGGGCACTATCGTGCCAGTTCCGGAGGGCAAAGAATTTCAGGGCATGTGCTCACCCCTCTATTTGGTCCAGAAAAGAAATGGGGTCTGAAGGCCGGTCATAGATTTCACCCATCTAAATTAATTTATCAGGAAGTCAAAATTCAAGATGGAGACGCTGTTCACAATTCAACAAACAATTCAGCCAGGTGACTGGCTCCTGTCTATAGACTTGAAAGACACCTACTTTCATGTGCCCATTGCAAGAGATTTTCAGAGATTCCTTCGGTTCGCTGTGGACCATCGGCATCTCCAGTTCATGTGTCTCCCCTTTGGGCTTTCGATGTCGCCTTGGGTGTTTTCAAAAGTCTTGTTGGCGGTCGTGGCCCTGGTCAGAACCAGGGGCATTTGCCTGCACCACTACCTAGACAACCTGCTCCTACTACCTCAGGACAGAGTACAGCTACTACAGCACAGGGCACATGTCATGTCGACCCTTCTCGAGTTAAAGTGGTTGCTGAATATGGAGCTAGTTGGAGCCCACGCAGTCTCTAATTTTCCTCTGAGCTCATTTCAACACGATTGGTGCCACCATCTCCCTGCCTGTGGAGAAGATTCCGGCAATCTGGAGCCGAATACTACCTGCCCTATCTTCCTCACACCTTCAGGCCCTCCATTGCCTGAAAATCATTGGCAACTCTGGATGGAGTGCTCTCTGTCAGTCAGACATAGTTCAGGGAAGATGGAGCTTTCCCTCCCACAAGTTGGGGTTGAACGTCCTGAAATTACAAGCGGCGATCTGTGCCCTTCCAGCACCTAACACAGGGGAAATCAGTCCTCCTGAAGTCTGATAATACGACGGCAGTGTCCTACATAAGGAGACAAGGAGGGACACACAGCCTGCCCCTCTTGCGAGAGGTAGAGCCAATCATGGCTTGGGCTCAGAGAAACCTGTCCAACATATTGGCAGTATATGTTCCCGGAGTCCAGAACTCGCAAGCAGACTTCCTTTCCAGGGTTTAATAACGTGTGGTCTCTCAACACAGAAATTTTCAAGTGGATACTGACCCTCGGGATAAGTCTGGAAGTCGACTTGTTTGCCTCCCCATGCAACAACAAACTGGCGATGTTCTACACAAGGAATTGCTGTCGTCAGGCGTTCGGGGTAGATGCTCTGATGGATCAGTGGGGGTTTTGCATGGCCTATGTGTTTCCCCCCGTCCTTGTCCCTGTTGTGGACTATATCTCGATCGTGGATGGATCCTTTAGTAATATAAGGGTTCAGGATGTCCTGAGATTCCTGCAGTCAGGTCTGGACCTGCCCCTGTTGGTCAGCACCCTCAGGGTTCAAGTGTCAGTCATCTCGGTCTTCACTGGAGTATCATGGGCCGACCACTCTGGTTCAGCAATTCTTCGAAGGGGCAGTGAGGTTGAGCCTCCAAAGGAAACCGAGGTTCCCAAAATGGGACCTGCCACTTGTCCTCGACTTTTTCTTTGGAGGCGTGCCAGAATAAGCTGGGCCTTCCATAGTGAAGGAGCTCTCTATCAAGGCAGCCTTTCTGGTGGCAGTTACATCGGCAAAAAAAGTCTCCAAAACCGGGAACCTTGGCTGTAAAGAGCCATTTTTGACATTCTTCCCAGATTGAGTGGTCCTCATCCCTATGCTAGGTTCTAATCCTAAAGTGACCTTGTTTTATGCTCACCCCCTGGATGTAGGTGAGACCTTAAGGCTATACTTGCGGGTCACGGCATCTTCCATAGGTCGGACCTTCTATTCATCCTTTTCCATGTGAAGAGTAAAGAAGACCGGGCGTCTCCCAGGTCAATTGCGGCCTGGATCGTCCAGGCCATCCAATTGGCCTACAGAGCTAAGGGCCTCCAGAGACCGTGAACGCACACTCAACCAGAAGTGTGGCTACGTCCTGGGCGGCTTCCCAGCATGTTGCCCCTGAGATGATCTGCAGAGCGGCCCCATGGTCCTCAATCAATACTTTTATGGCTCATTACTGTGTAGAGCCTGCCTCCTCATCTTCTGTCAGTTTTGGTTGGAAAGTCCTGTCCGTTGACAGGGCAAATTAAAGTCTTTGTTTGAGTATCTGCCCACCCGTGTGTGTATGGCTAGTTGTTTCCCATATGTATGCTGCCATGGAGTCTGTCAGGAAAAATGTAAATTTCCTATCAAATACTTACAGTAATTTTCCTTTCCTGGTGGACTCCATAGCAGCAGGAGTACCCTCCCCATGCCATGAGTAGGCTAGTTATGGAACACGGCCTCTGGAGGAGCAAAGATTTATGGGAGTGGGGTCCTATAGGAGAAGAGAGAGCAGGACTAACCCATACGTATGCTGCCATGGAGTCCATCAGGAAAGGAAAAGTACGGTAAGTATTTGATAGGAAATTTTCCATTATTTTGCATGTCATGCGGATTGGATGCGGTTCAAACTGTACCCAATCCGCATATAAAGTTTGTGAACCGACACTAGTTGTTTTTTATGTGTGTAGTGGTTGCATGTGCAGTAAAGATGGTAGCAGCTCTATGTATTTCTCTATGGGGTTATATTTTTTCTGTCTTCTGTGATATTTAATAGTGCGGGGATATTTTTTTAGTATTTTTTCTTGTACATGATTGGATGATGGAAGTCAGCAGAACTTACCCTCATTTACTAAGCTCTGGGTCAACTGCACTTGCAAGATGTACAGTCTATTTGCTTTTAGTAAATCAACCCCATAGTGCTGCAGAAAAGGCTTAGGTCTGTGGCTGGTGCTGTAAAGGAGGAAAGCCAGGTTCCCCATTGCAGAACCAGCTTTTTCCTGAGGTTGTGGTGTTGTTCTGTCCATTGTGGTAGCTTTGCAGTTCTATCTGGTTTTTCTTTGGATATTATTGAAGGCCATCATGTCGTAACTATCTCTGCAACCTAAATCTGGGTATGCTTTATCCGGAATGCATCAAAATACAGTGGGGATCGAAAGTTTGGGCACCCCAGCTAAAAATTTGTATTAATGTGCATAAAGAAGCCAAGGAAAGATGGAAAAATCTCCAAAAGGAATCAAATTACAGATTAGACATTCTTATAATATGTCAACAAAAGTTAGATTTTATTTCCATCATTTACACTTTCAAAATAACAGAAAACAAAAAAATGGCGTCTGCAAAAGTTTGGGCACCCTGCAGAATTTATAGCATGCACTGCCCCCTTTGCAAAGCTGAGACCTGCCAGTGTCATGGATTGTTCTCAATCATCATCTGGGAAGACCACGTGATGTCAATCTCAAAGGTTTTAAATGCCCAGACTCATCTGACCTTGCCCCAACAATCAGCACCATGGGTTCTTCTAAGCAGTTGTCTAGAAAACTGAAACTGAAAATAGTTGACGCTCACAAAGCTGGAGAAGGCTATAAGAAGATAGCAAAGCATTTTCAGATGTCAGTATCCTCTGTTCGGAATGTAATTAAGAAATGGCAGTCATCGAAACACGTCAGCCTTTTGGATGTCCAGAATTCTCATCATAAGACAGATACGCAGTGCGAATTGGACAGAGCTGTTCCTTCATGATGTGCCTTTCATTTATTGACTATTGTGAGTAGAATACTTATTTTTTAACATTCAATAAACATACTTTTAAGGTAATGCACTAGGCTGATGCGCCCTCTGTTTGTTTTTCTCTATTAATGTAGGCAGGGAAGACCTGTTTAGAAGTGGACAGCTGCTGTTGTTGCATCTCTACCTGGAAGAATATTGTGGAATATCTTCTGTTTCACTAGAAGACAGTTCCATTAGCTTCTGCAATGCGTATGTTAGGTGTGGTTGTGGCTGTGGCTATTTAAGGACACATCTGTTGACAGTGATGATACATCATATACAACACTATTAACACTATAAACACATTTGTCAAAACCTGCTTTCACTACCTCTGCCTCTAATTTCTCAGCATGTTGCTGATGAAGAAACACATACATTAAAGCCAAGTTGACAAACCACACTGCTTCATTGTTCCATCTCATTATCTACACCAGTTGCAAGGCTATACTGGTATTCTACCATTGTCAGTCTTCCATTAGAGAACATTTATAAAAGAACATTCACAAAAGAAGCAAAGCACACTACCATATTTCCACTGGCATGTAGATGGAATGCCCTCCGGATTGCTTTACCTTTCAAGCTGATAGAATGTTGTTCTTTTTACCTGCATTGAAATGCATGTATCCCGATTTGCCAGATGCTTTCCATTGAAAACAATTGTTTTTCACCAAACAAATGTCAATGAGCAGTACAACGTGTGGCAATGTGCACTAATGCACCTTTTGATGTTTACAATTATGTCAGTGGAAAATTCATCTGGCAAGTATGGATGTGTGGAAGTGCTGTTCCAGCTTAATGGTGTGACCCGCTGGAAAGTAGCCACCAATTACTATTTTTTCATCAAGGTCATCTCTTCGCTGTGTGCCAAGGTCTACATCTGTCAGCATATGGAACAGCACAGCCAGGGGAAGCACATATCTTTCTGGGCTTACTTAAATAACTTTTAACCACTAATACGTATTTTTAGAGGAAAGGCTTGTTAAATCTCCAGATATTTCCTTCTCCTCCACTTACTCCTTAGATTGTGACTCCCCAACCAGAAAAGCACAACTGCCACGCCAATCCTGTTCACCAACATAAAGCACCTACAAAGTGAGGCACTGCCATGCAGAACTTCATGCACTTCATAAGCTTTGGAGGGGAAAACACATGATTATTGACCTTTTGTCTTCAGCTGCAAATCTTTCATTGGCTTTTCCTTGAGCACCATTGTCAGAGACAACTCCCCAATCACTGACAATACCCTGTGAATTGGTGATTTTACACAGCCTGGTTTCCTCACATTTGCTTACATTCTAAATCAGGTCTTGCAAATTTCAAGTGTTAGTCCTGGTCAGGTCAATTTGCTTACGCTTAATCAGTGGCTATGCAGAGATAATTAGTTTAATATTAAACAGGATGTATATAGCAAAATGTGTAGATAATATCAAATCACATACTGTATATCTACCTTGTGGCACTGTGTAAAAAATGCAAAATATTGCCACTTTATAAACAGCACATAACTATCAATCATTTGTTAACACTTCCCATACTACTAAAGTGCATCATGCAAAATATGTTGTGCAAAATTGAATACAATATAATCCACATTTTCTATGCTCAATTCTCAGTTCATTGAAGTCCAACTTTAAAGCGGAGCTTCATCCAAAAGAGGAAGTTCCACTTTAAGGCATTGTGCCCTCGTTCCCATTAAGGTTTTCACCTTTGGGAGAGGGGGTACCTGAAATTGACAGGTCCCCGCACCCACTTCCGCTGCTATCACCTAGGCGATCAGAAGCGGAAGTTGTCCTCCCCACCTCCCTCCCCGTAGTCTGCTGGGACCAGAAGATTATGGGACCACTCACGAAGCGCAGCGTTACTTGTGCTTGTGCAGTGGGCACCCAGCTGTGAAGCCGCAAGCTGTCACAGCCGGGTGCCCACACCGAAGATGCCGGCTCCAGGGACACAAGACATCCAGTGAACCTGGCCGGTGTGAGGACTCCGCGGGCTCGCGGGACAGGTGAGCGTCTGTTTTTTAAAAGTCAGCAGCTAGTTTTTTTTTTTTTTAATTTTGACTGCACCTCCGCTTTAACCGCTTCCCAACAACCTGACCGCAATGTACGGCAGCTACAGGCAAAGCAATGTACCCATACGTCGCTCTGGCTGTACTAACACAGGGGGGTTCTACACGCCCGAGTGGGCGCGCAGTGCTCCCCCCTCGCGACTGCTATGTCCAGCAGACACAGCAGAATGAAGATCCTGGCGAACGGGACCCAGCGATCATGTGATCGCTATACGATCATATGATCACAGTGTAAGCAAAGCTGTTATGAATCAATCTAATTCATAGGCTCCTCTTCCTAGTGAGCTGTGATTGGCCCACAGCTGTCACAACATACATGGGGCCAATCACAGCACCTTGTACCATGTGACCAGCTCCAGCCAATCACAGATCACTATTCTGAGCTGTCAAAACTTAACTCATTCATGACAGTTCATGAATGAATTAGGTTCATGACAGCAAGCTCTGCATTGAAGGAGAAATGATCTTTATTTCTCCTGCAAAGCAAAGTGTATTAAAAAAAAAAAAAAATCCCTGATCTCCCCCCCCCCACACACACACACACACACACACAGTAGTACAATGTTACTATGGTAACATTGTGCTATTCTGATAAAAGTATTTAAAAAAAAAAAACATATTGAGAATTTTTTAAAGTTTTTTTTTTTAACTACTTGCCGGGCACTTACCCGCATTTTGCAGGCAAGTAGCAGCGCTTGTCAAAGCGCCGTGATCTTGTGCCACTTCCTATTTTGGGGTGTGAACACACCTGTGCCCCCTGCTGCCCCCCCCCCCCCACCCATCAGTCCAGGGAGAGAAGAGAGAACTGAGTAAAAGCACTACATTTTACACACACACATTAGATTAGCACATTTAACCCTTTGATCGCTCCTGTTAACCCTTTGATCACCCCGTCACCCAGCCAGTGCCATTAGTACAGTGTCAGTATATAGAATTTTTCACTAATCACTGTATTCCTGCCACTAGTGACATCAGATAACATCAGGGTAAGTAAGCGCCCCACCCAGCCAGGTTCAGCTAGCGTTAGATTGCCCGCACACTATAGCACTCATGCTATAGGTCACTGATCACCGCCATTACTAGTATAGTGTTTATATGGATCAAGATATTGATCACGTGCAGAACTATACTAGTGCCTCCTTTGTATAGTGTCCCCAAAAACGCAGAGCTAACAGGATTGGCACCATTCACTGCCAGCACTAGCGTTTAGCCTCTCCGCTGTTTTTCACAGAAGATTTGTATCAATTGATTGTGGGTCAAGGTAAGTTATAAGCGCAACAATACATCGCCACCCACCCAAATTCAGCTCTTGCCAGACAATTTGAAAACCTATCACGGTTTCTGAATTTAAAACTCTTTTGGGTCTAACCTTCAACATGGGCTTTACAAAAAAGAATAAATTGAGGTCATATTGAACCACAGAGCCAATTCGTCGTATGCCCATGTTCTCTGCTGTTACATATATGCCCAACATGGACCAGCAATGTAATGGTACTTCGCTGGACTTTGAGTGATTATAACGGGATGATGCCTGCAGCTACAGGCATCATCCTGGTATCGTTTTTTTTCTGCTGGCAGTAGGCCTTCATTTAAAACCTAGTGGTCAATTAGCTGCTGAATTGTTTTTACGAGCAGTGGAAAGGGACAACCCCCCCGCTGCCTTCCACAGTTTTCTTGGGCTCTTCTGTCGCACAAGGGAATCCAAGAATGTAGCCGGCAGTTCTGCTGGCTGACTGTAGAGCTGGTCAGAGACCAGAATGGCTCCAATCATCTCTATAGTCTAAGAAAAGAAATGGGAAGCTACAAGCATTTCATCACTGCAGTTTTGCAGGATATAAACAGCGCCATTTGTAAATTGGGAAAGCATCTGATCACACCGATCTTGGTGAGATTAGATAATGTAAGGGTAGAGGAGATATCTAGAGTCTGATAGACCCCATATCTCTTGCATTTCCTGTGATAGCAATAAAAGTGATTATAAAAAATGAAAGGGACAGTGTAAAACTAATTAAAAAATCAAAATAACAAAAAAATCACCCTTGCCCCCCTGCGTGCGCACCAGCATGCGCAAGCATTGACCCCATGCTGGTATGTGAACAGTGGTTGCACCATACATGTGAGGTATTGCTCAAGGGCGGTAATTCTAGCACTAGACCTCCTGTGTAAATACAAATTGGTGACCTGTAATGGATTTTAAAGCATCGCCTATCGATAATAAAAATGTATGTACTTTGTTGCCATTGCACGGGCATGCACAATTTTAAAGCATGTCATGTTTGGTATCTATTTAATCAGTGTAACATCATATTTTATAATTTAGCAAACAATTGGGCAATATATTGTGTTTTTGTGCATTCAAATTCCAAAAAGTGTATTTTTCCCAAAAGATTTGCATTTGAAAAATCACTGCGCAAATACTATGTGACGTATAAAATTTAAACACCCACCACTTTATTCTCTGGGGGGCCTCTGCTTTAAAGTAATTTTCGAGCAAAAAAACATTTTTTTTTTCATCTTCTACTCTTCCAACCAGTCCATCCCCCACAGTTGCTACCTTTTATACCATTAGCCCCTCCCTCCTAGATTGTAAGCTCCAAGGAGCAGGGCCCTCCTATCCCTCTTGTATTGAACTGTATTGTTGCTGTATTGTCTCCTGTTATATTGTAAAGCGCTGAGCAAACTGTTGGCGCTATATAAATCCTGTATAATAATAATAATGTGAATAAAAAGTGTCAGAAAAGGCTTGGTCTTCAAGAGCGGGTAATGTGTGGTATAAGCTTCTAATCTTGGCCCTGAAATGTCAGGATAGTAGAAGCACCCCCTCCAAATGACCCCTTTTTGTAAAGTAGACACTCCAACGTATTTGCTAAGAGGCATGGTGAGTGTTTTGCAATCTCATTTGTTGCCACATGTTTCAAAACCCTGTGACAAAAATTATATCTGTAAAATACTCACCATGCCTCTTATCAAATTCCTTGGGGTGTCTGCTTTCTAAAAAGGGGTCATTTGGGGGTGTTTGTACTATACTGGCATTTTAAAGCCTCCGAAACTGTGATAGGTAGTGGGGAAATGATATGAGGAAATATGCTCTTTGAAAGCCTGGAGGCGGTCATTGGATTTTGGGGGCCATGTATGTAGCTAGGCTGGCAAAAAGTCTCTCACATGTGGTATCCCCATACTCGGAAGAAGTAGGAGAATGTGTTTTGGGGTGTTATTCCACATATACCCATGGCATGCATGAGCAATATATCATTAAAGTGACAACTTTGTGTAAAAAAATGGTCATATTCAAAACATTTGTGGCAAAAAATAAAATGTTCCATGGACTCAGCATGCCTCTCTGGAAATCCCTTGGGGTGTTCACTTTTCAAAAAGGGGTCACGGGGGGGGGGGGGTTTGTACTGCCCTGGCATTTTAGTACCTCAAGAAATGTGATAGGCAGTCAGAAATTAAAAGCTACGTAAATTCCAATATACTGTATATACCATAGTTTGTAGACACTATAACTTTCACACAAACCAATTAACATACATGTATTGAGATTTTTTTCACCAAAGACATGTAGCACAATACATTTTAGCCTAAATTTATGACTAACTTTGAGTTTATTAGATATTTTTTATAACCAAAAGTGAAAAATATTGTTCTTTTTCAAAATTTTCAGTCTTATTTTGTTTATAGCGCAAAACATAAAAACCACAGAGGTGATCAAATGCCACCAAAAGAAAGCTCTATTTTTGGAAAAAAGAGGACATAAATTTTGTATGGGTGCAGCATTGCACGACCGCGCAATTACCAGTTGAAAGAGCACTGTCAGGGATCCGGGTATGACCAGAGATGTGTGAACTGACACAGGGAAACAGCAGGCTTCAGAAATGATTAAATAATAATAATATTTATTATGAGCTGCACAAAATAAACAAACACAGTGCAAAACAAAACAAACCTTAAACTAATAGGTACAGGTGCAGTCAGGGCTGCAGAGGTGGAGTGGTCAGGCAGGCCGGGTCAGGAACAATCAGGCAGAAAGGTACCATGGGAGCAGGCAGAAGAATGGTCAGGAATAGCCGGGGTCAGTGCAGGCGGAGTTCTATCAGAGTCAGAGTAAGCAGGAGAGTCGAGCAGGCAGGAGACAGGATACAGGAAACAGGGCATATGGGAAACAAACACCAAGGCACTGACTGCAGGTCTGGCCATTCCTTAAATACACCTCCTGCAATCAGCCTCAGGTGATGGCTAATTGCAGGAGTGAGCTTCTGGTTGCTGAGAGCACCCGCTGGCCAGCCCTGGTACTGCAGCCCACAAGGCAGGTGAGTCCCACCACCATTGGCGAGTCCATTCCTGACAAGCATAGTGCCAAACAGCAAAAAATGGCTTGGTCAGGAAGGGGGGTAAATCCTCTGGAGGGCAAGTGGTTAAAGTGCTCCGTGGACTGTTTTCACTCCTCATCAATATTTGTGTTTATTTAGTGATCTGTAACCCACTCCCATAAGAAAGTCTCTCAGCTAATCTTTTTTGCCTTTCTAATAACAGATCAGCAAAATCAACCCATATACAGTGGATATAAAAAGTCTACACACCCCTGTTAAAATGTCAGGTTTCTGTGATGTAAAAAAATTAGACAAATAATTTCAGAACTTTTTCCAACTTTACCACTACTCGACTGCCCGCCCCCAATGTACTGTGGATGGGCGGTAGCTGCAGGCAAAGTGACGTACCTGTACGTCGCTTTGTTCTTGTGAGTTTAGAGTGTGCATGCGCGTGCCCCCCCACTGCCCCCACTGTCATTCGTTGTACTAGGTGTATGTCAGTAGTGATTTTGGCTGGGACTCTGCTGATCTCCTACAGTGAATGGAGATGCAGAGCTGTGCCTGTATTTGTAAATACAGGCACAGGATCTAGCTGGTTCTTCTCTTCCTGAAACAATTTTGTCCCAGGGAGAGAAGAAAGAGACATCACACGTGAGTAAAAGCAGCACACTGCACCCTCACATGTTAGAGACATTTTAACCCCTTGATTGCCACATTTAACCCTTTGATTGCCCCCTGCCACCTGCCAGTGCCATTAGCACAGTGTCAGTGTACAGTATTTTTCACTGATCACTGTATTAGTGCCACTAACGACATCAAATAGTGTCAGATAGTGTCAGGGTGGTACCGCACAAAAATCAGAAGCAAGTGGAGATCCTGTATTGGGGAGGGGCCGAGACATTGAAGCTAGGAGCTCCTGATGTCTCATCTGCCTGAGGAACGGTTGTGACCTTTGAATCTCCCACCTCACTTTTACTCTCCCTTCCTTGGACTGAGAGTGTGTTCTGTGGTGGCGCTGACATCCCCTTTCGGTGGGGAGTCGTGGTTGGAGTCTGGAATGGAGCGATGGATGCCGGGAGTGCCCATGTGACAGTGATGTGGACCTTCGGGAGTCACCGCCAGCTGTGGTGGAGCCGGAGGACAGGCCACGGGAGTGTGAGGGGGTGGCTTGAGCTTCCGGGTTCCCCCTGGACAGCATTCGGGGAATGCCAGAGTCAAGGTGGCAGGCTCCCGGGAGGTGTGAGTGCAGAGCTGAAGATATCTGAGCCTGGATTCCCACGGAGGGTAACCCCTCCGCATCCTCAAATGAACACCTGCTGATTTAAAGATGAACATCCATACAACAGGCATCCAAACGAGGAAAAAAGACAGACAGTGACAATCTGAATATCGAACCCAGAACGTAGGGTGAATGACTGTTGTTAATGGTGAAATTTAATGCCTGCATTACACCATATCTACTATTAAAACCCAGTGAAAGGGGGGGGTGGACATTAATAACAAAAAGAACATAGGAGTGAGGTCACCCAGTGGAAATTAAAGAGAAGATAAATTGGACATTAAATTTCGTTTTATATGTTGTCAAATATCTGATTTGAGGAGGAAGATAAAACCTGTATGGAGATTTAAATATAAAAAAGAAAAGAAAAAATATGTTTTTGTTTTCTTTCTTCATTTTCATTTTCATGTGACCAAAGAGGACATTTGGCTGTTTCTCGGCCTAATTATTCTACAAGGAGTGGTTGGGAAACCGCTGCGAAAGTGGTACTGGACCATCAACAAAATGCTTGCCACGCCGTTCTTTGGCACAGTCATGTCGGAGTACAGCTTTTCACTTATCATGAAATTTTTGCACTTCGCAAACAATGAGGATTTTGACGAAACAACTCATCCGGCTCCCAAGCTAAAAAAAATTTGGGAAGTCTCCTAAATAATTGTCAGAAATTTCCAGCAGAGCTATGTGCCAGAGAGAGACATTAGTATAGACAAAAGTCTAATGGCCTACAAAGGAAGGCTCAGCTGGATACAGTATATCGCATCCAAGAGAGCACGATTTGGTGTCAAATCCTACCTGCTGTGCGAATCCTCTACCGGCTACATATGGAACACAATTATATACACCGGAAAAGGAACAAAATTTGATCCCAAGTACAGCAAATATGGAATGGCAACATCATCTGTGCTGTCACTAATTGAGCCTCTGCTAAACCAAGGCTACTGTGTAACAACGGACAATTTCTATATCTCTCCAAACCTTTACGAGGTTCTTCTGCAGCACAAAACGGATGCCTATGGAACCGTTTGGGCTAACTGGCGCAACCTGCCATCAATGTTTGGAAAAACCAAACTGAAGCCTGGAGAAATAGTTGCCAGGCAGAAAAGCAAAATGATGGCACTGAGATGGCGGGACAAGAAGGATGTGTGCCTAATGAGTACCATTAACAATGCCTCCACAGTGATGGTACAATCAAAAGGTGGGAAAAACATTCCGAAGCTGTAGGTTGTTATTGACTACAAAAGCACCAAGGGAGGTGTCGACAGAGCTGACCAAGCTCTGACTTTCTATCCGGCAATGAGAAAACAGCAGAGGAAATACTACAAAAAGATTTTCCGGCATCTTCTGGAACAGTGCTTGTGGAATGCCTGCATTCTGTTCCGCAAAAACAGTGACAAGCCTGTGCTTCATGCAGATTTTTTTTTTGGAACGTTGCGGAATCCATTTTCCTCAAACATCAAACGCCATCAGTGTCTGTGGGTAGATCCGGATGATGTGCTGTGAGAGTTTCAACCCAGAACACCTGACTGGACGTCACTTTATGGACCACAACCCACCAACCCAAAAAAAGGTAGCCCCTAAACAGATGTGCGTGGTATGTTGCTCTCGGCGAGGTGAGAGTGGAAAAAAAATCTGCAAGGAAACGAGGTTCCACTGTCCTGATTGCGATGTCAGACTTTGTGCAGTCCCGTGTTTCAAAATATACCACACCTGTAATGTTTTCTAGAATATGCAGTGTCTATATAATGTTTGGACAGAGTTCTGTGTGTTTGATTTGATTACATTATTTAATTTATTATTATATTATTATGTTTTATTATATTATAATTTATGATTTAATGTATTAAACTTTATTGCACCCAGGATGTCTACTAGACTCTTGTTTAAACAGATTTCAGTGAGTTATTCCTAAGAATTACAGGCCTACAATAAAAAACAACATATTTCCATTGAAAACAATGTACCACTTTGAGCACAGAAATACTGACATAATCATACCGCTAGGGAGGTTAAAAGCCTGAAGGTGCTTATTGGATTTTGGGGCCCTGTACTTGGCTAGACAGCCAAAAAGTGTCTCACATGTGGTACTCCCATACTCAGGAGAAGTAGCAGAATGTATTTTGGGGAGTAATTCCACATATACCTAAGGCATGTGTGAGCAATACATTATTTACAGTTGCAAGAAAAAGTATGTGAACCCCTTGGGATTACGTGGAGTTTTGCATGAATTGGGCATAAAATGTGCTCTGAACGTCATCTAAGTCACAACAATAGAAGAACACAGTCTGCTGAACATAATACTACACAAACATTAGATGTTGCCATGGTTTAATTGCACATAACATGTAAACATTCACAGTGCAGGGAGGAAAAAGTATGTGAGGCCCCAGCTTAATGACTTCTCCCAGAGCTAATTGGAGCCAGGAGTGAGCCAACCTTGACTCCAATCAGTGTGATGATATTGGATGCGTTGCTGACAGCTGTCCTGCCCCTTAAAAAACACACACCTGTTTTGGGTTTACTGGTTTCAAGAAGCACTGTCTGATGTGAACCATGCCTCGCAGAAAAGAGCTCTCAGAAGACCTACCATCAAGAATTGTTGACTTGCATGAAGCTGGAAAGGGTTACAAAAGTATCTCCAAAAGCCTTGATGTTCATGTGTCCACGGTAAGACAGACTGTCTACAAATGGAGAAAGTTTAGCACTGTTGCTACTCTCCCTAGGCGTGGTCGTCCTGTAAAAATGACTGCAAGAGCACAGCGCAGAATGCTGCATGAGGTAAAGAAGAATCCCAGAGTGTCAGCTAAAGACCTACAGAAATCTCTGGCACATGCTAACATTTTTGTTGACACATCTACAATAAGGAAAACATTAAACAAGAATGGAGTACATGGGAGGACACCACGGAGGAAGCCATTGCTGTCCAAAAAGAAGATTGCAGCACGTTTGGAGTTTGCAAAAGAGCACCTGGATGTTCCACAGCACTACTGGCAAAATATACTGTGGACAGATGACACCAAGATTGAGTTGTTTGGGAAGAACACACAACACTATGTGTGGAGAAAAAAAGGCACAGCACACCAACATCAAAACCTCATCCCCACTGTGAAACATGGCGGAGGGAGCATCATGGTTTGGGGCTGCTTTGCTGCCTCAGGGCCTGGACAGATTGTTGTCATTGATGGGAAAATGAATTCCAGAGTTTATCAAGACATTTTGCAGGAAAACGTACGACCATCTGTCCGCCAACTGAAGCTCCGCAGAGGATGGGTGATGCAACAGGACAATGACCCAAAGCATACAAGTAATTCAACAAAACAATGGCTGCAACAGCACAGAATATGCCTTCTGGAGTGGCCCAGTCAGAGTCCTGACCTCAACCCCATTGAAATGCTGTGGCATGACCTTAAGAGAGCGATTCACACCAGACATCCCAAGAATATTGCTACACTGAAACAGTTTTGTGAAGAGGAGTGGTCCAAAATTACTCCAGATCGTTGTGCAGGTCTGATCTGCAACTACAGGAAACGTTTGGTTGAGGTTATTGCTGCCAAAGGAGGGTCAACCAGTTATCAAGTCCAAAGGTTCACATACTTTTTCCTCCCTGCACTGTGAATGTTTACATGTTATGTGCAATTAAACCATGGCAACATCTAATGTTTGTGTAGTATTATGTTCAGCAGACTGTGTTCTTCTATTGTTGTGACTTAGATGACGTTCAGAGCACATTTTATGCCCAATTCATGCAAAACTCCACGTAATCCCAAGGGGTTCACATACTTTTTCTTGCAACTGTAAGTGACAATTTTGTGTACATTTTTTTTTTGTCATTTTCCAAAAACTTGTGGTAAAAAAAGAAATTCTTCTATTGACTCAAAATGCCTCTCAGCAAATAGTTTGGGATGTCTACTTTCCAAAAAGGGGTAGTTTTGGGTTGTTGGGGCATTAAATTCGCAGCATTAGGAGTTTGTGCCATACATCATTCACTCTTCAAACCACCTGAAGACCAAGCCTTTTCTGACACTTTTTGTTCACATGAAAAAAATCAGTATTTTGCTAGGAAATTAATTTGAACCCCCAAACATTATATATTTTTGAAAGCAGACACCCTAGTGAATAAAATGGTGGGTGCTGCAATTTTTTATGTTACATAGTACTCACGCAGCGATTTTGCAAACACAATTTGTTCTTAGAAAATACACTTTTTTTAAATTTTAATGCACAAAAACACAATATATTGGTCAATTATTTGGTAAGATATAAAAGATGATGCTATGCTGAGTAAATAGATATCAAACATGCTTTAAAACTGCTCATGACCCGTTCAATGGCAACAAACTGCATACATTTCTAATATCTATAGGCAACGCTTTAAAAGCCTTTACAAGCTGCCAATTTAGATTTACAGAGGAGGTCTAGTGCTAGAATTACTGCCCTTGATCTGATGGTTGTGGCAAAACCTCACATGCATGGTGTAACCGCTGTTTCCATACTGGCACAGGATCAATGCTCACGCACGCAGGTGTGCGCGCGGGGGGGGCGAGGGTTTTGAGAAATCTGGGGTCTATCACACTCTAGATATCTCCTCTGCACTTACATTATCTAATCTCACCAAGATGGGTGTGATCAAATGCTTTCCCAATTTACAAATGGCACAGTTTATATCCTGCGAAACTGAAGTGATGAAATGCTCATAGCTTCCGATTTCTTAGACTATAGAGATGATTGGCACCATTCCGGTCTCCAATCAGCTCTATGGTCAGCTGGCAGAAACACCAGCTGCATTTTCAGGATCCCCCGATGGCACGGGACTGCCCGAGAAGGCAGCGAGAGAGAGGGGGGCATCTTCTCCCGCTGCTTGTAAAAACTTGTAAAAGCAATCCTGCAACTAATTGGCCACTGTAGCTTCCGATTTCTTAGACTATAGAGATGATTGGCACCTTTCCGGTCTCCAATCAGCTCTACGGTCAGCTCGCAGAAACACCAGCTGCATTCTCAGGTTTCCCCGATGGTATGGGACTGCCCGAGAAGGCCGTGGAAGGCAGAGGGGGAGGGGTGCATCTTTTCCCGCTGCTTGTAAAAGCAATTCTGCAGCTAATTAGCCACTAGACCTGCTTTTATATGAAAGCCGATCGCTGGTCCTTGTTGGGTCTATATGCTATGTTCTTTTTTTTTTAATGCAGCCTGTCAGCTGAATGAAAAAAAGAGAAGAAATCCCTGCCAGAAAAAGTGTGTGGTATGCCCACCATTAGAAGGTACCTCCCTTCATCCACCCACTTCTAATGGTGGGCACACAGGAAATATGCCAACAAAATATATATGCCGAAGCATAGGGGCCATCCACCCACTGGCCACCCCAGGCCCCCATGCTTTGCCATATATGCTCTTTTTTTAACTGCGGATGAAAAAATCTCATCTGACAGCACTGCACACACCTACTTATATATATTCTGAGAGCAAGACCCTGTTGCTGTCAGAATAAACAAGTCTGTGCTGCAGTTTGACATTCCTTCAAAGAAAATAGCAATGGTTAACAATAAAACAGTAACTCAATAAAACAACTTTTTAATTGAAATATCTCTGCAAGAAAAAGTGTGTGGTATGCCCACCATTAGAAGGTACCTCCCTTCATCCACCCACTTCTAATGGTGGGCACACATGAAATGTGAAATGTGCCAACAAATATTTTAAAACCACCCCAGGCCCCCATGCTTCGGTATATATGCTCTTTTTTAAACTGCGGATGAAAAATCTCATCCAACAGCGCTGTCCACACAGATTTATGTATATTCTGAGAGCAAGTTCCTGTTGCTGTCAGAATAAACAGGTCAGTGCTGCAGCTGAAAGCATTCCCGCAAAGAAAAAAAGCAATGTTTAACAATAAAACAGTAACAATAAAACAATAACAATAAAACAGTAAAAGTGTAACAGTAGAACAATAAATAAAAGACAACAACAAAAAAAATATAACTTTTTAGTTTTAAAAATTTTTAATTTTTTGGGGGGATTTGTACTTTTTATTTTTATTTTTTTTACTTTTTTTTTTTTTTTAAACTTTAACATTTTAAAAACAGATTGTAGGGTCTCTCCAGATGCAATAGCCAGTTTCCTGACTACCTAACATCTTTCGAGACCCTGTGTATTTATGTACCCTGAACTGTGCCATGCTGTACCCTATACTAATACTCCACTAGTGTATGGTAGCGACGGAAGCAGTCCTTGATGCAGAGGCCAGATTGGTCAGGACAGGAGGGACAAAAAAAAGTGTCTGTCACTCCTAATTCCATGTCTGCTACAGACACAACATCTTTTTTGGGGGTTCCCTTGGGTTGGTGTACCAGGAATGGCATCGGGAAAATGCCTCTCATGCAGCCGGCTAACTGCATCTGGGTTGGGGGTTTGGGCCACAGGACCTTCTGGATACAAAAGTGCCATGATGATCTCTTCCTGGAATATTAGGACGGATCCACTATGTCCAGTTGCTTTGTAAAGCACAAATGCGTTATATAGAGCCAATTGAAATAAATAAACAGACACTTTTTTTTTGTACCAGCATCTGGCTTTTTGGGAAACTAAGTACGGCTTCATTATCTGGTCGTTGAAGTCCACCCCTCCCACGTTCAGGTTATAATCGTGGACACAGAGGGGCTTTTCAACAACACTAGCTGCCGTGGAATTTGGATGATCGTATCTGCGTGAATGGAAGACAGGAAAAAAACATCCCGTTTGCCCTTTCACTTCACTGAGAGCAATTCCTCTTTTCTCAAGCAGGCTTTTCCCCCTTTCTAAGACGGGTATTTACAAGCCGTTGGGGAAGCCCCGGCGATTAGGTCGCACAGTGCCACATGCATCAATTCCAAGATTGTACAAATGTCTAAATAGTGGTACGCTTGAATAAAAATTGTCCACGTATAAGTGGTACCCCATATGGAAAATGGATGACACCAAGTCCCAAACTATCTTGCCTCTGCTCCCCATGTAATCTGGGCATCCGGGGGGCTCCACATGACTATCTTTTCCCTCGTAAATCCAAAACGTATATGTATAGCCTGTTGCCCTCTCACAGATCTTATACATCTTGACCCCATATCTGGCACGCTTGCTGGGGAGAAATTGTTTGAATGCAAGCTGGCCAGAAAAATTGTTAAGGGACTCATCAATGCAGATGTTTTGCTGGGGAGTATACACATCTGCAAATTTTTGATTAAAGTGATTTACGAGGGGCCGAATTTTGTGGAGCCGGTCAAGTTCAGGGTCACCCCGAGGACGACTGAGTGTGTTGCCATTGAACTGCATAAAATGCAATATCGTCTCATATCTACAGTGGGGCAAAAAAGTATTTAGTCAGCCACCAATTGTGCAAGTTCTCCCACTTAAAAAGATGAGAGAGGCCTGTAATTGGCATCATAGGTAGACCTCAACTATGATAGACAAAATGAGAAAAAAAATCCAGACAATCACATTGGCTGATTTGGAAAGAATTTATTTGCAAATTATGGTGGAAAATAAGTATTTGGTCAATATCAAAAGTTCATCTCAATATTTTGTTATATATCCTTTGTTGGCAATGACAGAGGTCAAATGTTTCCTGTAAGTCTTCACAAGGTTGGTACACACTGTTGCTGGTATGTTGGCCCATTCCTCCATGCAGATCTCCTCTAGAGCAGTGATGTTTTGGGGCTGTCGCTGGGCAACATGGACTTTCAACTCCCTCCAAAGGTTTTCTATGGGGTTGAGATCTAGAGACTGGCTAGGCCACTCCAGGATCTTGAAATGCTTCTTACGAAGCCACTCCTTCGTTGCCCGGGCGGTATGTTTGGGATCATTGTCATGTTGGAAGACCCAGCCACGTTTCATCTTCAATGCCCTTGCTGATGGAAGGAGGTTTGCACTCAAAATCTCACAATACATGGCCCCATTCATTCTGTCCTGTACATGGATCAGTCGTCCTGGTCCCTTTGTGGAGAAACAGCCCCAAAGCATGATGTTGCCACCCCCATGCTTCACAGTAGGTATGGTGTTCTTTGGATGCAACTCAGCATTCTCTCTCCTCCAAACACGACGAATTGTGTTTCTACCAAACAGTTCTATTTTGGTTTCATCTGACCATATGACATTCTCCCAATCCTCTTCTGGATCATCCAAATGCTCTCTAGCAAACTTCAGACGGGCCCGGACATGTACTGGCTTAAGCAGGGGGACACGTCTGGCACTGCAGGATCTGAGTCCCTGGTGGTGTAGTGTGTTACTGATGGTAGCCTTTGTTACGTTGGTCCCAGCTCTCTGCAAGTCATTCACTAGGTCCCCCCCTGTGGTCCTGGGATTTTTGCTCACTGTTCTTGTGATCATTTTGACCCCACGGGGTGAGATCTTGTGTGGAGCCCCAGAGATTATCAGTGATCTTGTATGTCTTCCATTTTCTAATTATTGCTCCCACAGTTGATTTGTTCACACCAAGCTGCTTGCCTATTGCAGATTCAGTCTTCCCAGCCTGGTGCAGGTCTACAATTTTGTTTCTGGTATCCTTCAACAGCTCTTTGGTATTCACCATAGTGGAGTTTGGAGTTTTGACTGTTTGAGGTTGTGGACAGGTGTCTTTTATACTGATAACAAGTTCAAACAGGTGCCATTGATACAGGTAATGAGTGCAGGACAGAGGAGCCTCTTAAAGAAGAAGGTACAGGTCTGTGAGAGCCAGAAATCTTGCTTGTTTGTAGGTGACCAAATACTTATTTTCCACCATAATTTGCAAATAAATTCTTTCCAAATCAGCCAATGTGATTGTCTGGATTTTTTTTCTCATTTTGTCTCTCATAGTTGAGGTCTACCTATGATGCCAATTACAGGCCTCTCTCATCTTTTTAAGTGGGAGAACTTGCACAATTGGTGGCTGACTAAATACTTTTTTGCCCCACTGTATGCCTAGCCATGGCAGCAGAGAACATGGGCATATGATGAATCGTGTCTGTGGACCAATACAACCGCAATTAATTTTTTTTAGTAATGCCCATGTTGAGGGTTAGGCCCAAAAAAACTTTAAATTCGCAAACAGCAAGGTTTGAATTTGGGTTGTCGCCAATAAATTCTTGTGCTTATACATTTATTTGATCCACAATCAATGCATACAGATCTGTGAAAAACAGCTCCAAAAAAATCAAGGGGAGTATTCAAATTTGCTGTTTCCACCTGAATTCCGGGTTGATCAGTGAATGGGGGAAGTACAGGTGCTGCAGAATTTGTGGGCTGCCAGTCAAGATTTGCAAGCACATCCGGAAGGATACTAGGGGCTCTACGGGCCTGTGTGCGAATTCTTGGTGGCTGCGGAACACTACTTGTGCTCGCCACCGAACCAGCTTGTACTGCACTTATAGGACTCGCCACGTCACCAAATGATACTGCAGTGCTGGTATGTATAAGACCAGGATATAGTAGGCCGCTGGTGCTCACCAGTTCACCAAAAGGTAGCGCGGCACTAGTACTGGCACTCTGCTGCATATGAGAGTCATCATGCGTTTGTACCACCTCAGCAACCTGAAAATGGGGTCGGGTACGCCTGATATTAGCAGGGACCTCTTCTCCATTGTCTGACCTACCTGTCAGGGTGCCGCTGCTGTCTACAGGTTTGTATTTTGAGGCGGATTCTGTCAGTGAGTCTTCCCCTTCACTCTCACCTGACATGCTCTTCACTAGTGTACCTTTGGTTGGACATGCACCTGGCTGTCAGGGACTGCTTGAACTGCTACAAAAAATTTACCGACAAGTGCTAACAGAGATCAAGCCTGATTCTGTGAACACTGCGGTTTTGTGTGCAATGTATCAAGTGACAGTTATCTACTGACACTGCACCTGCTGGGGGAGAAGGGGGGGGGAAACGTAGGGGCCAAAGGCAGGTGCTGGGACTGATCCTGCTAATGCTGCATTTTTGGGAACACTATACTAATGTGAACGCTGGTATAGCGCTGATCTGATCAAAGATATTCATCCGTTCAGACACTATACTAGCAATGGAGGTTTAGTGTGTAAGTGAGCATGCTCCTGGCAATCAAGGGGTTACTGTGATTACTGGTGTACTAGCGGACAATCTGACGCTATCTGGGAGGGATGCTAACTGACACTAACTGACGTTAACGCTATCGGAAGTCCCCAGCGACACTAATACAGTAATCAGTAAAAAATCTGTACACTGTAAATAATGTCACTGGTGACAGGGTAGTGAAGGGGTTAACTGGGGGGGGGGGGCGATCAAGGGGTTAAATGTGACCTACTGTGTTCTAACTGAAAGTGTAGTACTTTGTACTCACTTTTTCTGTGTCTTCTTCTCTCTCTTCTCTCTCTGGGACGGAATGTGCCCAGGCAGAGAAGATTGACATCATATCCTGTCCTGTGTTGACAGTTGACAGCGATAGGACAGGGACCAATCATCCGACTTCGGCCGGACATCACTGGTCGAAGTCGAATGATTGATCCCTCGGGGACTGAATTGTGACACCCGCAAGTTGGTGGGGAGCGCGCCGGCAAGGGGCACGAATCATGTATATATACATGATTTTGCGCAGCGGTGCTGACCTGCCGCAGTAAAAGAACTGTGGCTGGTCGGCAAGTGGTTAAAACGTTTCAAAAATATTATAGTGATCTATATCAAATTAAATCTAAAAATCTGATTGAATTAGAGGGAGAAAGGAGAGGAAAAAGACAGGTGTACCTAAAAGAGGCCAGATTACCTAGATTAGAGGAAGGGAGATTAGCAGTCTTAGATAAACCTATGTTGCATGAGGAAATTCATACAGCATTAAAGAATACAGTGGCAGGTAGGAGCCCTGGAACTGATGTATTCACGTTGAGATATTAATGGAAATTCAAAGATAATCAAAGACATCTTGTGCTCAAGATGTGTAGATATATGAACACACTAGGTGAGGGAGTGGAAATGAGAGAGGAGTCACCACAGGCATATATCACAATTATACCAAAGGAGGGGAAAGGTCTGTCCCACTGCACTAGTTACAGACCTATCTCATTGTTAAATATACTGTAGATACAAAATTGTACACAAAGGTCCTAGCAAACAGGATGAAAGAGCTGATTTCGGAATGGATTCATCTAATTCATTCTAGATCAAGTGGGCTTTGTCCCAGGGAGAGAGGGAAGGGATAACGGAATAAGATCACTACTTCTTCTGCAAAAAAGCAAGAATGAGAATTCCCCCGGCGATTCTGTTATCAATCGATGCAGAAAAAGCCTTTCATAAGGTAGATTGGGGATTTATGATTGATACACTGGAAATATTGGGAATCGGACCTAAAATGATACAATGGATCAAAGCATTATATAGTTCCCCATCAGCAATGATCAAATTTAATGGTTCATTGTCACAGCCCTTTAAAATGTACAACGGAACTAGAGAGGGATGCCCACTCTCTCCCTTACTTTTTGTTATATCATTGGAACCGCTGCTAGCGACTGTGCAAAGGAACAAAGACATAAAGGGATTTTTGATAGGAGATGTGAAACATAAGGTAGCGGCGTATGCAGACAATATGTTATTCTATATAGCAAATCCCAGTAACATTACTCAATCTAATGAAAACTTTGTATGGAGGGAAAAATAATTGAGTTATCTAGGTGTTAAGTTAACCGCTTCTTGAAAGAGTATATATTAGACAAATTATATCCCATTAATAAATGAGCTGAAGGATGATTTCAGGAGAATATCCATCGGATCACTCTCTTGGATTGGTTGTATAAATTTGTTAAAAATGGTGATAGTCCCTACGGTTCTGTATACATTTCAAAATGCTCCCAATATATTTACCAAGGTCATTCTTTGAGATAATAAAAAAGATGATACTTAAATATATATTGGCAAATAAAAGACCAAGAGTGAATTATGAGGTATTGTGTAAAGATAGAATGAATGGGGGCCTAAGCGTGCCGCATTTTAGGAGATCATATTGGGTGTTGATTTCACAAATAGCAGATTGGATTTATAACTGACAGGGAAAAAGCTGGGTTAGGATGGAAAATGCACTGAGTGAGTCACAGTTAGATAAAATTATATGGCTTCCACAACAGTTTAGAAATTGTTCTGAAAATACTAGCACTTTGACACAAAATGTCTTTAACCACCTCCCGTCCGGCCGCTGTTTATAAACGGCAGGACGGGACACCTCTAGGAGCGGGTTGCCGTTTCTGAACGGCACCTTGTATCTGAGGCTCGTGCACGGCTCCTAGAGCGCGCACCCGCGAGCCCGATGATCGCTGAGTCCGACGGACACGGTGGATTACATGACATGGTATGGGACCAATGAAATCGGTCCCATACCATGTGATCAGCTGTGTCCAATAAGGACACATCTTAAGTGTAAACAAAAGCCGCATGGTGCGGCTTCCGCCTCCTTCTCCTCACACGAAGTTGTCTGTGAGAGGAGAAAGAGCGAAGAATAGGTGGTAGCCAACTGCCCTCCACCTCAGTGACACCTGATCACCCCTAAAGTGTCCCTGATCGCCCCTAAAGTGTCCCTGATCGCCCACAAGTGTCCCTGATCACCCACAAGTGTCCCTGATCACTCCAACAAGTGGCCCTGATTGCCCCACGTGTCCCTGATCACCCCAACAAGTGGCCATGATTGCCCCACGTGTCCCTGATCACCCCAACAAGTGGCCCTGATTGCCCCACGTGTCCCTGATCACCCCAACAAGTGGCTTTGATTTCCCATAAGTGGCCCTGATCGCCCACAAGTGGCCCTGATTGCCCCACGTGTCCCTGATCACCCACAAGTGTCCCTGATCGCCCACAAGTGGCCTTGATTGCCCACAAGTGGCCCTGATCGCCCAACAAGTAGCCCAGCAGTGTCCCTGATTGTCAGTGTCCCTGATCGCCACATAGTGGCCCAGCAGTGTTCCTGATCGCCACAGTGTCCCTGATCGTCGCAGTGTTCCTGATCGCCACACAAGTGGCCAAGCAGTGTCCCTGTTCGCCGCAGTGGCCAAGCAGTGTCCCTGATCATCACAAAAGTGGCCCAGCAGTATCGCCGCAGTGGCCAAGCAGTGTCCCTGATTGCCACACAAGTGGCCCAGCAGTGTCCCTGATTGCCGCAGTGTCCCTGATCACCGCAGTGTCCCTGATCACCGCAGTGTCCCTGATTGCCGCACAAGTGGTCTAGCAGTGTCCCTGATCGCCGCAGTGTCCCTGATTGCCGCACAAGTGGTCCAGCAGTGTCCCTGATCGCCGCAGTGTCCCTGATTGCCGCACAAGTGGTCCAGCAGTGTCCCTGATTGCCACAGTGTCCCTGATTGCCGCACAAGTGGTCCAGCAGTGTCCCTGATTGCCGCAGTGGCCCAGCAGTGGCCCTGATCACCACACAAGTGGCCCAGCAGTGTCCCTGATCACCACACAAGTGGCCAGCAGTGTCCCTGATCGCCGGACAAGTGGTCCAGCAGTGCCCCTGATCACCGCAGTGTCCCTGATCACCGCAGTTGCCCAGCAGTGTTTCTGATCGCCACACAAGTGGCCCAGCAGTGTCCTGATCATCGCAGTGGCCCAGCAGTGTCCATGGTCGCCGCACAAGTGGTCCAGCAGTGTCCCTGATCACCACAGTGTCCCTGATTGCCGCAGTGTCCCTGATTGCCGCACAAGTGGTCCAGCAGTGTCCCTGATTGCCGCACAAGTGGTCCAGCAGTGTCCCTGATCACCGCAGTGGCCCAGCAGTGTCCCTGATCACTGCAGTGTCACTGATTGCCGCACAAGTGGTCCAGTAGTGTCCCTGATCGCCGCAGTGGCCCTGATTGCTGCAGTGGCCCAGCAGTGGCGCTGACCACCACACAAGTGGCCCAGCAGTGTCCCTGATCACCGCATTGGCCCAGCAGTGTTCCTGATCGCCACACAATTGGCCCAGCAGTGTCCCTGATCGCCGGACAAGTGGCCCAGCAGTGCCCTTGATCACCACAGTGTCCCTGATCACCGCAGTAGTCCATCAGTGTTTCTGATCGCCACACAAGTGGCCCAGCAGTGTCCTGATCATTGCAGTGGCCCAGCAGTGTCCCTGATCGCCGCAGAAGTGGTCCAACAGTGTCCCTGATCGCCGCAGTGTCCCAGCAGTGTCCCTGATCACCGCAGTGTCCCTGATTGCTGCACAAGTGGTCCAGCAGTGTCCCTGATCACCGCAGTGTCCCTGATTGCCGCAGTGGCCCAGCAGTGGCCCTGATCACCACACAAGTGGCCCAGCAGTGTCCCTGATCACCACACAAGTGGCCAGCAGTGTCCCTGATCGCCGGACAAGTGGTCCAGCAGTGCCCCTGATCACCGCAGTGTCCCTGATCACCGCAGTTGCCCAGCAGTGTTTCTGATCGCCGCACAAGTGGCCCAGCAGTGTCCTGATCATTGCAGTGGCCCAGCAGTGTCCATGGTCCCCACACAAGTGGTCCAGCAGTGTCCCTGATCGCCACAGTGTCCCTGATTGCCGCAGTGTCCCTGATCGCCACACAAGTGGCCCAGCAGTGTCCCTGATCACCGCAGTGGCCCAGCAGTGTCCCTGATTGCCACACAAGTGGCCCAGCAGTGTCCCTGATCACCGCAGTGGCCCAGCAGTGTCCCTGATCGCCGCACAAGTGGTCCAGCAGTGTCCCTGATCACCATACAGTGGCCCAATCAGTGTCCCTGACCACCTTACAGTGTGCCTGTTCATACAGTGTCCCTGATCTCTGCCACACCAGTGGATCCTGTTCACTGCCATCATCTGTGAGGAGAGAGATCCAGTACAGCTAACTGTGAGTAATTTTCAGCCTTTGCACAGAGTTTTTTCCAAAACAGCAATAGGTAGTTAAGAAATTAGATGTGTGATTTTTGCCCTTAGAACGCTAACAAGTGCTTATTGGATGTGGAACCCCTCTATGTGGCCAGACTGTGAAAAAGTCTCACACATTTGGTATCACCATATTCAGGAAGAGTTAGAGAATGTGTTTTGGGGTATCATTTTAAGTATGCCTATGCTGTGTAATAGAAATATCTCATAGATTGACAACTTTGCGTAAAAAAAAATACATTTTCATTTTCTTTTCACATTTTCCAAAAACATGTGGCAAAAAATGAAGTCTTCAGAGGACTCCCCATGCCTCTTAAAACATACCTTGAGGTGTTTTCTTTCGAAAATGGGGTCTTTTTGTGGGTAATTCAATTGTCCTGGTGCTCCAGGACCTTCAAAACTGTGATAGACAGTCAAGAAATTAGATGTATAATTTTTGCCCCTAGAACGCCTAAGGGTGCTTATTGGATGTGGGGCCCTTCTATGTGGTTAGGCTGTGAAAAAGTTTTACACATGTGGTATCGCCATACTCAGGATGAGTAGCAGAATGTGTTTTGGGATGTAATTGCAAGTATGCCTATGCCGTGTGAGAGAACTTGTTAAATGACAACTTTGTGGAAAAAAAAAAGAATTTTGTTTACTTTCATCAATTCCTTAAAAAATTGGCAAAAAATGACAACTTCAAAAAACTCCCCATGCCTCTCATTAAATACCTCAGACTGTCTACTTTCCAAAAAGGGGTAGTTTGGGGGGTATTTGTACTGTCCTGGAATTTTAGGGCCCCAAGAAATTATATAGGTAGTCCGTACATCAGGATTGATACATTTTCAAATATATCAAATATATATACCGTGGTCTGTGGACTCTATAACTTTCACAAAGACTAAATAATACACACTGATTTGGGTTATGTCTACCAAAAAAATGTAGCACAATGGATTTTGGCCTAAATTTATGAAGAAAGTATATTTATTTGTAAAATTTAGTATCAAATACTAAGAAAAACATGTTTTTTTTCAAAATTTTCAGTCTTTTTTCATTTTTCTAGCAAAAAATAAAAACCCCAGTGATGATTAAAAACCACCAAATTAAAGCTCTATTTGTTTGAAAAAAATGATAATAATTTCATTTAGATACAGTGTTGTATGCCTGAGTAATTGTCATTCACAATGTGAGAGCGCTGAAAGCTGAAAATTGGCCTGGACAGGAAGGGGGTAAAAGTGTCCGGACAGGAAGTGGTTAAGATATGGGATAGTACCCATAAACAAATGGGGTGGGAATACAACTCACTGTTAATACCGTTGGTGGGGACAGAACTCTTCCCTCTAGGGAAAGAGAATATTGCAGGGAAATGGATAAAAGATAGAAACACACATTTAAAAGATATCACTGAGAAGGAGGACATTTTTTTTAGGTTTGACGAGTGGCGGTATTATCCATTACTTTGTTACAGCACTCCCACAGACACTAAGGATGGCGGAAGACATGTATCCATTGGAACAATTTTTTAGCACGGATACAATACGAAAGCTTGTTACCTCTCGCATTTATTCAGATTCTTACTGGTTTATCTGGATCTGCCTTTACACCATTCTTGGAAAAGTGGTAAAAGGAATTAGGAACAAAATTAAACAAGAAAAAAAGAAAATATTTAACTTGGTTCATGGGGTAGTGGATATGAACACTGTAGAAATTAACTATAAATGTTTAGCAAGGTGGTATGTTACACCTAGTGTGGCACATAATCAACGAATAGAAAATTCACTGTTATGTTAGAGGGGATGTGGGAAGAAAGGAACAATGGCACAAATATGGTGGGATTGTCCCAAAAAACAGCAATTCTGGCAGCAAATAATACAACAAAGATATGAGATAACAGGGATTAGTGTTTTGAAGGATGCCTGGGTCTGTTTATTTCATAACACTGACCTTACGGTAAAACAATATAAGAACACAATGATATTTAATTTAATAAATGTGGCGAAAGGACTGATCCCTAGGTACTAGCAGGCTCAGGATCCCCCAAATATTAAAGATTGTATAATTAGAGTGGAGTTTATATATAGGATGGAAGAACTATATCCTATTGGAGAGGATAGAATTGAAAAATTAAAAAAAATTTGGACAGATGGTTGGGATTTAAGAAATCCACAAGATACCTAGAATTGGCTGGAGTGCAAAAGAGGATTAAGAAAGCAGGGAACTGATGGCTTCTCCGTATTTGATAGGCAGGAAAGGAGAGTGTGGGAGGATAAATAAGATGATAAGAATAAAATAATAGAACAGGAAGAAAGAGATTTAAAGTAGGAGGTGACCAGGGGTGGGGCAGGGGAAGGGAATTTGTAAAATTTGTTATGGAGATTGTATGTTCTTTTTTATTGTGTTGAAAATTGTTGTAATTGTAATTATAATTTAAAATTAATAAAAAATTCAATAAAAAAAAGATAGCATCAGGGTCAGTTAGCATCCCTCCCAGCTAGGATCAGCTAGCATTAGATTGCCCGCACACTATCGCACTCACGCTATAGGTCGCTGATCACCGTCATTACTAGTATAGTGTTTGTACGGATCAATATTTTGAATGCCCCCTAATATTAGTGTCCCCAAAAATGCAGTGTTAGCAGGATCATCCCCGTTTGCTGCCAGCACTAGCGTTTAGTGCCTATGTTCCCCCCCACCCCTAACAGGAAGTGCAGTGTCAGTATAATTTCTGATCACTGTCACCTGTAATACATTGCACACAAAACCGCAGTGTTTGCAGAATCAGGCCTGATCTCTGCCAGCACTAGCAGGTGAAGTTTATTGGTAGCAGTTTAAGCAGTCCCTGACAGCCAGGCACTCTTTTCCCCATGAGTCGCACTAGGTACCTGTAAATTTAGAGTCCAAAATGTCCAACAAAAGCTACACTAGTGAAGAGGCCTACAGGATTCTGAGCATTTCAAATGAGAGCGAAGCCTCAGAATACGAACCTGTAGACAGCAGTGGCACCCTGACAGGTAGCTCGGACGATGGAGAAGAGGTCCCTGTTAAGATCAGGCGTACCCAACTGCTACGAAACAATGATATCAAATATCAGTGGGGTTTCCCTACCAAACTGCTTATCTCTAAAGACAACCGTGTGATAACGGTCAAATCTGAAGTGGAAGGATTCCAGCTAGCTAGAAAGTGGGGCCTCCTGCCAGTGGATGGCGGACCAACTCCTGCCAAAGCTTCTCCCAGGAAAATAACTCCTGACTGGGAACAAGTAGCGGAATGAGATACCGCATTGTGCTTTCTCCTATGCTTCCTAGTTCCTTGTTGCTTACCCGCTGTACACTTGGACAGCCAATCATTAAGCTGCACCTCTCAGCATTGAACCCCCACCTGTTGAAGTGATCAAGTTCACACAAAGTTACTCGTTGTATGTTATTTTTGTTCTCCTCTATTCTTTTTCTTCCTTTTTGCCAACTTTCCTCCTACAGAGCACTGGAATTGACCAAATATGGGAACACAGCATTTCGCTTACCTACTGCCATATGACGACACAACTCTGCACTCTTCGTTGGATCCCTATGGACACCGTAAGCCTATCCATCTGGAACACCTCTTTTTTTATGCAATTTTTCATCACACTATTTGAGAGCGTTCCTACATCATCTACCCTACATCCACCATGGTTCTAAAAATAGTATCTATGAATGCTCATGAACTCAATAGCCCATTTAAACGCCACTCCATGTGGAGAGAGGCACAACAGTTGGCTGGCGATGTCATTTGTGTCCAAGAAACACATTTTGCCTCTAACAAAGCTCCACACTGCTCACACCGATTATTTCCACATGTATACATGTCCAACAGCCCGGATAAGAAATGTGGCGTTCTCATAGCCATTCCTAACTCTGTTGCGTTTTTGCTGCTGTCCCAAGAATCTGATAGCAAAGGCAGATACCTGATTATTAAATGTGAAATCAACAACATCACTTATACCATTGTCAATTTATATGCCCCCAATGTTCACAAGATCCATTTCCAAAATTAATTCCGAAAAAAGGTGTCCAAAATTCAGAAGGGCTTCCTACTTTTCTGTGGAGATTTTAATGCTATTATTAATGCATCCTTGGATATCTCACACTCTTCTCGTACGCTGACATTCTCTTGCTAATGTGCTCTCCGAGGCTAATCTGTATGACCCCTGGAGATGTCTACACTCTTCTGAGAGGGACTATACGCATTATTCCGTACCCCATAATTCCTACTCAAGAATTGACTTCTTCTTGACGGATATTCAATTATTACAAAACGTTTCCGGTGCAGAAATACATCCTATGATGTGGTCGGATCACGCACCTATTTCTCTGAATATCGAGGAATCTTTGAAGTTTTCCCCAGTGTTTTGTGGCGTAATAATGTTTCTATGTATTATAACCCTGTTTTTTTTTTGTTCCACTCTTACCACAGCGTTACAGGAATTTTTCTATATCAATTCCTCTCCTACTACGAATGTTTTCGGTACGTGGTGTGCCCATAAAGCATACTGTAGAGGTCTTTTACTGAAACTGGCTTCACAGGCAAGACGTGATAGGAATAAATCCTTTTCAGAAGCGGTTAACAGGATAGCTAGATTAGAACATATCCATAAGCAATCCTTATCTCCCAGTGTCCTACAGGACCTTCAAAATGCTAGGCTGGAACTCAGGACCCTTATGTCATTGCGACATGCTATCAATTTGAAAAAAGCTAAAACTACATTTTACACACAAGGGAATAAAGCGGGTAAGATGCTCGCGAGATATCTAGCAATTAGGCAATCTAAATCTAAACTAACGTTTATTGTGGATCCCATATCGAATAAACCTATGTATGATCCAAATAAAATAGCGGATGCGTTCCGCTCATACTATTCCCAACTATACAATCTTAACGATGACTCTACTACTCCCCAACCTACACCAGAGCTTATTCAAAACTTTTTAGAGGAATTATCACTGCCTAAATTATCAAATCAAAAATTAGAAGGGCTCAATCAACCTATTTTGGAAAACGAGATAAGTATGGGGGGCCGATGGTTTCTCAGCAGAATACTATCAAGAATTTCACTCCATCTTAGTACCCTACCTTAAAAGAACTTATGACGAAGCAATACTCAAGTCCACATTCCCATCTAAAATGTTAAAGCCTATTATAGTTACTTTGCCCAAACCAGGGAAAGCCCCTGACCGCCCTCAAAATTTTAGGCCAATCTCACTCTTAAACACAGATCTTAAAATATATGCAAAAATTATAGCTAATCGTCTACTACATATTACCCCCCTTCTCATCCAGGCTGACCAAGTGGGGTTTGTTAAGGGCCCGACAGGCCGCGAACGGTACCCGCAGGATTCTGAACCTGATGAATGCGGCTGAATCAAGAGGTCTCCAAGCTGTGTTCTTGGTTCTGGATGCCGAGAAGGCATTTGACAGGGTTCATTGGCAGTACTTGGATGCTACCTTAACTAAATTTGGGATCACTGGTTTCATAAAGTCAGCCATTATGGCATTATACTCTACTCCCTCCTCTCGGGTTTTCACGTCTAATGCCCTATCAGCCCCATTTAATATCACCAACGGAACGAAACAGGGCTGTCCTCTATCTCCTATCATTTTTTCACTGGTAATGGAACCTTTAGCAGCTGAGATCAGATCCAATCCACGGATATCAGGTATTCAATTAGCATCCACCTCTCATAAAATAGGTCTGTTTGCAGACGATGTAATCCTTACAAAATATATAAATATATACTCCTGCGCCACAGAACAATCCCCACCCCTAAAATGCTGCTGTGCACTAGTGTAAACACCAAATCATAAAAATTATATAATAAACAGCGCAAAACAATCCCCAACTAATTTCACATAATAAAAGAATAAAGTGAAAAACTCATATTTTGATTTAAAGGGTCTTGAGAACGCCCAGTGGGAGGGGCAAAATGTGTTGACGCACTTCCGGTCCGTTGTTTGAACGTCATACGTCACTTCCGGAGAGTGGAACGCACGCCGAGCGGTGCGTTCCAGCGGCCAATTTTGGTATCTGTCTGTCACACATACTGTCACCCTCTGTACAGCAAGTTGTGGGATTTCTGCAATTGATCCTGGATGGTATTTGACTGTGTTTAGCCGATGGAGGCTATATAATAAAAAGCCTTTTATGATCTTGTGAACCATGAGTGACCTGGCATTATTACTATAGATGTAAAAGGAGGTCATTAGCAATATCACACTATATGCAATATTTTCTTCTTTGGCTCAACGGTGGAGCGGTTTTGGAGAAAGGATGTGGAAGAATCATCCTAGTGTGGTGTGGTGGAATGAAGGTCTGGAGGCTATAAGAGGGGGTATAGGATCCCTAAAAGTCCTAAAAGGCTTACTATTCGCCATTATCTGGTGAGTGCGCTTAATGTTGGTTTTTTCACTGGTGGATGGTGGAAACACTTATCACAGAAGGATAACCACAATACATATTTATTCGTGTTTGGTGAAGCACTCTGAAGTTGGAGAAAAGCTTTTTATATATTTTTTATTTTTTATATATATATTTATTATATTTTTTATATATATATTTTTTGGACACATTAATTTTGGACACTTTAAATCAAAATATGAGTTTTTCACTTTATTCCTTTATTATGTGAAATTAGTTGGGGATTGTTTTGCACTGTTTATTATATAATTTTTCTTATTTTGATGTAATCCTTTACGGTCACTGATCCGATGCAGATTCTGCAGCACCTGTACTTCCCCCATTCACTGCCCAACCCGGAATTCAGGTGGAAACAGCAAATGTAACTCCCCTTGATTTTATGGCGCTGTTTTTCACAGATTTGTACAATTTGATTGTGGGCCAAAGCAATTTATATGCTCAACAATATATCACCGCAATCTTAAATTCAAACCTTGAAAGACCATTTGCATGGAAACCTATTACGGTTTCCAAATTTAAAACTGGGGTTGGGCCTAACCCTCAACATGGGCATTACAAAAAAGAATGCGTTGCGGTTGTATTGGTCCACAGACCCAGTTCATCATATTCCTGTGTTCTCTGCTGCCATGGCCAGGCATAGATATAAAACGATAATGCGCTTTATGCATTTCAGTGATAACACACTCATACGTCCTTGGAGCGACCCTGAACATGACAGGCTCTACAAAATTCATCCCCTCATAAACCACCTCACTGAAAAATTTGCAGATGTGTATACGGCTAGAAAAACATCTGCATGGATGAGCCCCTCATTCACTTTACTGGCCGCCTTGCATTCAAATACATCCCCAGCATCAAGTACATCCCCAGCAAGCATGCCAGATATGGGGTCAAATTGTATAAGCTTAGTGAGAGGTACACAGACTATACGTACAAATTCAGAGCACATATTCACCATTCTCACAAAGGGTCTCAAAAGATGTTAGATAGTCAGGAAACTGTCCATCACATTTTGAGAGACCCGAAACTCAGAGGTTGTTACAAAAAAAGTTTAAAAAAAAATAAAATGTTTTTTAAAAAAGTTGTTTTTATCGAGTTTTATTGAGTTGAGTTGTTCTGTTGTTACTTTGTTTTATTGTTAACCATTTGCTTTACAGGAACACCATTCACTTGTTGGTTTATTGAATTAATGTTCTATTGTTACTTTGTTTTATTGTTAACCATTGTTTGCTTTGCAGGAACACCATTCAGCTACAGCATCAAACATGATCTTAGAATATACATAAGTCAGTGTGTGCAGTGCTGTTGGATGAGATTTTTCATCAGCAGTCAAAAAAAGAGCATATATGCCGAAGCATGAGGGCCTGGGGTGGCCAGTGGGTGGATGGCCCCTATGCTTCGGAATATATTTAAAAAAAAATTTTGGCAGAGATTTCTTCATCCATATTGATGGATGTGAATTGAGGAATCTGTTTTTTTAAAAACAGAACATTTCATATGTGCCCATCTTTAGAAGTGGGTGGATGCAGGCCGGTATATTCTAATGATGGGCATACCACAGACTTTTTCTGGCAGAGATTTCTTTTCTTTTTTTCATTCAGCCCACAGCCTGCATAAAAAAAAGGACATACATATATACCCAACAAGGACCAGTGACGTACTGGTATATCACTTGACTTTGAGTGGTTATACCAAGATGATGCCTGCAGCTGCAGGCATCATCCTGGTATCCTTTTTTTAAGCCTGTGATCGGCTTTCATGTAAAAGCAATCCTAGTGGCTAATTAGCTGCAGGATTGCTTTTACAAGCAGCGGGAGAAGATGCCCCCCTCCACCTCTGCCTTCTGCGGCCTTCTTGGGCAGTCCCGTACCATCGGGGAAACCTGAGAATGCAGCTGGTGTTTCTGCCAACTGACCATAGAGCTGATTGGAGACCGGAAAGGTGCCAATCATCTCTATAGTTTAACAAATCGGAAACTACGAGCATTTCATCACTTCAGTTTCGTAGGATATAAACTGCGCCATTTGTAAACTGGGAAAGCATTTGATCACACCGATCTTGGTGAGATCTTGGTGAGATTAGATAATGTAAGTGCAGAGGAGATATCTAGAGTGTGATAGATCCCATATTTCTCAAAAAAGAATATATGTCAATGCCCATTGAAGTTACAGGGGATATTTGCATTACCTGTGATAGCATTAAAAGTGATTTAAAAAAATGAAATAAAATGCCCCCCCCCCCCCAAATGACCCCTTATTGGAAAGTAGACACCACAAACTATTTGCTGACAGGCATGTTGAGTCAATAGAAGAATTTATTTTTTTACCACAGGTTTTTGGAAAATTACCACAAAAAAAATATTTTTTTTACACAAAATTGTCAATTAAATGATTTATTGCTCACACATGCCATGTGTATACGTGGAATTACTCCCCAAAATACATTCTGCTACTTCTCC
Source organism: Staurois parvus (assembly GCF_062004578.1). NCBI lineage: Eukaryota > Metazoa > Chordata > Amphibia > Anura > Ranidae > Staurois > Staurois parvus. Next base: position 237,864 of record NW_028318076.1, on the reverse strand, counting down.
CGAGTATGGGAATACCACATGTGAGAGACTTTTTGGCAGTCTAGCCAAGTACAGGACCCCAAAATGCAGAAAGCACCTTCGGGCTTTTAAAGGGCTTTATTTCCTCATTACACTTCCTGACTACCTATCACAGTTCTGGAGGCCCTGAAATGCCAGGATAGCACCAAACCCCCCCAAATGACCCCTTTTTGGAAAGCAGACACCCCAAGGAATTTCATAAGAAGCATGGTGAGTATTTTGCAGATCTCGTTTGTTGCCACAAGTTTTTGGAAAATGAAGAAAGAAAACAAAAACATATTTTATATTTCAATACCTTGTGAGAAAAAATTAGATCTACAAAATACTCATCATACCTCTTTTTAAATTCCTTGGGGTGTCTACTTTCCAAAAAAGGGTCATTTGGGAGGGGAGGTTGGTGCTATCCTGGCATTTCAGGGCCTCCGAAACTGTGATAGGTAGTGAGGAAGTGAAATGAGGAACTTACACACTTTCAGGCTTTCAAAGTGGTCATTGGATTTCAGGATCCTGTAAGTGGCTATGCTCCCAAAAAGTCTCACACGTGTGGTATCCCTTATACTTGGTAGAAGTAGCAGAATGTATTTTGGGGTGTAATTCCACATATACCCATGGCTTGTGTAAGCAAAATATCATTTAAGTGACAACTTTGTGTAAAAAAAAAACGTTTTCGTCATTTTCCAAAAACTTGTGGGAAAAAAATAAATCTTCCATGGACTCAACACACCTCTCAGCAGATAGCTTAGGGTGTCTACTTTCCAAAAAGGTGTCATTTGGGGGTGTTTGTACTGTCCTGGTATTTTAGCACCTCAAGAAATGTGATAGGCAGTCAGAAAGTAAAAGCTGTGTAAATTCCATTATCTATACCATAGTTTGTAGACGCTATAATTTTCACACAAACCAATTATTATGCAGTTATTTGGGATTTTTTACCAAAAACATGTAGCAGAATACATTTTGGCCTAAATTTATGACTAACTTTGAGTTTACTATTTATTTTTTATAGCTGAAAGTAAAAAATATTGTTTTTTTTTTTCAAAATTTTCGTTTTTTTTTGTTTATAGCGCGAAAAATAAAAAGCACACAGGTGATCAAATACCACCAAAATAAAGCTCTATTTGTGTGAAAAAAAGGACATAAATTTTGTTTGGGTACAGCACTGCAAGACCGTGCAATCACCAGCTGAAATAGTGCAGCATCGAATAGCAAAAAAAGGCCTGGTCAGGAAGGGGGGTAAATCCTCAGGAGGGCAAGTGGTTAATGTACAACTGTGCAACTCAGTTGAACAACCAACTGAAATATTTTAGGTGGAGGGAAGTGAAAATAAAAAACAAAGTTTTTTTACTTTTTTTAAAGTCAGTTATGCAACCACATTATTTTAATTTTTTATGTTTACTTCTCCCACTAAAAGATTTCAGTTGGTTTTTCAATTGAGTTGTACAGTTTATAGGTCCACATTAAAGGTGGAAAAAGTTCTGAAATGATTTATCTTTGTCTCATTTTTTTTACATCACAGAAACCTGACATTTTAACAGGGGAGTGTAGACTTTTTATATCCACTGTACATACCCTGATACTAGTAAATTTTTTTTAACATATTCCCTGCTATCTCTACTTAGCTAAGCAGGTGTCAAGGTCCTACCTTTTCCCAGAGGTTATGTTACTCCATGTGCTGGCATCCATCTTGGATTTATGCTGAGCATGGTGGGAAGCTTTTATGCCTTCAGGTCTCTGAGGTCCATCCCCCAGAGGGGTGTGGCTGAGTACATATAAGCCTGTGATCCGCACATGCTCTTTGCACTTGTGTCTTGTGTCTTTGTCTTCCTACAGCTCTGTGTATATGCTCGTGACTCTTCTGGTATTTGACTCGGCTTGTGACTAGACCATTCTCTGTGTTTTCCTTCGATCTGACCTTCCGTTGCTGAACCCGGCCCGTGACCTGTGATTCTCTGTCTACTGTTCTGTACTGTTTTGTCCCGTTGTTGTTGACCCAGCTTGCCTGACTACGCTATTGTCATTCTCACCAGCTACACGCCATTGGCGGCGGCCATTACCGCAGCCGGGGTGTCTCGGGGGCCGCGACCTGGTTCCTGGCTGCGTCAAGTCCATCCCCACCATCAGGGGCCCTGGTGAAGGGCAGCCTGGGACTTAGACTCCGCGCCCTGAGGGACTTCGGTCTGTTGGTGGTGGTTGTCGTCAGCCAGTGCGTTACCCTGCCACTAGGCCTACCTGTCCGTTCCACAGCCCTGCCCTGACAGCAGGCATATAAATTTATATGGCAAACAGTGATGACTTTATTTCACTGTGGTCTACATTTTATAGAAAATGTCAATTGAAAAAAATTATTGTCATAATGTATATACTTTCCGCCTGGGTTCGCACTTGTGCAGTGCGGCATATCGCATGTGATTCACAAAGGAACCGCGCCGCATTCGTGTGCAAATCACATTATTTATTATTTATTTCAGGTACTTATATAGCACCATCAATTTACGCAGTGCTTTACATATATATTGTACATTCACATCAGTCCCATGTGAATTGTGTGCGATGCGATTGGAGCTATACATCCACACCAGAAAGGTGCAGGACCCTTTTTTTGGTCTGCACTAGAATCGGATTGCATGGGTATTCACACCCATGCAATCCGATTCTGCACATCTCACTGCATTTTGCAGACCGATTTCAGGGTGTTGTTAACATACACACCTGCAGCAGTTCGCGTGAAACTGCTACGAATTCCGCACCGCATCAGTGTGAACCCAGGCTCCAAGTAAAATGTTATATTATATTTTATATTATATGTTATAGTATATTTTATGCAAACATCAATGTTATTATGTAAATAAGGTGACGTATTTACTACTCTGTCAAACTGCTTTTACAGTAAATTCAGCCACTTTAATTGACATTTTGTACTGGCAATTGATAATGTTAATACTGAAAGAAAAGAAAAGGGAGAGATAACTTGATGGTCTGGTTGCCGGAATTCCAGGAATGTGCTTTTGATATATGAGCCGATATTCCGAGGACAGCAGGAAGTTTAGGGATCTACCCCTTGACCTGGATATTAGAGACAGAATGCAGGAGGGAGGAAACAAGAGCCCCCACCTCCCATTCCATATTTGACTCACTCAGCTGTTACATCACAGACAGCAGAATACAAAGACCCTCCCTTGATCCACAGAGATGAAGTTAGGACCATTACCTTATTAGGAAATAATCAGAAGGAAAGCTTTTACACATACCAGAGTTTCCCAACACTTGCATATTCAACACATATGTATGCTTAAAGCTGAAACATTCCCTGAGCAGGCAAACCTTTCCTAGATAGTCCAGGAATTACTTGCAGCTTGCATCACCCCTTTGTAGTATCAACGTTACTGCCATTCTACATTATGGCACACTACGATGCTAGAAACAAGATGGTTTATTAGCCCCTAACAAACATATATTTAAAGAGACATGGTAATTAGAATAATACTAAACAGAAGGTATACAGCTATTATGACATGCCCATCTTAGGTAAAAAGACAAAGAAACACTCAACAAAACAGGAATAAAAAAAACAAAATGCCCAGGTAAACCCTTTTCAAATTCCTGTTAACATTTTTTAAACATTTTCCCTGCACAATCCTAGCTATTTAATTTTTTTCTACTTTGAAGTAACTTATGCATAACATTATTATATATATATATATATATATACAGGATTTATATTACACCAACAGTTTATGCAACACTTTACAAAAGGGAGGCAGTACAGTTACAATACAATTTAAAACAAGAGAGTTAAGCCCTGTACACATGAGCTGAATATGGGGTGGTATTGGTCAGTTCAACAAAAACTGGTCGAAATTCATCCCGTGTGTGCGGCAGCCAGTCTGACAGAAACTGGAAGGGGCATGACCGGAAAAGGTCTGCTGATCACCCTCCGAACAGCACTCTCAGCTATTGGCTGAGAGCGTTGACCGCTGTGTTGTGGCGGGGTAGTGGGGTGGGGGTGCGTCTCCCTGCTAGACACAAAAGCTCAGTGGGGGAGATCGCTGTACTAACGCCGCTTGTGTTAGTACAGCGATCTGTCAGGCTTTTTTGTTCAGCCTGCTGGGTTGAACGAAAGAAAAATATTGATAGTGTGTACAGGGCATTAGGAGGGCCCTCTGTGTGAAGGCTTACAATCTAACAGGGAGAGTCAAGTGATACAACAGGTAAGAAATGTGAAGGGAAAGTTGATGGAGAAAGTAAAAGTTCAGGCCTTAGGTAGAGGCTTCCCTGAAGGGATAAGTTTTCAGTAATGGTAAAAAGAGTAGGAAACAGCCAAACAGAATGAGGTAGGAAGTTCCAAAGGATTGGAGAGGCTCTGGAGAAGCACCGGAGGCAAGGGTGGGAGGAGGTGACAAAGGAGCTCGAGAGGAGGAGGTCTTAGGAGGAGCATAGAGAAAGGTTTGGTTCGTAATTTGAAACAAGGTTGATGATGTAGCTCGGGGCAGAGTTGTAGATGGCTTTGTGTGTTGTTGTATACTATTGTTAAAACTGAATTCAAGGCATGGATTTAATTGCATAGTTACATTGGTCCACCCTGGACAAATGTAAGTATGCATATAACATACCTGTGGGATCCCTGCGGAAGCTGAAAATCACTGTAGTAGTTTCCGCTACTACAGTGATTGTGCTGCCTTCTGGGTCCTGTGCCGAGCAGCTGCCCTGCTGCATAGTAATCACAGGAGGTCACTCACTCAGCACGAGTGCCACCCATGTGCTTCAAGGAAGACGCTCAGCATGGGACCCTGAAGATAGCAGCCATACAGATTTTTCTCCCTACGTCTTCCAGGACAGCCATCTGAGACCTAGAGCTCCTCCCTCCGGATCAGGAAACACACCATCCCCCATGTCTTTAAAAGGCGGGCCTCCGGGCCTCACATCCAGTTTTTAGTGTTTCCTGAGCCGGAAGGATTCACGCTTTAGGAGCCAGCTGATCCTCGCACTCTCAGGAAGGCTGGCCTGGAAGGGTGTTAGTGCGGTCCGTTACCTCCATCCCCGATGCCTTCCATGTGGTGGGGCTGGCATCTGGTGGTGACCTTCATGCCCAGGTGGGTAACCGGCACTGCCGTAAGTCACTAAGGGGTTTGCCCCGATTGTTTTCTCTCCTCTGCCCGGCATTCAGTGGAATGAGCATGGGAGAGGCGGGACTTCCGGTTGGGCGCGGCCTTGCGTTCCAGGAACCGGAAGTAGTCTGGCGGATGCGCTCCATAGGCCGGAAGTCCGCCAGTGACGTCAGCGCCGGGCGCCGGAGACGCGGCTCCGGTCTCCAGAGGCGCAGGCACCACCAGGGGAGTTAAAAGCCGGAGGCCGCGCGGCGCGGCGGCGCTGTCTCCACGCCAAGAGGACAATGGAAGCTGGTCCTTCGCAGGCTGACCCCGGTCCCGGTACCGGCTCCTCCCAGGTAAGCTTGGGGAGGCTCCCCTTTATGCTAAATCCCTGGGGGGGGTTTAGGAGGTCCCTTAGTCCCCAAGGTTAGTGGTGTTGGGCACGCTGCAGCTTTTTCCCCATCACTGGGTGCAGTGGGGGTCCTGGGATATTGTTCCTCTCAGGTGCCTAGTTTTGTTTTGTCATTTCTTTTTTAGACTAAAACACAGGACAGGACCCCGGTACAGGCCCCAAAGAGGAGATGTGCAGTATGTGCGGCCAAGCTGGGCACAGGATATGAGAAGCCCTTATGCCGCAACTGCGTTAATAGTCTTGTTAGAAACTAATCTTTTACGACATGCCATAAAGTTTTATCCTCTATTAAGGAGAATATGTCGGCAACTTTTCAGGCGTTTCGGACCCTTCTTGATAGGGTTCAGTCTCCTTTGGAGATAGGTTTGCAGTCTGCGTTGGAGTTAGTGCCCTCCGGGCATGTAGTCCCGGAAGAGGAGACAGAGGAGGATATTCCTTGATCCCGGGCGTCCTCCCAGTTAGGTTCAGGGTCCGAGGATGAGGAATCCCCCACCTCTTCAGGCTCTAAGTATAGATTGGCCCTGGAGAAGGTGGATGAGCTTTTAAAGGCAATTTATGAGACTCTGGAGATCGAGGAGGAAGAAGTAACCTTGTCGAAACATGATCTCATGTATCAGGGGCTTCACGCTAAAAAAGCCAGGGTTTTCCCAGTCCATAGTTCCTTGGTTGAGACTATCAGGCAGGAGTGGGAAAGCCCGGAGAGGAGGCCCTTCTTTTCAGGTGCCCTAAAGAGGAGATTCCCCTTTGATGATGATCCCACGCAGCCCTGGAATAAGGTTCCAAAGTTGGACGCCCCTTTGTCCAGGATTTCAAAGAGGACGGATCTGGCCTTCGAGGACATGGGGGCCTTAAAGGACCCTATGGACAAGAGGGGGGAAGTTTTGTTGCGAAGTGCCTGGGAATCCTCTTCGGTCAGTTTGAAGCTAGCTCTGTCTGCGACCTGTGTGGCCAGAAATTTGGAGTGCTGGTTGACCCAACTACAAAATCACCTAGCGGCAGGAACCTCAAGGCAGCAGATTCTAAAGTCGCTACCATTGCTTCTTAAAGCAGCGAGGTTTGTGGCGGATGCCTCAGCAGAATCAGTGAAGCTCGCGCCCAGGTCTTCAGCCCTGGTTAATTCTGCTAGACGAGCTTTGTGGTTAAAGACCTGGGCAGGGGATTCAGCGTCTAAGTTACGTTTATGCGCATTGCCATTTTTAGGGGATAATCTTTTTGGCCCAGGCCTGGAGGAGGCTCTAGAGCGTACTGCAGATAGGAAAAAGGCCTTCCCAGAGAGTAGGAAAAAGATCTTTCCTAGGAAAACTTTTCGTCCTAGAACCCAAGTGCTTCCGAATAGAGAAGTTCAGCCAAAAAAGCATTGGACAGGGCATAAAAACAGAGGCCGGGGAGGGATATTATTCAATCCTCCTCAAGGATCCTCCAAGCCCCAATGACTTGGATGGCCCAGTAGGGGGAAGGTTGGGGTCCTTTCTCCCTCAGTGGGCTTCTATATCCCCGAGCCCCTTCATTTGGAGCCCGATTCAGGGAGGCTACAGGATAGAGTTCGAGGACTGCCCTCCAAGCAGGTTCTTGGTTACCGATCTTCCCAAGGACCGCAGGAAGTCTCGGGCATTATGCGGTCTTATCGGGGAGTTGGTGGACCAGAGAGTTCTGGTGCAGGTGCCTCTGAACGAGCTGGGTTCAGGGTGTTATTCACACGTCTTTGTTGTGGGAAAGCCTTCAGGCAAATTCAGGTTAATCCTGAATCTACGCTCCCTGAATTAGGCCCTAAAGTACAAACGCTTCAGAATGGAATCAATTTATTATGTAAAGAATATCCTTTTCCGGGGGTGCTTCATGGCCACATTGGACTTGAGAGATGCTTACTTTCACATTCCCATCCATCAGACAAGCCAGAAATTCCTGAGGTTGGCCATAAGGATAGGGTCGCAGACTTTCCATTGGCAGTTTCGGGCCTTGCCCTTCGGTCTAGCGTCAGCTCCCAGGATCTTTACAAAGGTTTTAGCAGAGGCTCTGGTTCCCCTGAGGCTGAGATCAATCATGGTGGTTCCTTACCTGGACGACTTGGTTTTGGTGGCAGGGTCTCGTCAACAGTTGCTCGAGCACCTGGGAGTAGCTCAGAATCTCCTGCAGGGTCTGGGCTGGCTCATCAACAGGGAAAAGTCGTCTCTTATACCCGCACAGAGGGTGGTTTACCTAGGGTACGAGATCTCTTCTGTAGGGGATGGTGTGTTTCCTGATCCGGAGGGAGGAGCTCTAGGTCTTAGATGGCTGTCCTGGAAGACTCGTAGAAAAGGAGTTACCGGTAAGTCTAACTCTGGTTTTCCAGCTTCCACAGGGATGTGCATTCTTACAGTGGTCCAAGCTGAATCAATGTAACTATGCAATAAAATCCATACCTAAAATTCCAATGTAAAGATTTTTCATCTATTTTGCTAATACCCTACGCATTCCTTTAAAAATGTCTCTTAAATTACGGTATCTTAAATACAAAATCATGTGTAATCTGCAGACATTTAAGATACCATAATTTAAGAGACGTGCTTAAGGAAAACTTAGGGTATTAGCGAAATAGATAAAAAAATGTTAACTTCTTTTCTCTTCCTCATTTAAAGTCGCTTGATTTCAAAGTCGGATGGCAGTGCGACTTGGGGTGGGACTTGTTAGACATCTGTGCAACTTTATGCACATATATCTTTGCAAGTTGCACCCCAAATCGTCAAAAGTAGTGCAGGAAATACTCTTCTAATCAGTGCGTCTCTGAAGTCGGAGTTGCACCAATTAGAACGGTTACATTGCCCATCATTGCATGCGATTTGTCATGCAATTTGAACGATCAAATCACATGACAATTCACATCAGTGTGAACCAGGGCTTAAATTGAAAAATGCAAATGTTTGTAAAATATACTGTAAATGTTGACATGGATGTTGTAATAATAGCTAAGAAAAATCTGTGGAAAAAATTATATACAGGGCAGTAATCCTGTGGCTTTGCAGTAACAGACTGTGGTGACTGGTGAATGGAAACTTCTACTGAGAGAAATATGTAGGCTGCCATCACTGTCTGCTTGCAAACTCTAGTTACCTGGCCACCATGGACTTCAGTACTTTCTGAGTTACGGATCCAGCAAAAGCATGCAACAAGTAAATTGAATGAATCAAAATTCCTGCTGCATGCTAGCTTCTGATCTGTACCTCTGGAATTAGATGAGCATGACAGTCTAGCAAATAGCATTTTAGAAAGGAAACTGCCTACATGTCCACTTAGCACGTTATTGTGTTTACAATTACCTTGCCACTATTTTTCTGCCTGATCCCTGCTTTGGAGATTTCATATCTCTTCAAGATTAGAGGGAATCTCCTCTGAGACAGATTTCCCCATTGGAAGATTTCTCTGCAAAATGTTGGATTTCCCATCACCTTCTGCCTTAATAAAAATAATCACTAAGGCAAAAAGACATGGTGGATCTCCCAAAAGGAGACAGAAACAGCAATAAAGACCTTGTGGATGTTCTAACCTTTCCATCCTTTATCCAGCTTAAAGTGGTTGTAAAGACTCAAGGGTTTTTACCTTCATGCATTCAATGCATGAACATAAAAAACCTTCTGTATGCAGCAGTGCCCCCAGCCCCTTCAATACTTACCTGAACCCAGGGGCAGACTGACAACTCATGGTGCCCCCGGCCAATAGGGGATCAAGGGGCCCCTGTCTCCTTGCCCAAAGTCAAAAAAGCCTATGAAAAAGGTACCAGGGGCATCTCATGGGGCCCCCTACTGACCCCGGGCCCTCGGGCAGTGCCCAAGTTTCCAAATGGTCAGTCCGCCCCTGCCTGAACCCCATCGAGATACAGCAATGTGCACAAAAGCCTCAGCTGTCTCGGCTCTCTGCCTTCTCATTGGCTGACACAGCAAGTGGGAGCCATTCAGCCAATGAGGAGAGAGAGGGGGCAGGACCAAACCACGGCTCCATGTGTGAATGGACACACGGAGCATCGGGTGCCCCCATAGCAAGCTGCTTGCTATGGAGGCACCCAACAAAAAGGAGGAGCCAGGAGAGCCTGTGGGGTAGAGGATGAGAACCTGAGAAGAGGAGGATCCAGGCTACTCTGTGCAAAACCACTACACAGAGCAGGTAAGTATAGAAATGTTTGTTATTTTGTGAAAAAAAGAACCTTTAGTTTCACTTTAAAACATTTTGTCTTTAGATTTATTATTAAAATGCATGCACCCACTCTGCCTCAACAGCAGCCCGATACCCTGCACCTTCACTGCTCTGCTGCTGGTAGATGTCCTTATTAGGCCACTGCAGCAGGCACTTCAAACCTATCACCTCAGGGGCACCCTTTTTTTCTCTAAAATCTCTCTAATTGCAACATAAACAGAAGTAAAAATGCTCTTTTAGGCTCCATGTACACGGGACGTTTGGAAACACTTCTGAACGATGGAAACTGACTGCTGGAAAATGTAGGTTAAAAAACGGCTGTTTAGCCATGTTTGCATACCGCATTTATGCGTGTTTGCGTTTAGAAGCGTTTTTTAAAGATAACATCAGGAGACCTTCCAAAATGCCCAGAATGCACTGAAAAATAGTAACATGTTAACTATTTCAGACATTTTGAGAGAAATAGAGAGAGCAGAAGCAGAGAGAGCAGTATATGTTGAGATTGTCTGTCTTTTCTGGTTGTATTCACTATGGATCCCATCATGAGCATAATGCAGCACCTTCTACCATTTTTTCCTTCACAGGAAACCTGGAACTGACTGCGCTGGTGTGCTAGGTCCATTTGAATACATGGAAAACGCTTTGCATGCATTTCTGATGATGAAAAAAGGCTCTGCACAGCATTTGTATATGGAATAGTTAAAAAATGCTTCTAAACGCAAATGCATATAAACGCAGTTAGCCGCATTTATATGCGTTTACAAGCGTTTGGCGTTTGAAACGCTGATAAAATCTACTCCTGAACGTAAGTTTGGTGCGTTCAGAAAAACAACTGTAAACTCAACTGCCTGTAACCTTGAGCCTTCGGATCTAAGCTGGCTACTGTATATCTCATAAGCGGTGGCTAAGCTACTGACTCCAACTATGACGGAGGAGGTAGACAAGGTTGTTTCAAACAGTATCAAGCAACTCCACATAGAAGTCCAAGAACGACCACAATGCCTAACTGAAGCCGAGCTATGTGTTTCAAGATGAAGTGGAACAGTGTCGCAATGCTCTGCAATGAGAGTTGAAACTACTACAAAAAACAAAGTTTTGAAACACTTCAAGTGCTACAGAGAATTCATGGCATTCCTATCTGCACTTTGAGGCCCCATGCACATAGAGTATTTGCCTAGCTACCTAAACACCTTTTCTCCTGGCAGCATTGTGACAAAAATAAAATGCTTGTAAAAGCATGTAAACGTGTCTAGAAGCATTTAGGCGCATTTAGATGTGTCATGTGCTTGGTGTCAATTAACTTAATTGGCCATAATAATAATTTATTCTGGCCACTGAAATGCATTACGCTTAATGCGCCTAGTGTTAACATGTATTTAGAAGCATTTACAAGCATCAAGCATTTTTTCTGCCAAAACGCTGCTGCACCTGGCTTCCCTGGCAGTGGCTTTTTTCAGCCTCTAAATGCCCTTGCTTCTAAATTATTATTATTATTATACAGGATCAGGGGTCGACTGACAACTCATGGGGCCCCTGGGCAAAAGGAGATCATGGGGCCCCCTGTGTCCCTGCCCACTCAAGCCGCACCCACACAAAGCCCCACCTACATATTACACTGCCCGCAATACATGCGTTTGTCACAGAATTTCTCTACAGTATGTTCAAAATAAATGTTTATTACACAAAATAAAGAAAATAAACTTACATTAAATAGAGCACAACAATGGTACATTTCAAAATGAAAGTTTTAATTAATTTTTCCTATTCCTTCCACTGACACCAATGATAGAGCACTATTCCTCCCACTGACACCAATGATAGGGCACTATTCCTCCCACTGACACCAATGATGTGGCACTATTCTTCCCACTGACACCAATGATAGGGCACTATTCCTCCCACTGACACCAATGATGTGGCACTATTCATCCCACTGATACCAATGATGGGGCATTATTCCTCCCACTGATACCAACGATGGGGTGCTATTCCTCCCATTGACACCAATAATACTCCCCATAATACTAAAGATGCATGGTTTACTCCCACTGATGCCAGGACAATTTCTGATCCCAAAGACCACAGTCCGGCCCACAAAAACCTGAAGGACAGTAAACTGGCCCTTTGATCTAAATTTGGGGTCTCCAAACTTTCTAAACAAAGTATATTCATGTGTTAGAATGGCCCAGTCTCAGTCCAGACCAAAATCCAATGGAGAATCTGTGGTCAGACCTGAAAATTGCTGTTCACAGACGCTCTCCATCCAATAACAGAGCTTGAGTGATTCTGTAAAGAAGAATGGGCAGAAATGTCCCTCTGTAGAGGTGCAAAGCTGGGAGAGACGTCCCCAAAAAGACTTGCAGATAGAATTGCAGCCAAAGGGGGTCCTACAAAATACTGACTCCAGGGGGCCGAATACAAATGCCGCCACACTTTTCACAGATTTATTGGTCACAAATGTTGGAACCATTTCTCATTTTCCTTCCACTTCACAATTATGTGCCACGTTTTGTTGGTCTATCACATCCAATCACAATAAATACATTGTAACTTGACAACATGGGGGACATTTCAGGGGGGGAATACATTGTAACATGACAACATGGGGGACATTTCAGGGGGGGGAATACATTGTAACATGACAACATGGGGGACATTTCAAGGGGGGAATACATTGTACCATGACAACATGGGGGACATTTCGGGGGGGAATACATTGTAACATGACAACATAGGGGGACATTTCGGGGGGGAATACATTGTAACATGACCACATGGGGGACATTTCAGGGGGGGAATACATTGTAACATGACAACATGGGGGACATTTCAGGGGGGGAATACACTGTAAAATGACAACATGGGGGACATTTCAGGGGGGGAATACATTGTAACATGACAACATGGGGGACATTTCAGGCGAGAATACATTGTAACATGACAACATGGGGGACATTTCAGTCGTGAGGAAGACTTTTTCAAGCCACTGTATATATCACTGATATCTGTACACTGAGTGTTATTCCTTATATATAACACTGACATCTGTACATTGCGTCCTATTCCCTATACATAACATTGATATCTGTACACTGTGTGCCACCCAGTGTACATATATCACTGTTTTATATAGGGAATATAGAATAGAAGACTACTATTAACCACTAGCCTACAGGGCACTTATACCCCCTTCCTGCCCACGCCAATTTTCAGCTTTCAGCGCTGTCACACTTTGAATGACAATTGCGCGGACATGCAACACTGTCCCCGTATGACATTTTTATCATTTTTTTGAGACAGATAGAGCTTTTTTGGTGGTATTTAATCCCCTCAGGGTTTTTATTTTTTGCTAAACTAACCAAAAAACAACTGAAAATTTTGAAAAAAAAAGTTTTACTCTTAGTTTCTGTTATAAAATTTTGCAAATTAGTAATTTTTCTCCTTCACTGATGTGCGCTAATGAGGCTGCAGTGATGGAGTAAAGGGGGCTGAATACAAATGGGCGCCGTGCTTTTCAGATATTTATTTGTAAAAAATGTTGAAAACCATTTATCATTTTCCTTCCACTTCACAATTATGTGCCACTTTGTGTTGGTTTATCACATAAAATCCCAATAAAATACATTTACGTTTTTGGTTGTAATATGACAAAATGTGGAAAATGTCAAGAGGTATGAATACTTTTTCAAGGCACTGTATGTCTTAAAGGACAACTTGTGCCAAAGGTAAAGTTGTCCCTTAAAGCACATCTGTCCTTTTATTATCCCTAGACTAAAGTAATTTGGCAGTACTTAACTTTGATGGACATGAACCATGGCTATTTTAAACCACAGGCAAAATTTCCTGAAATGGCCAGCATATTCATGGGTCAGTGACAATAGAAGTGACAGATTTTCACTGAAAACATGCTCACAATGAAAAAGCTGTCAGGGCAGAGGCTCAGTGCTATTTTGGAGCAGCAGAGGCAAGGATTTTTGAATCAAGCTTTAATCATGTAGGAAATCTGTCTCATAATCTGTCTCACTGCTGCTGTTAAGTAGTTTAGCACTGTTTAGCACAGTCCTGTCTTGCAAGGTGACAAAACTGGTAAATCTACCCCATAATGTTCTATAAGGTCAGCGTCATGGATGCACCCTTTGTTAAATGTTTACTTGTAACAAAAATGTTTTATATACATAGTATACTAGATAAAATATTGAACACTCACAAACATGAAAAACATTGATTGAAAAGAAAAGTATTCTTTTCCTTTAAAACCTTTGTATGGCTCAAAGCAGCAAACATGGGACTAGGCTATATGCTGTATGGACTAATAATGCACTGAATAAGCAGCCCTTGGGGATGACACCATAAACAGATATTGCAGAATTTATTGTGTACTATTATCATCTGTAAAATAATATTATTAATAATATTTTTTATTATTACAGTATGCTATATTAGTCAAGGATTTGTTTAAAAAAGGGTTTGGTTAGGGTGGTTGAATTTTTATGTTGGTTGGAGGTTTATGATGGTTGGAGGCACATTTTGGCATCTTCAAGTGGACCTTGTCCTGACCCCTTCTTTGTCATCAAAAGGGTGTCATGTCTCTGCTTAAAATGCACATAAAGACAAAACTTTTTGTTTGTTTTGGAGACAATGGGGAAGGGTTAGACCCTCTGTCAAGTTATCATAACTGTCATCCCCCTAGAACAGTGGTCGGCAAGCCGCGGCTCGCGAGCCACATGCGGCTCTTTACAAACTTAAATGCGGCTCTTCTGTGTGCCGGGCCCCCGCTCCCCTCCCTCCTCTCGGGCGGCCGCCCCCCTCCCTCCTCTTGGGCGGACGCTCCCCTCCCTCCTCTCGGGCGGCCGCCCCCCTCCCTCCTCTCGGGCGGCCGCCCCAAAAGTCAGGACTCTGCAGCTGTCAGGATATAGGCAGGGCAGCCAGGATGTAGGCGGGGCAGCGTGACGAACTCCTCTCCTCTCACAGTCCGCCCTGAAGACCAGAACGGCGCGGGAACACGGCGAAAGGAACGCGCGGAGCAAAGGTAAGTGAATTGACACAGGGGGGACTTGGGGACTTAATATGGGGGATGAATTACTATATGGGGGATGAATTACTATATGGGGGATGAATTACTATAGGGGGGATTAATTACTATAGGGGGGATGAATTACTATAGGGGGGATGAATTACTATATGGGGGATTAATTACTATGGGGGATGAATTACTATAGGGGGGATGAATTACTATATGGGGGATGAATTACTATATGGGGGATGAATTACTATGGGGGATGAATTACTATATGGGGGATGAATTACTATGGGGGATGAATTACTATGGGGGATGAATTACTATATGGGGGATGAATCACTATGGGGGATGAATTACTATATGGGGGATGAATTACTATGGGGGATGAATTACTATATGGGGGATGTATTTTCAGTTTTAAAAATGTGGCTCTCAAAATAAATTTCAATCGTGGTTTTGGCGAGATTTGGCTCAGTTGAAAAAAAAGGTTGCCCACCACTTCCCTAGAAGATTCACTCTTCTATTTGTCCTGGTGACCATTGTCGCCAGAATAGAAAGTGAGGGAAAATACTAATGTAGCACTACCCCTGCAGCAGGAACCCAATGGTTGCCCTGACTTTGCAAACCTCCCTGAACCTCTGACACTTTGGATTCAGACATTTTTCAACAGTGTGACCTCTACATTGGGGTCTTTCAAAAGAGTAGGCCACGGAATGAAGGTTTAGGGGTACAACCCCAGTTAACGCATAAAAGCAAAACACTGATAAAATGGAAATACCAAATAGCAACAGTTAATAGATTATATGGTCACAAATGGTACATTGTACTTATGTAACTGCAACACCAGGTGCAGGGGGAAGAAAAAGGCTTGTTGACTCCCTCTGGGCCACCGGATCACAAGAGGGAATGCAAAGAACTATGGAATCACATATATACTCTAGTAAAAATGGGTATAGACACCCCTATTTGAATAACAATGGCTTAGATGTGAAGAGGTCCCTTTAACTAGAAATAGCAACTTAAGTCCTCAGGTATTTAAAGTTAGTTCCTGATGTAATAGTAGCCTTTGTCTTCTGTTAGAAATGATGGGGCCCATATACAGTAGTGAGTTATGGTACTGAGGTGCAAAGGTATCTACATGCAGCGCCTGCAGAGTGTTGTCAGAAAGAAGCTGGGCATCCCCCTGCTCACCAATCCCATGGATAGCACAGCTTCCTAGGAATAGGGTTCTTGCACAGGCTCTTGAGTTACCTACTGACAGCCTGTCAGCGTGGCAAGCAGAGATGACTGCCTGAAGCCTGGATAGACAGTTCAGATGCAGAGAAGCTGATGTGATCCAGGTGTGGCGATCGGTGTCACCGCTGTGCTGAACTGGTGTGTAGAATCCTGCAGTAGTAGCCAGCAATCTGTCTCTGGAGGAGAACAACAGTGTCCTTGTGTTCATCTCTGAATCCTGCACCCAGAAGGCGAGCCAGTTCCTTGTTGTAGAATATATCTGCTCTCCCAGCAACCTTCTACTTCCCCAGCTCTCTGGTAGTTGTAGTGTAATCAGTACTCAGAAATACAGTATGTATTGGCTATAAGACTACAGGTCCCAGGATCTTCTACTGTCAGAAGAACTGGATCCACTCTGCCATCAGGAAGTGATGTGGCAGTCCCATTCCTGGGCACTAGTGGGAAAAAGGGTAATCATAGTTTCATTTGTAAATGTCTTTGAATGGCATAATGATATACCCAGCACCTGGCTATACTAAATTACTTGTTACTAGAGGTGAGGGTGCCTTTTCCAATGGGGACACCTGTCCTGGTGAAAATTATAAAAGAGGGGGGATTCCCATCATTTTGTGGAAACTTCCTCTCACTTTCCCATATGTCTTCATGACAGGAAATAAGGGGGAAATTTCCCCCACAGGAGAGAGATTCCAAAAAATAACGTGACAGTTTTTTAAACCAACCTTACTCTATCCAAATCTAAAGAAAACGTTTTAGCATTTAGGGTCAGTTCACACTACATGCCTTTTAGTGTGCTTTTTTTCTGCATTCAAAACGCACAGAAAGTAGGTTATATGGTTGTCAATGTCATACTGTAGTTCACATCAGTGCTTGCATTTCCAGTGTGTTCCGGATGCAGGAAAAAAGTAGAACAGGCTGCATTTTTCTTGCACAGAACTGTACTGGAATGTGGTAATACACATCAGAACGCACCAAAATATACACTGGAACACACATGTCCCTATTTAAATTGAAGAAAGAGAGGGGAAAAAATGAACTGGAACGCATCAAAATTGCACCAGAATGTATCGAAAACGCATCAGAATGTGCCAAAAACACATCATAAACGCAAATGCAGAAAGCATCCGTAACACATCTGGACTGCGTTTCTATTGCGTGAACCAGTCCTAAAAGTCTTCTCTTTATGAGTGCCCCTATTAACATTCTTCACAAGTATTCTGCTGACAAAAATAGTAGAAATTAGAGAATTTTTGATCATTGCACACCTCTCATTCTTCTCAAATCATTTTATGAAAGGGGCAGGCACTGGTATAATATGGGGGCAAACTCAACACCTTGTGAGCAGACCTAGCGTGAGATATGTTAAGAGCAAGCATGCTAAGTAATGTGTAAGATATGGGCCTATAGACAACTTCATTGTAATCCTGGTGCCTGCACAGCTGTCTTTATATTCTTGTCTGTGAGTACATATGTTGACTTATACAGATTAGCCCCCTGCTCTCTTACCCTGTGATTTCACAGAACGTCCAACATGTTTACAATAGCCCCAGTGAACTGTAATGCTTTCCTCTTGCCTGCATTCTCCTAGGATACTCTTCTCAGGCCCAGTTCCTTTATTGGGTCACAAAAACTTCTTAATAGTAATGAGTCTTTTTTGAATTATACTGTTGCTTTATATTGTGGCATGGAAAGAATTTATTTGTGAGGACTTGCAAAGTTACTAATACATCTGTTTACCTTGTTGCACCCCCTGGGCCACTGACAAGATGCTTGTTGTCCTTAATTTCAGAATCCACTGTCTTTCCTGTGCTTACATTACACAGCCTCTTCCTGTTGTCGAGTCTCTTGATTACTATCCAGTAAATGAAGTTGCTGCCTTTGGTATCACTTCTTGTGATGAAGGCGTATCAATTGCACATGTTGAACTGTTTCAACATGTCTTTAAACTGAATTCCTTACATTTTTACCTTTAATTTTTCACTTCCTTTGGTGCAACTGACTTGAAGTTGAACAAAAAGGAACGTATCAGACATCCACTGACACTTGCAGGTACCCTTGGATTATGACATCTAACAAGACCACTAGGGCAGTGGTGGGCAACCTTTTTTTTCAACTGAGCCAAATCTCGCCAAAACCACGATTGAAATTTATTTTGAGAGCCACATTTTTAAAACTGAAAATACATCCCCCATATAGTAATTCATCCCCCATATAGTAATTCATCCCCCATAGTAATTCATCCCCCATATAGTAATTCATCCCCCATAGTAATTCATCCCCCATATAGTAATTCATCCCCCATAGTAATTCATCCCCCATATAGTAATTCATCCCCCATAGTAATTCATCCCCCATAGTAATTCATCCCCCATATAGTAATTCATCCCTCATATAGTAATTCATCCCCCATAGTAATTCATCCCCCATATAGTAATTCATCCCCCCTATAGTAATTCATCCCCCCTATAGTAATTCATCCCCCCTATAGTAATTCATCCCCCATAGTAATTAATCCCCCATATAGTAATTCATCCCCCCTATAGTAATTCATCCCCCCTATAGTAATTAATCCCCCCTATAGTAATTCATCCCCCATATAGTAATTCATCGCCCATATAGTAATTCATCCCCCATATAGTAATTCATCCCCCATATTAAGTCCCCAAGTCCCCCCTGTGTCAATTCACTTACCTTTGCTCCGCGCGTTCCTCTCGCCGTGTTCCCGCGCCGTTCTGGTCTTCAGGGCGGACTGTGAGAGGAGAGGAGTTCGTCACGCTGCCCCGCCTACATCCTGGCTGCCCCGCCTACATCCTGACAGCTGCAGAATCCTGACTTTTGGGGCGGCCGCCCGAGAGGAGGGAGGGGGGCGGCCGCCCGAGAGGAGGGAGGGGAGCGGCCGCCCGAGAGGAGGGAGGGGGGCGGCCGCCCGAGAGGAGGGAGGGGAGCGGGGGCCCGGCACACAGAAGAGCCGCATTTAAGTTTGTAAAGAGCCGCATGTGGCTCGCGAGCCGCGGCTTGCCGACCACTGCACTAGGGTATCCTGGATACTTACCCTTATGCCTGTCCACTTGCCAAATGAGACATTTAGTTAACAGTTCTAAAGTTAGAATTCTTATTCGCAGTGCACTGATGGATCAAATGTCCAACCATACTTGCAATAGCCTTTATGTTTTGTTAGCCCATGGTGGTAACAATAAGCTTTGCAAAAGGAAACTATTGCTCCAAAGAAACCACCTCTTCTCTGTGTTCTGGCACTAAATTTAACAGACACTTTAATACACGTTTCCTACATTGCTATCTAAGGAGCTGGTATGTGTTGTTGCACACTTTGATCGTGTTCATATTCCTTTTTTTTGCTCATATCTGAAATAAAATTCCATGACATTCTATCTCTGCATTAACACTGACAGGGTCCTTGAAAGCAATCTAAGATGTAATTTCTGAATCCATACATTAATGGTCTTCTAATAACTGATTTTTCTTCTCTGCACTTTTGGGTCAAAAGTCCTCTAATTTTTAGGCTCTTGGTCAAAGTTTGCTGGAAGGTGCCTGTATACTGTGGCAGGGGTTTCTGCTCTTTCTGCTAGCAGGTGTAAAGCAATTCTTTTTATTTCAACCCCAAGATATCAACAGGTGTGTTATGCACACAGACTGTACTTAAAACTTACATAAAGGAAAAGAAAAGTAAATCCCTGAATGAGGTAATCCATAGCCAATAAGTAATAATGCACAATAAACACTTTATTTTATCATTGTAGTCAACAAGTACAAACTACACTATCTCAAAATACAGTTGAAGTCAATGAGTGAATAAGCCCCCTGAAACTAATCTGGTATACGACTACTGATGTTATCACATTAACTGCTCTGAGAAACTCCTGTCACTGAGTTAGATGACACTAAAATTGAGGAGAGGCTGTAGTTCTATGAATGTCAGAGCAGCTCATACAAAGCAATACAATCAAAGACCAAAAACATGAAATGAGCCCTACCACTCTACAGCAAGCTTCTATGCTACACATGTCCACAAGCAATAAGACACAAAATAACCAGGCCTGGGTTTCACCAACCACCCAGATCTGTTTAAACTGTTACAAAAACACGAGGGGTGCAGTGATAGCAGCAAGAAATGGAGTGGCAAAAACTTCTAAGACTACACCATCATCAAACCCTCCTAGAGTGACCCGGCTATGTTCAAGTCTGCCTGCAGGACTTTACTGTACACACATTACACAACCTCCAACAAAAAATAATGCTTGACTGGTGAGGACTGTGGGAGTGGATATATAAAAAAAAAGTTCCCTAGAGAATGAGGGAGAAAAGAATTTAGGTTCTGCCAGTTTGGTTGGGGCCCTTACAGTGGTGCACAATTGATGAAGCTCTGGTCCTCGTCTGCTTAAAGTCAGTGAGCCAGCTACAGCAAAGTTAACTGGAGGGGTTTAACTCAAAGAAGAACTCAAATCAGTCCCAGAGCTACAATAAGTTAGAGGTGGTATTGAGTCAGGAAGTATAGTCCTAGGGTGTCAAGACAATAGACCTGGGAGTGGTTTGGGTAGGCTGTACAACCCTCAAAGGGTGGTAAGGTAAGGCAATGATGAACTAGAATGTCTGCTGTACAGTGCAAGGAATGGGATAACAACCCTCTCACAAAATCTCCTGCACTTCAGCGGTAGATACTGGCAGCAGAGGGGCAGCTCATGGATTGATGCAATCACTCCAGCGGTCCGCTTGGCTCTTCTGGAACAGCTGATCTGAACTAGTTATCCGATACTGTGTCTCTGGAATGTTGGGGATGGACAGACAGCTCTACTCTGTATCTCTAGTACAGCTGAGGTAGAACTGGCGACTCTGTTCTCTGTCTCTGGAGTACTGAGGATATGGCATACTGGCAGGCAGGTGCAAGAAGGCTCAGTGCTCTGTCTCCACCTCTTGTTTCTTTGCCAATCTGGCACCAAGTGCCGTGGATCTTCACAGACAGTTTTGCAACAGTTCTCCCTTCCCCTCCTCCTCAGTTGTAAATGCTGTAGAGCATTAAGCATCAGTTACCTTTCTCCTCAGTCTTGATTCCAAACACCTCTTTAGGGCTGCAACTAATGATTATTTTCAGAATCAATCAGTTGCCCGAATATTGTTTTAATTGATTAATGGAATAAAAACCTCAAAACAAGTGTGGTATATATTTTAGTTAATATGTAAAAAAAGCTATTTATTCTTGATTATTATTATACAGGATTTATATAGCACCAACAGTTTGCTCAGCGCTTTACAATATAAAGGGAGACAATACAGCAATGATACAGGTCAATACAAGAGGGTTAGGAAGGCCCTGCTCCTTGGAGCTTACAATCTGATAAGGATCACATGAATTTAGGGGGAAGTTGGTCAAGACCAGACACAGACACAGGCCAAAGTCATAAAAGATGATTGACTCTCTGATCACAGAAAGGCAAAGGAGGTGAAAATCAATCACCACAAACAGACAAAAAGATATAGGACTAATTATCCAGAGCTTTGCAGAAAGTCAGTGCATTGCAGGGAGACAGTTTAAGGTGGAGATCACATAACAGCATTTACCCTAAGTTTACAGAAAGTCAGTGCATAGCAAGAAGACAGTTTAAGGTGGAGATCACATAACAGCATTTACCCTAAGTTTGCAGAAAGTCAGTGCATTGCAGGGAGACAGTTTAAGGTGGAGATCACATGGTGGAGAGGACCTGTGTTCAACTGCTGTTTTGCACTCCATCAGAAAATGCACTCATGCAGGACAATGAACCCCCCCCCCCCACCATCTGCAACTGTACTGTACTGTGTCTTTTATCTACTGCATATGCAGTGGTAAATATACAGTAAATAACCACATTAGATTAGATTCAACTTTATTGTCATTACACATGTAAAAATACAAGGCAACGAAATGCAGTTTAGCATCTAACCAGAAATGCAATATGTACAAGATACAGTCAGGTCCACAAATGGATTTGAAATGAAACAAACAAGATGTGCTTTAACTGCAGACTGCCAGCTTTAATTTGAGGGTATTTACATCCAAATCAGATGAACGGTGTAGGAATTACAACAGTTTGCATATGTGCCTCCCACTTGTTAAGGGACCAAAAGTAATGGGACAATTGGCTTCTCAGCTGTTCCATGGCCAGGTGTGTGTTATTCCCTCATTATCCCAATTACAATGAGCAGATAAAAGGTCCAGAGTTCATTTCAAGTGTGCTATTTGCATTTGGAATCTGTTGCGGTCAACTCTCAAGATGAGATCCAAAGAGCTGTCACTATCAGTGAAGCAAGCCATCATTAGACTGAAAAAACAAAACAAACCCATCAGAGAGATAACAAAAACATTAGGCGTGGCCAAAACAACTGTTTGTTACATTGTTAAATAGAAGGAACGCACCGGGGAGCTCAGCAACACCAAAAGACCCGGAAGACCACAGAAAACAACTGTGGTGGATGACCAAAGAATTCTTTCCCTGGTGAGGAAAACACCCTTCACAACAGTTGGCCAGATCAAGAGCGCTCTCCAGGAGGTAGACGTATGTGTGTCAAAGTCAACAATCAAGAGAAGACTTCACCAGAGTGAATACAGAGGGTTCACCACAAGATGTAAACCACTGGTGAGCCTCAAAAACAGGAAGGCCAGATTAGAGTTTGCCAAACGACATCTAAAAAAGCCTTCACAGTTCTGGAACAACATCCTATGGACAGATGAGACCAAGATCAACTTGTTCCAGAGTGATGGGAAGAGAAGAGTATGGAGAAGGAAAGGAACTGCTCATGATCCTAAGCATACTACCTCATCAGTGAAGCATAGTGGTGGTAGTGTGATGGCGTGGGCATGTATGGCTGCCAATGGAACTGGTTCTCTTGTATTTATTGATGATGTGACTGCTGACAAAAGCAGCAGGATGAATTCTGAAGTGTTTCGGGCAATATTATCTGCTCATATTTAGCCAAATGCTTCACAACTCATTGGACGCCGCTTCACAGTGCAGATGGACAATGACCCAAAGCATACTGCAAAAGCAACCAAAGAGTTTTCTAAGGGAAAGAAGTGGAATGTTATGCAATGGCCAAGTCAATCACCTGACCTGAATCCGATTGAGCATGCATTTCACTTGCTGAAGACAAAACTGAAGGGACAATGCCCCAAGAACAAGCAGGAACTGAAGACAGTTGCAGTAGAGCATCACCAGGGATGAAACCCAGCGTCTGGTGATGTCTATGCGTTCCAGACTTCAGGCTGTAATTGACTGCAAAGGATTTGCAACCAAGTATTAAAAAGTGAAAGTTTGATTTATGATTATTATTCTATCCCATTACTTTTGGTCCCTTAACAAGTGGGAGGCACATATGCAAACTATTGTAATTCCTACACTGTTCATCTGATTTGGATGTAAATACCCTCAAATTAAAGCTGACAGTCTGCAGTTAAAGCACATCTTGTTCGTTTCATTTCAAATCCATTGTGGTGGTGTATAGAGCCAAAAATGTTAGAATTGTGTCCATGTCCCAATATTTATGGACCTGACTGTAGATACTTTCTGAACATAATGAACATGTGGAAGTACTAAAGACTAATATGTAGATGGAAGTACTATGGACATAAAATACAGATTATGAATAATTAAGAATAATGAATGTAAAGCTAATGCATAATACTTATTAAACATATGAGTGAAATGAGAGCTTATGCTAGTGTGTAAGATGAATACAATTCAATGTTTGTATATACAGTAGAAATGAGATGAAGGGATAAGTGTATAGGGGAATAAGGGCTCATCGGGGGGGGGGGGGGGGGCAAAGTTCAGTAATGTACCAGCTGCAGGAAAGAAGCTGTTCCTAAGTCTGGTGGTTTTAGTCTGAAGGCTCCTGAAGTGCCTCCCGGAAGGCAGGAGATTAAACAATCTATGAGAAGGATGAGGGGGATCCTTGAGAGTACTGCGAGCTCGGCGCAGGCAGTGTTTCCTCTGGACATCCATAATGACTGAAAGTGGAATCTCTAAAATGCATTGGGCAGTTTTCACTACCGGCTGCAGTGCCTTACACTCAGCAACAGTGCAGTTCCCATACCAGACTATAATACTGCTAGTGAGGATGCTCTGTATCGCACAGCGATAGAAGTAGACCAGGATAGCTGAGGACAGATGATTCTTCTTCAATGTCCTCCAGAAAATAAATCACCGGTGAGCCTTCTTGACCAGACAGAAGGTATTGGTAGTAATGGACAGGTCCTCTGAAATGTGTATCCCCAGGAACTTGAAACTGGCAACACGTTCAACCACCATCCCTTTGACGTGGATGGGGTCATGCATGCCTCCGTTCTCCCTCCTGAAGTCTACAATAAGCTCTTTAGTCTTGGTGGAGTTAAGGGGCAAGTTATTGTCCGCACACCACACAACCAGATGTTGTACCTCCTCCCTATAGGCTATCTCATAGTTGTTTCTGATGAGACCAATCACCGTAGTGTCATGTGCAAACTGATGGAGTTGGAGCCAAACAGAGGTCTGCAATCATGGGTGAAGAGGGAGTAGAGGAACAGGCTGAGAACACAGGGCAGGTAGCTTGATATTCCCTCTTAGATTGTAAGCTCCAAGGAGCAGGGCCCTCCTAACCCTCTTGTATTGAACTGTATCGTTGCTGTATTGTCCCCCTTTATATTGTAAAGCACTGAGCAAACTGTTGGTGCTATATAAATCCTGTATTATAATAATAATAATATAAGCTACATGTGCTTGCTGTGACTAAGAACATTTAGTAGCAGCAGCATGCTTTTTGTATCACCTATCATGGCGTTAAAAAACAAAAAAGAATATTTATTTATTTATTACAGATACTTATATAGCGCTGTCAATTTATGCAGCGCTTCACATATATATGTTGTACATTCACACATTCACACCAGTCCCTAAGCCTTAAGGGGCGTACGATCTAAGGTCCCTAACTCACATTCATACATACACATACTAGGGCCAATTTAGACAGGATCCAGTTAACCTAGCAGCATGTCTTTGGAGTGTCAGAGGAAACCGGAGTACCTAGAGGAAACCCACGCAGGCACAGGGAGAACATGCAAACTCCAGGCAGGTGGTGCCGTGGTTTGATAGCCCTTTATAGTACAAAAACAGAAGATAATCACTATTATAAGGGGTTAAGTTATACTGTGAAACAGCAAAAGTAATAAAAATATATACACTGCATATATCACTTACATCATACAGGTGAAACTCAAAAAATTAGAATATCATGCAAAAGTTAATTTATTTCAGTAATGCAGCTTAAAAGGTGAAACTAATATATGAGATAGACTCATTACATGCAAAGCAAGATCATTCAAGCCGTGATTTGTCATAATTGTGATGATTATGGCTTACAGCTCATGAAAACCCCAAATCCACAATCTCAGAAAATTAGAATATTGTGAAAAAGGTGCAATATTCTAGGCTCAAAGTGTCTCACTCTAATCAGCTAATTAAGCCATAACACCTGCAACGGGTTCCTGAGCCTTTAAATGGTCTCTCAGTCTGGTTCAGTAGGAATCACAATCATGGGAAAGACTGCTGACCTGACAGTTGTGCAGAAAACCATCACTGACACTCTCCATAAGGAGGGAAAGCCTCAAAAGGTAATTGCAAAAGAAGTTGGATGTTCCCAAAGTGCTGTATCAAAGCACATTAATAGAAAGTTATGTGGAAGGGAAAAGTGTGGAAGAAAAAGGTGCACAAGCAGCAGGGATGACCGCAGCCTGGAGAGGATTGTCAGGAAAAGGCCATTCAAAAGTGTTAGGGACTTTCACAAGGAGTGGACTGAGGCTGGAGTCAGTGCATCAAGAGCCACCACACACAGCCACCACACACCTGGACATGGGCTTCAAATGTCATATTCCTCTTGATTTTGGAGCACTTCATGATTCCATCCGCAGACGAGCTTTATAGGGATGCTGACTTCATTTTCCAGCAGGACTTGGCATCTAGCCACACTTCCAAAAGCACCAAAACCTGGTTGAATGACCGTGGGATTACTGTGCTTGATTGGCCAGCAAACTTGCCTGACCTGAACCCCATAGAGAATCCATGGGGCATTGCCATGAGAAAGATGAGAGACATGAGACCGAACAATGCAGAAGAGCTGAAGCATCCTGGTCTTCCATAACACCTCAGCAGTGGCACAGGCTGATAGCTTCCATGCCACGCCGCATTGGGGCAGTAATTGCTGCAAAAGGGGCCCAAACCAAGTACTGAGTACATATGCATGCTTATACTTTTCAGAGGTCCGATATTGTTCTATGTACAATCCTTGTTTTATTGATTGCATGTAATATTCTAGTTTTCTGAGATTGTGGATTTGGGGTTTTCATGAGCTGTAAGCCATATTCATCACAATTATGACAAATCACAGCTTGAACTATCTTGCTTTGCATGTAATGAGTCCATCTCATATATTAGTTTCACCTTTTAAGTTGCATTACTGAAATAAATGAACTTTTGCACGATATTCTAATTTTTCGAGTTTCACCTGTATATAATAATAAATATACCCAGAAGTAGGATATATAGGGTATTTGATTGGGAGTCAGACATGAAGCTACATCAAAGGTGGAGGAGGGATGTAAATATTTTATATTAAAGTAGTACTAAAGGCTCAGACTTTTGCATGGATATAATCATTTTTAAACATAAGGCACATACTGGTAAACTTTTAATTTACATTTAATTGTAATACCTTATATTAACTCCACTCTATCAGCCTCCAACTTGGAGTTTTTTTTAATTTAGAGCTGCCCCCACAGGGGCCACTTGATAATGCTTGTCCCTAGTGGTTGCCCTGACCTTGCAAGCCTCCCGACACCTCTGACACTATAGGTTCAGACATATTTCAACAGTATAGAATAATAATGCAAGAGACACAATTCTTAAGTGATATCTCTATATTAGTCTTGGTCAACAGTGTAGACCACAAATATAATGGGTTTAGGATATACAACACTAGGTAATGCATAAAAATAGAACACTGGTAAAATAGGAACAATCAATTAGCAATGTTTAACAAAGTATACAGTCATGAGCAGTAAGCTTCAAGTATTAAACCGCAACCCCAACAGTAAAAGGGAGAAGGAAAGGCTTGTTTACTTATCAGCTCCCTCTAGGCCACCTGTGCCGCAATGATGGATAGAGGAAATAATGTAAATATATACTCCAACATAAATAGATATGAGTATTCTAACTTGAATAGCAATGGGCTTAGAAGACAAGAGGTCCCTTTAACTAGAGATTGCAACTGGAGTCCTTTGATGTTTAAAGTTGCTGATATGGTGTCCATTGTCTTCTGCTAGTAATGGTGGGGCTCATAAACAGTAGTGAAAACTGGTAATTCAATTAAAGAGGATCTCCACTTAAAAGTGGAAGCTCTGCTTGTTTGCCTCATCCCCCCTCCACTGCCACAATTGACACCTTTGTGGGGGGAGTGGATACCTGTTTTTCACAGGTACCCGCTCCCACATCCGACTCAGTTCGCCGCGGCGAAGTGAGCTGGAAGCTCGGCCCCCTCCTTCCTCCCACAGTCTCCTGGGAACCTCCCAGAAGACTGCCGGACCAATGAGAATGCACAGTGTGACTCGCACATGTACAGTGGGCACCCGGATGTGAAACCACAAGCTATCACAGCCTGGCGCCCACAGTTGTGATGCTGGTGCCAAGGAGGGAAGAGTCAGAGGAGGGACAGTGTGCGTAGGAACATCGCTGGACCTTGGGAAATGTAAGTGTGTGTTTATTATAAGTCAGCAGCTACAGTTTTTTCATAGCTGTTGACTTTTAATAAACACAAAACTGACTGGAATTCAGCTTTAAGTTAAACAGATAGGCTGTGGTACTGTACAAAGCAAATCTCTTTATCCTGAGGTGTAAAACTGTCTGCATGCAGTGTCTCTAGAGTGATGACAGGAAGAGGTTGGGCATCCGCCCGCTCACCAGTTCCATGGATAGCATGGCCTCTTAGGAACAAGAGTTCTTCCCCGGGTTCTTGGCTGTTTGCAGATATGTACAGAGTTGTCACCTGGCGGCCTGTCAGTGTGGCGAGCAGAGATGTCTGCATGAAGACCAGATAGTGACAGTCCCGAGAAGCTGATGTGATCATGGTGTGGTGATCATTGTCTCGCAGCAGAAGGCCAGCAATCCATCTCTGGAGGAGTGTGGCATTCCCTTTGTGTTCAGCTCTGAATCCAGTGCCAGGAAAGCAAGCCCTTGCTGTAGAATATATCTGCTTTCCCAACATCCTTCTGAATTGTCAGCTCTCTGGTGGTTGTAGTTCAATCAGCACTCAGGAATACAAGATGTATTGGCTATAAGATTGCAGGTCCCAAGATCCTCTGCTGTCAGAAGAGCTGGATCCCCTCTGCTAACAAGAAGTGATATAGCAGTCCCAGTGGGCACTAGTGGGAAAAGGAAATGTCTTATCTGTAAATGTCCCCAAAAGGCATAATGATATAGCCAGCACCTGTCTACATAACTGACAAACATGTCATACTTACCTGCCCTGTGCAATGGTTTTGCACAGAGCAGCCCCGATCCTCCTCTTATGGGGTCCCCCGCCGGTGCTTCTGGCTCCTCCTGCCTTTTGCAGTGTCCCCATAGCAAGCCTCAAAGTATAGCATAGAGTACCCCTATAGAAAGGTAAAAAAAAACATCTGTCCAGGACTACATGTTCCGCGAGGCATTGCTCCTCACACATTCACAAGTTCTCAGGCACTTATTGACATGTAAGAATGGTCTTCTGAGCTGTATGTGTGCTGCACTGTGTATACTGATATGTATGGGTGGTCTTCTGAGCTGTATGTGTGCTGCACTGTGTACACTGACATGTATGGGTGGTCTTCTGAGCTGTATGTGTGCTGCACTGTGTACACTGACATGTATGGATGGTCTTCTGAGCTGTATGTGTCCTGCACTGTGTACACTGACATGTATGGAAGCAGAGAAGGCCAAATAGGTATTTAATGCACTTGTGTGTTACTCTGTTGTTTAGTAATGCAGGTAGATCTGTATGTAAAAACTGTTGTGTGTGTGTTTACTTGTAGTTCCACCGAATTTAGGAACTTATTGAATTTACGAACTTACGAATCAAGTCACTGTAGAGTAATCTAACGAATTTATAAATCCAAGTGAATTTATCAATCTATCGAAATATACAGAACAAATTTATCGAATCTATTGAACCTATCGAGATAAGCTATCGAATCAAACCACTGTAATATGTAAGAAATAAGCTACTGTATGATAAATGAAACAAGCCATTGTAAGCAGTGTTATATGAAGAAGATGGAAGTTATTAAAGAAGTTAACTAAAGTATTCGGTGTGCTCTTTAAACCTACTGCATCCATAGAGCGGCATTGGAGGAATTATAGAGTAAAGTCAGTCTAATCAAACAAAGAAACAGCAATTGCATAATTTTTCTAATGCCGCAGCGCACTAGGCACCAAAGGGTGCTGCGCCTGCCACATGCTGCACTGTGTACACTGACATGTATGGATGGTCTTCTGAGCTGTATGTGTGCTGCACTGTGTGCACTGACATGTATGGATGGTCTTCTGAGCTGTATGTGTCCTGCACTGTGTACACTGACATGTATGGATGGTCTTCTGAGCTGTATGCGTCCTGCACTGTGTGCACTGACATGTATGGATGGTCTTCTGAGCTGTATGCGTCCTGCACTGTGTACACTGACATGTATGGATGGTCTTCTGAGCTGTATGTGTGCTGCACTGTGTACACTGACATGTATGGATGGTCTTCTGAACTGTATGTGTGCTGCACTGTATTTCCTGATATGTAAACAAATAATGCATTCTGTATGCAGGCCAAATAATCGGCTGACCAGCTAATCGATAATTTTTTCCCTTAAACAGGTTTTAATGTTCATCAAAACATCATTTAAATTAAACTTCTATTGCTAATTGTTCCATTGTTGAAGAATGCAAGTTGCTTATGCAGTGCTACACACGTAGGAGCCACTGAATAGTACAGGACCTCTGTGCCTACTCTGGCCTTCAGAACACATCAACCCTTCTGACTCTCTAGGTTTGTAATGCTTCTTGCAACTACACCAAGGAGTTTGTCACAACTAGCTTTCAGCATACTATAAAAAAAAGCATTAGGCAAAGTAATAAAATAGAATTCTGCTGTATTGACACCACTCAAAATAGTGACAATGTCAACGATCAGGCATATCAACAGCTATAAACAAGTATCTATAAATCAGCTACAAATGGTAAACATAATATAGCTGGCATATAGTGCACTGGCTAACCGGACTCATCAGAGCTGTAATAATAGCCCTAGTGCAACTATGGTAGCTGGAATAGGAAAACACAGGATCAGGAGGCTATGCTGCCAAAGAGCACCCAGGAATATGTTAGGCCTAGGCTGTAGTTAAGAAAGAGGAGGAGAATGAGGATAGCAATTCTGTGGAACAACAATATTCTAATGTCTTTATGTCCTACATGGAATTCTAGATCTTCTTCTGGCAACATTGGGGCCCTGATATTGTCATGGAGGTGCTTAACAATAATGCTGATGGTTTTGCTAGCACAGAGGCATTTCTGGAGATTGTATAGTATTCCACTGGGTGAAGTTCTGTTCTTAGAATACTAATAGTATAACTGGGCTTGCTCTCAGAGTGATGAGCTATAACTGGGTGCACGGTCCTCTCCCTAGTCCTCAGATGTTACAGTAGTCCTGGGAGTTGTACACTCTTGTACAGTGGTAATCTCCTCTAGTGATCAAGAAAGGGCCTTAGAGTATTACAGTACCGGCATTACAGCAAAGCGTAAGTCATTAGGCACAGTAGTACAGTATCTCTTCTCCTCCCTACTTGCATGGCTCAATACTTGGCTACACCTGGGCTGGCCATACATTATACAATTTTATTTATTTTCCTTTATATTTACCAAAACCATTTAACCACTTGAGCTCTGGAAGATTTTACCCCCTTCATGACCAGGCCATTTTTTTCAGTAACGCACTGCACTATTTTTTTTTTTCAGTCTCTACTTTAACTGGAAATTGCACGATCATGCAACACTGTACCCAAGCAAAATTTTTATACTTTTGTCACACAAATAGAACCTTGTTTTGGTGGTGTTTAATCACCACTAGGTTTTTATATTTTTTGCGATATAAACCAAAAAATACCAAGAATTTTGAAAAAAATAGCCCAAAATTACTTTCTGCTATAAAATATATCCAATATATATGTGTAATATGTATAAAGTGTGTTGCTTTTACTAATAGACTAATTGATAGATGCTGTGCAGGAATGAGAAACACAGAGATCGTTCCCTCTGTACAGAGCTCTGTGTTGATTGTCAACACAGAGCTCTGGGCTGTGATTGTACACAGCCGAACAGCAGGTCTCAGCCATGAATCATTGGTGAAGACTTGCTGACAGGCTCCCGCTGTGTACGTTGCTTTGCCTACAGTAGCTGCCCGTACGCAATACATTGCGAGTGGGCGGTCGTTACATGCATAATATAAAGTCAAACCTAAACACTTTCAATTTGTATGCAGTCAGGCAGGCCCTTGCATTACATAGCATATTAATATAAAGGAAATTGATCAAGAAAATTGTATAATGTGTGACCAGCTTTAAGTTGCCTATAGACATTAAATAATTGTTTCAAAATCCAGCTATCATATGTCTGTGAGTTACCTGAATTATTGCCAGATAAAGAGTTTGTAAACCCTAACATCAATGTTCTTATTAGGTTTCCTTTAGTGTGGTAAATATGCTGTTTGAAGTGTTTTGTTATATCTGTTCAATAGGTGAAAAAAATACCTGTTGACCCTGCCAAAAATCTTGTTAGCTGAAAACTTCTTGAGCTTTCTGTCTGTGCTGTGCTCTTATTAGTCATATTGTACCAGTGATCCCTGAAAACTATACAACCTGTTGCCTGCAGGCTATGGAGAAATGAAGCGGGAGAAGGGTTTGTAGTGCTGTCCATCCACAGATGCAGTATGGTGTGTGAGTGTTGTCACCTTATTGTACAGACAGGGACGAACTGACAACTCATGGGGCCCCCGGGAATAGGGGATCATGGGGCCCCTGTGTCCTTGCCCAAACTCAAAAAAGCCTATGAAAAAGGTACCAGGGGCATCTCATGGGGCCCCCTACTGACCCCGGGCCCTCGGGCAGTGCCCGAGTTTCCAAATGGTCAGTCCGCCCCTGTGTACAGATATATATACAGTATATGCCTCTATCTATTAGTTACTGATCACCTGTGATGGCATTTAGAGATGTCAGAGCTTTTCCTGATTCAACACATCTAGTAGCAGCACAGATCTGCTCCAGTAATGGTCAACAGGGTCCTATTCTTTGAAGGAATCTAATTTTGACATTAGGGTGTAGGGTGTAAATCTGTCAGGAGTTGATTTTTTGTTGGGCAAATCTGGAAGAGCAATGATCCCTCTTATTTATGAACTGAACATAGTGATATGTTAGCAGAAACATTCCTATCTTCCCATCAGGGACTCCGCTCAACTCCCTTGACTTACAATTCTAGGGTCAGTTACTTCACAGTACCCTGGCAAGGATGCTTTCTCTCTCTTGGACAGGACATTCACCGGTAACAGGATGATTACTGCTTTATTCCCAGTGTCTCCGAAGAGTTGCATCCCTAATTTCTCAGTAACAGTCCAGACGCTGTTTACCTTACAGTTCTGCAATGTACTCACATTCTTCTTTTCAGGGGTCAGGCTTCACTAACTGCTCCCACAATACTCTCACATTCTCTCACAAGAGTAAGATCGCTTGCCATATCAAGGACCTTCTTGAAGTAGGAAAATTACACTTTTCCATTCTTTTCATCCTTAGATAACTAATATTAATTTCCAAGTATTCCCAGGCCCTCCTCTGCACATCATCGCTTCTATCACAAATTTCTCACTCTCAACAGACACACCTGTACCTGTACACCCTTTTGTAAACAGTACTTGTCCCATCTTTTTTCTTTTGCGGACAAAATCTAGGTAATAAGTTACATCTGGAACACTAGGGATGCCTTTCTTCTCTCTTTGCTCAATGTATGAACAGTTTTACTCTTTCCAATTGTAAAATACTCTCCCTTAAAATAGTTGTTAACCCTTACATGTACCCTCTGAAGTGCCAAGCGTGATATACAGACTTGGAACAAAACCTCCTTATATCTGTTGATCTACAGCCCTCTCTTCTCTACAGCCTTCTAAAATGCACAGATCAAAGGCTATTTCTCAGCTCCAGCAGGTGGGGGGCAGGGCTCTGACATCACACCATGCACTGCATAGAGCAGGGAGCTGAGTGTAATCTGAGACCTGAGTGGAGGATGTGTTGCTATGGATATGTGGTGATTATTGATATGTAAATGAACCAACTGGACTGGTTTATGAGCTCAGCAACAGAAGTCAGGCTACAGGATATGACATAACAAGAACTGCGGGAGGGGATTAGGACTCTGGAACCATGTGGTGAGGAAAAAGAGAGTCGTTCTGGACTTTGGCGAGGAAGCAGTTGTTCTGAAAAACAAGGAAGGATACACTTGTTCTGAAGACGAATGAGGAAGCAGTTGGAGTTCAACCATGACAAGATTCCATCACCAGGAAAACCCAAGTTTAGCAGCCATTTAGTATACTTATTGCATACATATTGTACATGCTTATTTGCTAGGAAGATAGTCAGCTTGTGCATGTTGTAGGCATATTTTGGTATACTTTCCATGCTATGATTTTGTATCCTGCAGTTGTATGTGCAGCTTTTCTGTTTAGTAAAGCACATTATTACACTGCAGGTTTTATTCACTTCCATGGCTTGCACCACAAAAGAACCTTGATAGACCAAGCAAAACAGAGGGAAAGGACACACCCACATCTACTCGGTCCTAAACAGGAACATGTGCAGCTGAGGCTGCCAATCACCTTCTGTGTGCTGGGGTGGGGGAGGGGGGGGGGGGGGTTGGGGGTGCTGTTTCTGGAGTTTTTTTGTGATGTCAGCATAACCAGATTTTGTGATGTCAGAGGTGATTCATTCAGAAAGCAGAGGGAAGATAGAGGAGACAAAAATCACACTACTTTCTTTGGATTGAAGCTAGTACACACTATAGACGGATAAAACGTGTATGTTACACGAAACGCGTCAGTGAGGTGCCCCCCAACTGTCTGGACATACTATATAGTTGACCTATGGTTCCTGCTTTTTGAATTTCTGTAAGTGTGTTTTTGATTCATTTTGAAATTACTGCACAAATAAATACCTACTACACTATCAAAGCTTCTGGCCTGTGGCTCTCTTATTATGGAGGGAACCCGGGCTTTTTGAAGGTGCTCGATTTTTCCTGGCTTTCTGCTGGTTGCTGACTGATGTGCTGGATAAATCCCTCCATTGGCTGATGTACACCTCTGGGATCTCTGTCCTGCTGTCCTGGGAACATGACATCTAGTGGCGAGAGATAAGATGACATCAACCTTTCCAGTGGCTTCCTTTTCAGAGCACCAGGAGTAGGTCTTAATTACTCCATGCTCCATGTGCTGAGACATCTGGTTAGTGCAAGCTATTCTCAGTTCTTTACCACAAGAGTCACAAACTTTTTTCCGGTTTTTCAACCTTGGATGCACCACAGAAGTCACATGTTTAATATTTTAATGTTTTATTTTAACCATAAATCTTTGTTTGATTATTTGATTTATGCGAATATAATACTATCTGGCATATGAGCGCTGCATATTTTCTATGGTCACTGTAGACGGATATGTTTGGGTAATTTTTCATTTCAGAGGCTTACAACCATTTTAAGTGCTCTACTGATTGGAGCAAAGCTTACCAACCATTAAAGACAGCAACTCTGGCTAAGGGCTCCCTACAGTAGGTTACCTGTATCCCTTTATATGCCCCCTAATAGATCCAATTCATTTTTTCAAGGAATTGATGTTTGGAGATAGGGGAGCTCTGTCATTATCCTGCCATAACATATTTTGTCATAGTGCAGATATGCTCTATTAATTTGTTGGTGCACCTTCCCATTCCTGGAACTTCCCTGGCAACATCAGTTTAGGGATCAGGGCAGATGTGCTGATGTAAGAGAGAGCATATAAATCAGAAGCATTAAGGTCAGAACTGAGAAGTGTGGTGGCTATTTTGGGCCTATAATAATTTTCAACATATTTACCATCTGTTGTATCACCTCAACACACCTCCATGTATGTTACTGTGACTGTGGGGGGGAGGGGGATTACACTACAAAAGACTCAATGGAGCTGAGGGGGATGGAAGGCAACTTGAATTTCCTGTTCTTTCATTTATTTAAACTAACCATTGCTCTGAAGCCCACCCGTTTGAGGTGTGATTTACTTGGGTGGGTGGGTTTAGGGATGGTCTTTTGTAATGTGCATAAAACACCTTGGACAAAGGATAAGCTCTCTCTTTATTGTGTGTGCCTTCCAGGAGCCAGACCTAACAACATCTGGGTGTCTGTAATGTATAAGCCATGCTCTATCTTTTATTTTCTATAACTTCCTTTCTTATAGTCATCTCTCTATACTGTAACATCTAATATTTTATTTCATGTAACATCAATTGATTGACTATATTAGTAACTATTTGTCTTCTGTATAAATAAATTAGATTTACTTTTTCTTTTTATTTGGCACAGTGGTTATTGGTTAGAAATAATCTACAACTGAGAGAGAGGCAACAAGGCCTGATTCTGTTGTGACAAAAGGTTGTAATCACTTATTGTATTTGTAATCGATAGAACCAAGTAAATAAGTGTGGGAGAGAAAAACCGCCAAAACAAATGGTGCCCCGTGTGAGGAAGTCTGAATGTTTAGGTAAATGTTACTTCTTGTGTGGAATAGATAATTATTTACATCTTTCTTTGTTTTCATGTCTATCTTCCATTTCTGTCTAAAATACCTAGACTAGTAAGCTTTGTCGAATGTCATTTTTACCTTTTGTCTTTACTAATATTTTGATGAGACTGATTATGAACAGTATAATTGAATTAAAATTGTACTGAGAGTGTATAAGGAAACATCATAACTGCTGGGTTGCACCTATTGCAGCGGGGTGTGAGTATGAATCTGTCCTCTTTGTAATTTAGTAACTGTAGATTGTAAGCGTAAGAGCAATTTAGGAAAAAATCTGTCAGAATACTTCAGAAACCTCCACGGGGGGGGGGATTGAACTATCAAGTTCGGGTGATCCCTAGGCTGCTTGAAGGACTATATTACATGTAGTGAAAAGCAGCAACGGTGACAGGGGCAGAACCTGTCAACCCAATCATTGAAAATGATCACCAAACTTATAAGAAGGTGTACCTCAATGAGGTATCTCCTATTGAGAAACCGAGAGGCCATTAACTGCTCTCTAAAGAACCTGATCCGATATACACAAAAGAAATTTGCACATTCAAGAGAGGACCCTAAAACAACATAAAGGAAAAGGAAACTCTTGATGTTCTTTGTTTCTTTTTTCCCCTTTTTTATTGTTTTTTTTTGGT
This sequence comes from Staurois parvus, assembly GCF_062004578.1. Taxonomy (NCBI): domain Eukaryota; kingdom Metazoa; phylum Chordata; class Amphibia; order Anura; family Ranidae; genus Staurois; species Staurois parvus. The sequence goes on along the minus strand of NW_028318076.1, from coordinate 201,405 downwards.
TTGGTTTGTTTTAGGGAGAAGCCTCTAAATTGGAGCAATAAAATGCAGTCAGGTTTATCTAAATTCTAAAAGTTTTTTTCAATCAAATTTTTTTACTCTCCCCGTTTTTGTGTACCTGACCTGCAAATATACTGTTGATTATAGTATGGCGGAGGACTTGTCTATTGTCTAGTAACTGCTGCAATTTTTGCAATGTTTTTGTGTTTTAATGCAGTTTTCCTAGGCGACTATATATATCCACAATATATATTATTTTTTTTTCACCTTTTCTAATTTTTAATTTTTTTGTATGAATACAGATTCATTGCTCTTCACCATCCTAAAGTAAAAGTCGTAGTTGGAGGAGCATTAAATCTGTACCTTTTTTATTTTTATATCATTTTGTTTATGCTTTGGCTTTTATGCTTTGGCTTTTATTACTCTTTCCTCTCTCTCTTTTTCCTTGTTTCATGTAATTTTTATTTTAGCCTGAATTAAAAGGCTGTGGCATTTGTGCCCGACTCAGTTTCAAGAGTCCGATGGGGATCCACAGGCTTATAATTGCTTCCTGCAGACATCCCTCAATCTGTATATAGTTTCACCCCGAGCCCTGTGAGTGGGTGGGGAGAACCCAGGGACTGAGACCTGACAATAGCATGCAGCATCGGCCATCCCCACCTTCAGGGGCTCTGGTAAATACCGGCTGTTGCTCAGACTCTGCATCCTGTGGGGATCCCACTTCACTTGCCCACATTAAGACCCCCTATGGTTAACAACCTTAAAAAGGCAAAACAGCCGCTTCACACTTCATTTCCCCCCAATAACATTCTCCTTCTCTTTTTTCGTATCCATGTATGATCGTCTGGAGGCCTGCCCTACCACCACCTGAAGAAACAACAACCACCACGTCATCTCTAGAGACAAGGGTGCAAAAGCTAGACTTTCCTCAACTATCTTTCGCCATGCTGAATAGTGCCATTTCGCGGTCTGATCCAATCTCTGCAAACATTGCACAGTGTTCCCAAGCTACGGGACTAAAGATACCAGGATCCCGCCATCGATGTTGGAGTTCCATCCTTCCAAGGCAGAGGGGTGAGGAAACATCGCAGCACAGGCATTCATGGTGCGAATGTGAGGTCTCGGAGGCACCAAGACTAGGAGTTCCTTCGTGATCAAGAAAGAAGAGGAGGCCGCAGTGGTGGTGGGGGGGTTGGGCCTTCTGGGTGGTCATGGGTGGGTACAAAATCATTGAGGGAGGGCATAAGTTCTCGAATGAACTTCAGGGGGAGATGTGGTGGCTATTTTGGGCCTATAATAATTTTCAACATATTTACCATCTGTTGTATCACCTCAACACACCTCCATGTATGTTACTGTGACTGTGGGGGGGAGGGGGATTACACTACAAAAGACTCAATGGAGCTGAGGGGGATGGAAGGCAACTTGAATTTCCTGTTCTTTCATTTATTTAAACTAACCATTGCTCTGAAGCCCACCCGTTTGAGGTGTGATTTACTTGGGTGGGTGGGTTTAGGGATGGTCTTTTGTAATGTGCATAAAACACCTTGGACAAAGGATAAGCTCTCTCTTTATCGTGTGTGCCTTCCAGGAGCCAGACCTAACAACATCTGGGTGTCTGTAATGTATAAGCCATGCTCTATCTTTTATTTTCTATAACTTCCTTTCTTATAGTCATCTCTCTATACTGTAACATCTAATATTTTATTTCATGTAACATCAATTGATTGACTATATTAGTAACTATTTGTCTTCTGTATAAATAAATTAGATTTACTTTTTCTTTTTATTTGGCACAGTGGTTATTGGTTAGAAATAATCTACAACTGAGAGAGAGGCAACAAGGCCTGATTCTGTTGTGACAAAAGGTTGTAATCACTTATTGTATTTGTAATCGATAGAACCAAGTAAATAAGTGTGGGAGAGAAAAACCGACAAAACAGAAGCCACCCCATGGGACCACCAGACATGTAGTATATCAACTGATTGATTATAAATTTGAGTGCAGGCATTTTCTGTTGTGTTATACATCTGCTACTGCTTTATTTGGAATGTATACTATTAATATAAAATATTCAACCTTTCTCCTTTATTGGAACATTAAGTGGGATCTTGGACATTGAGTTAAATACATCCACACAGCCTTATTTTATCCCTTTCTATAATACTACTTGCTGGTATATTGTATGTGTCTAATGTAATATAACAACATTATTTATATTATTATTATACAGGATTTATATAGTGCCAACAGTTTGCTCAACACTTTACAATATAATATGTAATCTTGCCCTTTCTCATAGGGTTACTAAGATAGTCTTTCTTGAAGTATGTGAGTTTGGAGGGGGCATGAAATTGCAGGACACCAAATGTCATATTTGTAGATTGTGAAATAATTCCACTTTATGAAAACCCATATTAAGACCCGCCCAAGATAGAACCATAATATTATGTGCAATGTCTTTTAAGGTCAACATTTTCTTTGACTGCCATGCAGGGGAGAACTGACCATTTGGAAACTCGGGCACTGCCTGAGGGCCCGGGGTCAGTGGGGGGCCCCATGAGATGCCCCTGGTACCTTTTTCATAGGCTTTTTTGAGTTTGGGCAAGGACACAGGGGCCCCGTGATCCCCTATTGCCCTGGGGCCCCATGAGTTGTCCGTCCGTCCCTGCTGCCATGTCTTCCATACAGCACTGGCATGTGCTTGTAATAAATCAGGATTGTGGAAGAGAGGCTTAAGCAGTGATCATTCACTTAACATATAGTTGTAGTTTGAGGACAGACTCAAACCAAATGTCTAGGCCAAGCTTTCTCAACCAGAACTGCAGAACCTTAGGGCTACCCCTTAAAGGAGAAATACAGCCAGAGCTCATTTGACTGTACTTCTCCTGTGGATCACTGTTGGCTGAGGTCACTTAGCTGGTCCAGGCTGGGGAAAGATCCAGACTTTAAAGTTGGGATCCACCCCAGAGTCTGGAGCGGCACCTGGCTCAGCCTCTTAGCGATCTGCTGAGAGCCTGAGCCACACACTCACTCCCCCTCCACAGGCCAGCGCTCTACTGAGTTCTCACACTAGAGCCGGAATGGGACAAATGCAGCATACGGCCGATGCTGCATCCACCTAGGTAAGTATGATTTAAAAAAACAAAACAAAGCCACACTTCTCTTTTAAGTTTTTTAGGGGTTCCATGAGCACTGATGAATTGATCTCCCATTTATACTGACCATCAATACAACAGAAAATTGTTCCACTTACCACCTATGCAAGGGGTCACTTCTACACTAACAACCAATGCAGTTATTTTGTTGTATAGAGGCATGATCTGCCCTGGCTTTCAAATATGTTAGGTAGACTGCATTTACAGTATATTCTTTGATTGAAAACTTTCTACAATTTACTGGTCACGTTAATGTACCATTCCCTGAAGTAGTTCTTCTAAGGTACCAAGGCTGAAAAAGGCTGATCTAGGCTATGTGTGATAAATGACGCAAGGTATTCATACACAGTGTTCCAAATGTTTTTGTGAAATCACATATTGGTGGATTGAGTGAATGATAGATACCTCCAGCTCCATTTATCTTACCAAAGTAAGAAGGGGTGTTCCACTTGTAGGAGTTAGGTAAGTTTAGAAAGTAGATTGTATTTTTGTATGATAGACTGACTCTTCTTGTAGTTTGGCCAGAGTGAATGTAGGGGTTTTCACCCTGCCACACAAAGAAGGAGAACAAATTAGGTATCTTAGGAAAAAGATTCATTTTTACTACATTATTTTATCCGAAGAAGGAGAGCTGTTCCCTTCCAGAACTGATTATGAAATTAGTGTACTAGAACAGTGTAATTAGTAATACATACATTATATTGCCAAAAGTATTGGGATGCATGCCTTTATGCGCACATGAACTTAAATGGCATCTCAGTCTTAGTCCATAGGGTTCAATATTGAGTTGGCCCACCTTTACAGCTATAACAGCTTCAACTCTTCCGGGAAAGCTGTCCACAAAGTTTAGGAGAGTGTCTATGGGAATGTTTGACCATTCTTTCAGCAGCATATTTGTGAGGTCAGGCACTTATGTTGGACAAGAAGGCCTGGCTCGCAGTCTCCGCTCTTATTCATTACAAAGGTGTTCTATTGGGTTGAGGTCAGGACTCTGCAAGCCAGTCAAGCTCCTCCACCTCAAACTCACTCATCCATGTGTTTATGGGCCTTGCTTTGTGCACTGGTGAGCAGTCATGTTGGAACAGGAAGGGGCCATCCTCAAACTGTTCTCACAAAGTTGGGAGCATGAAATTGTTCCAAAATGTTCCCTTCACTGGAACTAAGGGGTCAAGCCCAACCCCTGAAAAACAACCCCACACCCTAATCCCCCCTTGTCACATATGTCACATACCTGATGGGAGACTGAAATGACAAGGTCAGCCTCACTTGTGTCACTAGTCCTGACCCCGCTGGAGTAGGAACAGAGGGAGTCTAGGACCCAGGGGAACAATAGTGCCAGTAGTTGTTGTTTGCAGCTGTTGTTGATGTAAACCTTGGAAGGCTGATGATCCTCTGATCTTGGCACAGTAGTAGTAGGCAGAGCTGGTTTTATAGATTGCCAGGTGTGCACCAGAGCAAGGCAGGTAGTGAGGACAAGAGACAGGAGCAATGTCATGGAATAGCCAGGGTCATCAACAGTCGGGCAGCACGGTACAGAATCAGAAGGAAAAGCCAAGGTCAGGAGCAGAGCCAAAGTCAGGAACCAGTATCAGGAGAGCAATCAGAGTCAGGTGAGGAACAATCCGGGTCAGCAACAAAGGAATCATACAGGAACAAGCAGGACACGGGGAAGCTGAAGACCAGTCAGCACTGAACATGAGCAGAGACACTCCTTAAATAAGCCGTCTGGTGCCAATCTTCGCCGTGCGTGTGCATGATCGCGCATTTCGGGTCACGATTCGTCTAGCCGGAAATCCCTTACACCCCTCCACTAAACTTTACACTTGGCACAATGCAGTCAGGCAAGTACCGTTCTCCTGGCAACTGCCAAACCCAGACACGTTCATCGGATTTCCAGACAGAGAAGAGTTATTCATCACTCCAGAGAACACATCTCCTCTGCTCTAGAGTCCAGTGGCAGCGTGTTTTACACCACTGCATATGACACTTTGCATTGCACTTGGTGATGTAAGGCTTGGATGCAACTGCCATGGAAACCCATTCCATGAATCTCTCTATGCACTGTTGTTGTGCTAATCTGAATGCCACCTGAAGTTTGGAGGTCTTTAGCTATTGACTCTGCAGACAGTTGGTGACTTCTGTGCACAGTGCGCTTCAGCATGCACTGTCCCCGCTCTATCATTTTACATGGCCTTCAACTGAGTTGCTGTTGTTCCCAGTTACTTTCACTTTGTTATAATATCACTAACAGTTCACCATGGAATATTTAATAGCAAGCAAATTTCACGGATGGACCTATTGTACAGATGGCAACCTATCATGGTACCATGCTTGAATTCACTGAGCTCCTGAGAGCGACCCATTCTTTCACAAATGTTTGTAGAAGTAGTCTGCATGCCTAAGTGCTTGATTTTATACACCTGTGGCTATGGAGGTGATTGGAACACCTGAATCCAATGATTTGGATGGGTGTCCCAATACTTTTGGCAATATAGTGTATTGCAGGCCATAGACGGGGAAAAAAACGGTTGGTTTTTTAAAAAGTAACCGAAAAATTGGTCGTTCAATAGGCCGACGTTACCACCAACAGTAAAAAAAAATCGCCCGATTTTCTTCCCGTCTACGGCCGGCATTTAATTACTTCTGTCCCTGCAGAGAGCCCTGCTATTATATTTGACATTAAAAAGTATTGCGGTTGCAACATTGTATCTATTTGTATCCATTTCAGATACAGATGGGTTTTTCAGATACAAATAGATACAATGTTGCAACCGCAATACTTTTTAATGTCAAATATAATAGCGGAGTGGAATTCTTCTTGTTTCTCTTCTTCTTCTTTCTCTTCTTTCTCTCTTCTTCTTTCTCTCTTCTTCTTCTACTTCTTCTACTTCTTTTTTCTCTTCTTTTTCTTTCTCTTCTTCTTCTTTTTTTTTCTTTCTCTTCTTCTTTCTCTTCTTCTTCTTTCTCTTCTTCTTCTTCTTTTTTTTCTCACAGGTCACGGGTCATGCGCAGATTTTTTATCGGTAAAAAGATCGGCCGATTTGCCCATCATTGCCATGAAAATCGGTGGATCGGCAAAATCGGCCGATTTTTTTCCAACTTTACTGATCAAAAAAATCTGACAAAATCCAGAAAAATGGAGGTGCTAGAAACTGTACTGTCATTAACAATCATGCCGCCATAAAGAGTTCTATAGTAGGTTTTAAACTGTTGGAGTATTGGAACCGGATTGTAAATCAGGTATCCTATCTTAACCCAAAGGAAATTAAGTCTAGACTGAATAGTCTTGCTGTTTAATATGCAGGTTACTAATTTCACTGTGTTCCAGCTATAATATAGTTGACCTGTAAAGGTAGGGTCTTTTTTTGTGTCAGCAGGGCGTTGATTTAAACTTTGAATGTGGTTTACTTCTTGTCCAACCAGTCTATCCTGTGCCACACTTCCAGATCTTTTATGATGAAATCAAGAATTTTGGCATCAAGGTTTTTCTTGTGGTATCAAGCTATCTTCATCAGCAGTCTCCATATAACTGGTTTGTGGGATAATTCAGAAGTATTTAAAACTCGTTTTGTAATTGTTTGTTTTTTCTTGGCAAATTTTCTCACATACATCATCCACTTACAATGATTAATCCAATTTACAATGGCCTGCTTTCAGAAGCAGGAGGAAGTTTTCAAATGAGGTCAGGACAACTGCATTGTCAGACCAGGATATTTCTGAAAGATCTGTTGAAAGTATTCTTTGGTTCGATTCCCACTCCAACACTCAGTACAGGCACATGCCTTGTACATAAGTTCTGTGGCACATCTTATGGAAAGCAGGTGTTAAGAATATTCTGAAGAAGAAACAAAATGAATTGAAAACAAATGTAGAATAATGCAATATACAGGTGAAACTCAAAAAATTTGAATATTGTGCAAAAGTTCATTTATTTCAGTAATGCAACTTAAAAGGTGAAACTAATATATGAGATAGACTCATTACATGCAAAGCAAGATAGTTCAAGCCTTGATTTGTCATAATTGTGATGATTATGGCTTACAGCTCATAAAACCCCAAATCCACAATCTCAGAAAATTAGAATATTGTGAAAAGGTGCAATATTCTAGGCTCAAAGTGTCCCACTCTAATCAGCTAATTAAACCTTAACACCTGCAAAGGGTTCCTGAGCCTTTAAATGGTCTCTCACTCTGGTTCAGTAGGAATCACAATCATGGGAAAGACTGCTGACCTGACAGTTGTGCAGAAAACCATCATTGACATCCTCCATAAGGAGGGAAAGCCTCAAAAGGTAATTGCAAAAGAAGTTGGATGTTCCCAAAGTGCTGTATCAAAGCACATTAATAGAAAGTTATGTGGAAGGAAAAAGTGTGGAAGGAAAAGATGCACAAGCAGCAGGGATGACCGCAGCCTGGAGAGGATTGTCAGGAAAAGGCCATTCAAAAGTGTTGGGGACTTTCACAAGGAGTGGACTGAGGTTGGAGTCAGTGCATCAAGAGCCACCACACACAGATGGATCCTGGACATGGGCTTCAAATGTCATATTCCTCTTGTGAAGCTGCTCCTGAACAACAAACAACGTCAGAAGCATCTTACCTGGGCTAAAGAAAAACAGACCTGGTCTGTTGCTCAGTGGTCCAAAGTCCTCTTTTCTGATGAGAGCAACTTTTGCATCTCATTTGGAAACCAAGGTCCCAGAGTATGGAGGAAGAATGGAGAGGCACACACTGTAAGATGCTTGAAGTCCAGTGTGAAGTGTCCACAGTCTGTGTTGATTTGGGGAGCCATGTCATCTGCTGGTGTTGGTCCACTGTGCTTCATTAAGTCCAGGGTCAACGCAGCCGTCTACCAGGAGATTTTGGAGCACTTCATGCTTCCTTCTGCAGACAAGCTTTATGGGGATGCTGACTTCATTTTCCAGCAGGACTTGGCACCTGCCCACACTGCCAAAAGTACCAAAACCTGGTTCAATGACCGTAGGATTACTGTGCTTGATTGGCCAGCAAACTTGTCTGACCTAAACCCCATAGAGAATCTATGGGGTATTGCCAAGAGAAAGAAACATGAGACCGAACAATGCAGAAGAGCTGAAGGCCGCTATTGAAGCATCCTGGACATCCATAACACCTCAGCAGTGGCACAGGCTGATAGCTGCCATGCCATGCCACATTGAGGCAGTAAATGCTGCAAAAGGGGCCCAAACCAAGTACTGAGTACATATGCATGCTTATACATTTCAGAGGTCCGATATTGTTCTATGTATAATCCTTGTTTTATTGATTGTATGTAATATTCAAATTTTCTGAGATTGTGGATTTGGGGTTTTCATGAGCTGTAAGTCATAATCATCACAATTATGACAAATCACAGCTTGAACTATCTTGCTTTGCATGTAATGAGTCTATCTCATATATTAGTTTCACCTTTTAAATTGCATTAATGAAATAAATGAACTTTTGCACGATATTCTAATTTTTCGAGTTTCACCTGTATGTTAATCAACAATACAGGTTTCTTTTAGCAATAAAAAGTGTTTATATAGAGAGTATGGGGGGTGGAGCTGTAAGAAATGTAGGAGAGTGAAAAACCTAACAAAAGGTAACAATGTATCAAAAGTAAACATACATTTTGGTAGACTCGCAAGTGAATGTAAAACTAAAGTCCTACAATCCAAAATTGTTAGCAGTTAGAGTTTTTTTCATTAGAAGAGACATGCAAAGTATTTTATTTTCTATGCACTGCTGCATGGTGCATGGCAAGAATAGAAATGGCTCCTGGGGACCTAACTACTGTGTGCATGTTCAGAAGTTTCTTAATCAGTGGCTACCCAATGGCCATAGAGAATCAATGCAGGATCCAGAAAAAGTGGCAGGGAATATGGTAGCAGTGGGCATGGAGTATGGGCTGCCTGTGCTGGAGGAGGTCATACTGGATGCTAATGTTTGTTGTGCATGCTTGAACAACTAAGACAGAAACACAGGTATAGAAGGACTTAAGAAGAAGGGGCCAAGTACAGAACATAATGTTTTGGAAACTTCCTTCTAGTAGGGATGGTTTATAAAGGCCATAATACCTATTAACAAAGACCAGGTGCTAAGACTCAACATGTCTAATAAGGCCAGAACAGATGCTGGTTTATCCAAAGCCTACAGTGCTGGCAGAGCCACCTCACATCACTGTACCTGGTCTGCTGAGCTCTGCCTCCTTCCCCCATTCCCACAATCAGGGTCAGGACAAGAGAGGGCAGCCTGGTGCAGTAAAGTTTAGACAGCAGGAGTCGGGAAGAGGTTTGGGCTGTGCCCTCACCCTCCTGTCAGTGAAGCGCTGTAGTGATTTTTCGCATGTAAGTTAGTAAGTTAGGGGGGTGGAATTTACAGGCAGAGAATTGTACTGGGAACACAGTGGTGATGGGGGGGGGCACTAGTTTGTGCTTGGGATGAGAGATTTGCGAGGGGTTGGCTATTTGTGCTGGTTAGGGTAATTTGGAGGGAAGGGGTGTGCTAAGAGGAGGAATGCAGGAGGATATATGCTAGGAGGTGGGATTGGTGGGGGGATATGTGCTAGGAGGGAGGATTGGTGGGGGAATATGTGCTAGGATCGGGGGTTGGTGGGGGGATATGTGCTAGGAGGGAGGATCAGTGGGGGGATATGTGCTAGGATCGGGGGTTGGTGGGGGGATATGTGCTAGGAGCAGGTATTGGTAGGGGGATATGTGCTAGGAGGGAGGATTGGTGGGGGGATATGTGCTAGGAGCAGGGATTGGTGGGGGTTATGTGCTAGGAGGGAGGATTGGTGGGAGATATGTGCTAGGAGCAGGGATTGGTGGGGGGATATGTGCTAGGAGGGAGGATCGGTGGGGGGATATGTGCTAGGATCGGGGGTTGGTGGGGGGATATGTGCTAGGAGCAGGGATTGGTGGGGGGATATGTGCTAGGAGGGAGGATTGGTGGGGGGATATGTGCTAGGAGCAGGGATTGCTGGGGGGATATGTGCTAGGAGGGAGGATCGGTGGGGGGATATGTGCTAGGATCGGGGGTTGGTGGGGGGATATGTGCTAGGAGCAGGGATTGCTGGGGGGATATGTGCTAGGAGGGAGGATCAGTGGGGGGATATGTGCTAGGATCGGGGGTTGGTGGGGGGATATGTGCTAGGAGCAGGTATTGGTAGGGGGATATGTGCTAGGAGGGAGGATTGGTGGGGGGATATGTGCTAGGAGCAGGGATTGGTGGGGGTTATGTGCTAGGAGGGAGGATTGGTGGGAGATATGTGCTAGGAGCAGGGATTGGTGGGGGGATATGTGCTAGGATCGGGGGTTGGTGGGGGGATATGTGCTAGGAGCAGGGATTGGTGGGGGGATATGTGCTAGGAGGGAGGATTGGTGGGGGGATATGTGCTAGGAGCAGGGATTGCTGGGGGGATATGTGCTAGGAGGGAGGATCGGTGGGGGGATATGTGCTAGGATCGGGGGTTGGTGGGGGGATATGTGCTAGGAGCAGGGATTGCTGGGGGGATATGTGCTAGGAGGGAGGATTGCTGGGGGATATGTGCTAGGAGCAGGGATTGGTGGGGGGATATGTGCTAGGAGCAGGGATTGGTGGGGATTATGTGCTAGGAGGGAGGATTAGTGGGGGGATATGTGCCAGGATCAGGGATTGGTGGGGGTTATGTGATAGTAGGGAGGATTGTGGGGGGACATGTGCCAGGAGCGGGGATTGGTGGGGGGATATGTGCCAGGAGCAGGGATTGGTGGGGGTTATGTGCTAGGAGGGAGGATTGGTGGGGGAATATGTGCCAGGAGCTGGGATTGATGGGGGATATGTGCTTGGAGCAGAGATTGGAAGGGGGGATATGTGCTAGGAGCAGGGATTGTTGGGGATTATGTGCTAGGAGGGAGGATTGGTGGGGGGATATGTAGCAGGAGCAGGTTAAGAGGGGAGGGCTGGGAGGGGAATATGGGGCTCTGTGGCAAGGGATAGACTACAATTCCCATGATGCTTTGTGTCAACATACAGTGCAGGTATCCGGGCCATCCCAGACCCTCTAAGTTTATTTTTTCCCAGTGACACAGTGTGGCAGGGCAGGTTGAGTGGAGAGCAACATGCAGAGTTCAGGAAGTTGGCAGAGTTGTTGGCAGCAGAAAGGGGGACTTCTACAGTGTTCAGTGGAGCTGAAAGTCTGTGTAAGGTGAGCTGCCTGAAGACTGCAGAGGGAATGCATGGTGTTATTCAGCAACTGCCCGACAATGTATTTTTTGTATGTGTTGCATATTGCTGTAAGTGCCTGTTGTATGTCCACTGCAGCAGTGTCTCTGGCTGCCTCATAGAACCCTCAGAGCAGAGGGAGACTCATTCTGGATATCTGTACAGTTCTAAGCTGGGAAAGGGGGACTGGAAGGGAGTTGAGTCTGTACTAAGGCAGGGGAGGGGTGACACCATGTTTTACCACACCAGGTGACACCAACCCTAATGACACCACTGCACAGGATAAAATCAACAGAGGACTCTGCTAACTTGTAAGTGAAACAGGATCAAGTTTACAAAATGATTTGTCCAACTAACTAATTTGTATAAGAAACTAGATTGGATGAAATCTTACAGACTGACTGCTAATTTACTTGTATTTTCATAAAAGATACTAGAAGACACACAAACTATTTGGGGATTTTTGGCTAGAGCCTTTTATATGATTTCTGAACATTCATTGGTGACAAATGTCTTATACAATCAATTGCAATTGTTACATCACATCATTGTTAATTAGCGCCTTTACACAGACATTTACAGCCATGCTAATGAGTGGTCAGTCCCTGTGATCATGCATGCAACAAATGGTAAAAATGCTGAGATGAATGTTCTCTGGATGTGATGATATACAGACTGGATTGTGAAAGAGCATAAACTGATCCATCTGGAACACATCTGGGTCCTGACACTCTGTCACGGAAAAGAGACACTCAGATTTGGAAAAAGAATGTTGCGCAATCCGTTACTTGATAGCAAAATATACATAAACAGGCACGGATGTACAGTTAACATACCAACAGTACAGACGTACATGCATACATCTTGAATTAATTACCAACTTTATTTTTAAAACAGCAAAAAAAAAACGAATTAAAGCAAAAGAACAACAGACTTAAATATTTATAGGTTACAATTTCATTTTTACATTATTTTTTGCCAACAACTTCTGGTTTTCTGTTTCATATTATAACAAAAAAACTATAGTGTTTGAAAATAAATAGAACTTGTGCATGCTTAATATAAAAATGTCTCAAACATGCCTCTTTTCCCTTAAAGTCAAGCTTGGTCCCACCCATTTCACCTCCTGCTGGTCCTTTAAAATGGTGAGTAGCTTTACTGATCAATAGTAAAAAGTCAGGTGATGGAAAATAGCAGACTCAGTCTCAGACTTCCACATAACTTCAGTCTCCATCTCTGCTCATCTAATAATTTTGACATGTTATTCTCACTGAATATAATCTTTGGTAAGACTTTTTTTCACAAAATAGTCTGAATATGACAGGTTTCCTTGAATGGGGCAATCTAAGACCTCATACACATTGGGTGTTTTTGATACTACTGTTAGGAGCATCAGATATTTTTTTTTACTGCCTCTAAACTCCCCTGCATGTTATCCTTTGCATTCATGCACACATAGGCTTTTAACAGTGTTTTGTGGCAGGAGAGTTTAGTGGCAGAAATAAAAAACACTGCTAGTATATTTTGGAGCAGCAGCATTTTGGCAGAAAAAACACTTGACAGCTCCTAAACTCTCCTAAACTCTGCTAAACACTGATGTCCAGCATTTTTTTTCTATGCGGAGGCTGCTGGGGTCCTTAACAACCATTAAATAGCTGATTGTTGTGGAGCGGGCCGGCAAGTGGGCCACGGCATCCTTCACAGCGGATGGGTTCCCCGCTGACAGCTGAATGTAAACAAAACTATTGCCGGCTGTGACAGACCACCTGGCACCCCGAATTAGTGTCTGTGCCAAACAGTGCCTCCTGCCCTCCAAACCCTTCCAGCAGACCGGTAGCTAATACCAACCCTTTACCCCAAGTATACTACACAGACAAGATGTTGAGGTAAAACCAAAGGAATACCTATATTGAAAAGAAATACAGGTTTTTATACACTTCAAAAATGGTGTAGTTACCACATGAACAATAAAAACAAATATTACACATTGGGGTAAACATCCCACAATGGTTAGGTAATGAGGTAAAGTTGACACAGGGTTAATCACATTTGGTAGGAATCTCCAGAAGGATTAGCAAACAGACAGAAACAACAAATTATTCAATTAACAATGGGAATTCACACCTAGGAGGCACACAATGGGGAAATTACACAATGTGAGAAAGACACTTCACACCTAGACAGGATAGACACATTACTGGCACTTCCCCAACTCTCTAAAATGTGCTAGTCACCCCCATACTTAAAAAAGCCTCACTGGACCCCACCAATCTTAGCAACCTAAGACCCATCTCCTTACTCCCTTTTGCCTCCAAACTCCTTCAACGTCTAGTCTACAATCGGCTGAGCTGCCACCTTATTGAGAATAACCTTCTCAATCCCCTTCAGTCTGGATTTCGCCCACAACACTCCACAGAAACTGTTCTCCTAAAACTCACAAACAACTTACTAACAGCTAAAACAAATGGTCACTATTCCATACTCTTGCTCTTGGACCTCTCTGCTGCCTTTGACACAGTTGACCACCCCCTCCTCCTCAAAAAAATCTATTTACTTGGTCTCCATGACTGTATTCTCTGTTGGTTCGAATCTTACCTATCTTACCACACCTTCAGTGTCACTTACAGCTCTACTTCCTCCTCTCCTACTCCTCTTATTGTCGAGGTCCCCCAAGGTTCTGTCCTTGGACCTCTCCTATTCTCGATCTACACTTCTTCCTTGGGTCAGCTGATAGCTTCCCATGGTTTCCAATCCCATTTCTATGCTGATGACACACAAATCTATCTCTCTACTCCTCAGCTCACCACATCAGTTTCCTCATGTTTCACTGATTTACTAACCGACATATCAGACTGGATGTCACACCACTTCCTAAAACTCAGTCTATCCAAAATGGAGCTCATAATATTTCCTTCCCCACGTGCCTCTTCCCCTGATTTCTTGGTCAGAATCAATAGCAACCCTATCAACCCATCCCTGCATGCCAGGGTGCTAGGGGTAACCCTGGATTTTGAACTATCCTTTCAGGCCCATATCCAATCCCTGTTCATCACCTCGCAACATCTCCAGAATACGCTCCTTTTTAACCAATGATACCACAAAACTCCTAATTCACTCCCAGGTCATCTCTCGCCTCGACTATTGCAACTCCCTCCTCATTGGCTTACCTTTACATAGGCTATCCCCCCTCCAGTGCATCATACTGCTGCCAGGCTCATCCACCTTACCAACCGTTCAGTTTCTGCTACCCCTCTCTGCCAATCCTTCCACTGACTTCCACTCGCCCAACGAGGGAGAGAAGGGTAAGTGGCCACTACAGTGGGGGAGAGATTATGTGGGTGATGTGAAGAAGGCAGAGGACACTGATGGTAGAGGACACTACTATGGGGGGGGGATGTGAAGAGGGCAGAGGACACTACTGTGGGGGGGGGGTGATGTGAAGGGGCAGAGGCCACTAATGTGACACACTATGTGTTCTTCATGCTGTCTTTATTGAGAGCTTGATAGTTTTTTGTTTTTAAAGGGTGCTGCCTAGTAACCCCCTCCATGGGGATCTTTACTCCATGTTGTCCAGGTAGATCTCAACCTCTGAAAGGTTGCCCCCCCCCTTCTGTAGAGAAAAATAATGGTTTTAGTGATTTTCACACATTTGAAAGTTAAATAGTACGTTTTTATTACATAGGTTTCTACATTAGACCAAAAAAAAGGAATAACTGTTAAGGAAAGAGCGACAGGAATTTGGTTCCAAAAGAAAGACAGCCCACAACAAGTGAAAGAAAAAAAATAATTTTCAGAGACTGTTTCCATTTAGCACTATTGCAGGATTTGTTTTGTAGTGACTGACAGATAAATGTCGTGAGATTAATCTCACTTCAATGGGAAAACTCACTGCGCAATTTATCTCCTAGTACCCAAATTAGCAGAGATGCATTCATTTCAGTATAGCGAGGGTTTACTGAAACCCTAATAAATATTACAGGATGCCAGTTACCTGCAGTTTTATTGTCCCTAAAGTTCAAGTGAAATGAGAAACCAAAAATGTTTCCATGCAACCAGAGGGCAGATTATTTGGCCAGATGGGTTTCATTTGCTTTAACATGTCATTTTACAGGAATTGCCCAATACATTGCATAGTAACTTTAGTGCTCTCCTTCTGCGGGTTGC
Organism: Staurois parvus; assembly: GCF_062004578.1. NCBI lineage: Eukaryota > Metazoa > Chordata > Amphibia > Anura > Ranidae > Staurois > Staurois parvus. The sequence goes on along the minus strand of NW_028318076.1, from coordinate 185,884 downwards.
AGAGCTGGACCTTTTACATTTTTGTTATCTGACGCACAGCTGTTTCTTTCAAATGTAAACAACACAGCAGAGATTTATGGAATCCTAGGACAAGGAAAATAAACAACATTGTTTGATAAGATCACAAACTGTATCTGGATGAGAAGTGTTTAAAGAAAAAGTCAGTTCTGTTGAGACAAAATCAGTCCCCTCCAAGTGCATTATATGTACTACCAGGACTTTAGAAATGTTGGGGTGGCACAGTGGCTTAGTGGTTAGCACATCTGCCTTGCAGTAAATGGGTCATGGGTTCGATTTCTGACCATGGCACCTCCTGCATGGAGCTTGCGTGGGTTTCCTCCGGGGACTCTGGTTTCCTCCCACACTCCAAAGACATGCTGGTAGGTTAATTGGCTCCTGTCTAAATTGGCCCTCATATGTGAATTAGGGACTTTAGATTGTACACCCCTTGAGGGTTAGGGACTGATGTGAATGTACAATATATACAGTATGTAAAGCACTGCATAAATTGACAGCACTATATCAGTACCTGAAATAAAAATACATGTTTCTGGCAGATGCTTACTGTCTTGTTTTGGAGATACCGGTTTAGATCTTATTCCATGTCTTGCAAGCGCGTTGTAGAGGGTGTTTTAATGCAAGCCAGCAAGCACTGCAATAAGGATGCATTCACAGCTAAGCGTAAGCCTTTACAGGCGATTTTGGAGCATTTTTTTAAGGCATGTTTAGGCTTGAACACTTCTGTTTTACACCATGAAAAGGTAGTTACCAGGAGGATAGGATGGTTGTTCAGGCTCGAAAAACATTTTTTAGATGCTCTCATTGAAGTCTATGGGGCCAAAAAAGCTTCTAAAGTAGATCAAGTACCTTTCTGAACTTTATGTATTGAGTAGAAGGTGCATGGACGATCATACACTCACTGACCACTTTATTAGGTATGCCTGTTCAATTGCTTGGTAACACAAATTGCTATTCAGCCAATCACATGGCAACAACTCAATGCATTTAGGCATCTAGATGTGGTGAAGACAACTTGCTGCAGTTCAAACCAAGCATCAGAATGGAGAAGAAAGGGGATTTAAGTGACTATGAACATGGCATGGTTGTTGGTGCCAGCCGGGCTAGTCTGAGTATTTAAAACTGCTCATCTACTGGGATTTTCATGCACAACCATTTCTAGGGTTTACAGAGAATGATCCAAAAAAGAGAAAATATTCAGTGAGCAGTAGTTGTGTGGACATGAATGCCTTGTTGTTGTAAGAGATCAAAGGATAATGGGCAGACTGGTTGTTCCAACATTCAGATGGTAGGGTTGAGAATCTGGTGTAAACAACATGAAAGCATGCATCCATCCTGCCATGTATCAATGGTTCAGGCTGGTGGTGGTAGTGTAATGGTGTAATATTTTCTTGGCATTAGCAAGGTGTACCTAATAAAATGGCGAGTGATTGTATGTGTGTTTGAGTGTTTTGAGCTTCAAGCTACAAAAATGCTCAGGTGTGAATAAGGGCTAACTTGTGGTGACTCCCCTTTGATTTCCCGTGGCACCCCAACAGGCATACACGCACGTTTTCTCCGTGCAACACATGCAATACAAGACACATATGTCATCTTGTGATGCACTGGCAAAAGATAAGTCAGCTGCATTTTCTGGTCTGCGAAGGAAAGCCCATAAAACATTACTGGGCCTGAGCAAAACAATACGTATTGCTGCACCTAAAATGCATACACAACAGTAAATAGGCCCTATGTAGGTGTATAAAACTGCTGACTCCACGTTACTATGTGCTATGTGCCTATGCCTTATATGCATTTTTTTTTTGTAGGTAATGCATATAAACCTGTCACCACTTCTCTCTTCTGCTATGCAAAAGGCTAGTATTACACTTGTTATTGTCCCCTCCGATGATTCCAGTTTGTCAGTTTTTGCAGAATCTGGCACTGTCCCTGTCTGACACGTCTCAGCTTGTCGTCCCTTCCCTGCACTACTTCTCTGTATGTCTCTACAGCTCCCAACAAATTATCACAATATGACAGCTCAGAGGATGTGTACAAGAGCTGTGTGGCTGTGATAAACCCGTGTGACCATGGATACATGTGATCACATGGCTTTATTTGTATACAAAAGCCATGTGAAAAGTAGTATGTCCTTACTTAACCACTTGCCCTTCGGCAGATTCTCCCCCCCCCCATGACAAGGCCATTTTTTGCTATTCGGCATTGCCCTATTTCAACTGGTAATTGCACGGTCATGCAATGCTGTACCCAAATGACATTTATGTCTTTTTTTCACACAAATAGATCTTTCGTTTGGTGGTATTTGATCACCAATTAATATAAATGAAAAAAGACTGAATATTTTGAAGAAAATAAAAACATATTATTTACTTTCTGTTATAAAAAAATATTCAGTAAACTCAAAGGTAGTAATAAATTTAGGCTAAAATGTATTCTGCTTCATGTCCTTGGAAAAAAAAAATCCCAATACATGTATATTATTTGGTGTGTGTGAAAGTTATAGCATCTGCAAACTATGGTATATATATTGGAATCTATGCAGCTTTTACTTTCTGACTGCCTAGCACATTTCTTGAGGTGCTAAAATGCCAGGGCAGTACAAACACCCCCAAATGACCCCTTTTTGGAAAGAAGACTTCCAGAGGCATGTTGAGTTCATGGACCATTGTTGTCATTTTTTCAAAAAGTTGTCACTTAAATGATATATTGCTCACACATGCCATGGGTATATGTGGAAATACACCCCAAAATACATTCTACTACTTCTTCTGAATATGGGGATACCACATGTGAGAGACATTTTAGCAGCCCAGCAACATACAGGACCCCAAAGTCCAATGACCACCTCCAGGCTTTCAAAGGGTATATTTTCTCGTATCACTTCCTCACTACCTATTACAGTTTCTTAGGCCATAAAATGCCAGGATAATACAAACACCCCAGTGGACACCCCAAGGAATTTGATAAGAGGCTTGGTGAGTATTTTACAGTTACCATTTTTTCTCACAAGGTTTTGAAAAAGAATAAAAGAAAAATACAGTCTATTAGACTCTAGATCTCTCCTCTGCCCTTAAAGCATCTGATCACACCAATCTTGGTTTCCCAATTTTAAAAATGGTGCTGTTTATATCTGATGAAACGGAAATGATGAAATATTCGTAGCTTCCGATGTCTTAGACCATAGAGATGATTGGAGGCATTCCGGTCTCCTATCAGCTCTATTGTCAGTCAGCAGAGCTGACAGCTGCATTTTTGGGTTCCCCTGTGGGACGGGAGAACTCAAGAAAACCTTGGAAGGCAGTGGGAGAGGTGGGGGAGTCCCTTCGCTCTGCTTGTAAAAGTAATCCAATGGCTAATTAGTGGCTAGGATTGCTTTTACATGAAAGCCAACCACCAGCTGAAAAAAAACAATAGCAGGATGATGCCTGTAGACGCAAGCACCATGCCGGTATAACTACTCAAAGTCCAGGGAGGGGTGGGGGAGTCCCTTCCCTCTGCTTGTAAAAGTAATCCAATGGCTAATTAGCAGCTAGGATTGCTTTTACATGAAAGACAACCACCAGCTGAAAAAAAACTATACCAGAATGATGCCTGTAGCCGCAGGCATCATGCCGGTATAACCACTCAAAGTCCAGCGACGTATCAGTACATTGCTGGTCCTTGTTGAGCATATACAGTTGTGTTCAAAATAATAGCAGTGTGTTGAAAAAAGTGAATAAAGCTCAAAATCCTTCTAATAGCTTTTATTTCCATACACACAAATGCATTGGGAACACTACAGATTCTATTCTAAATCAAAACATGAAGAAAAATATATCAAATTTGTGTTGTTCCTCTAAAAAATTGAAGAAAAGTGAATATTAGACTGTTCAAAAAAATAGCAGTGTTTGTATTCTTCTTTACAAACTCAAACATTCACTATATAAACTGAAAAATGTTTGAAGATTTTGCTTTCCTTTGAATCACTTAATTAATATTTAGTTGTATAAGCACTGTTTCTGAGAACTGCTGTACATCTGTGTTGCATGGAGTCAACCAACTTCTGGCACTTGTGAACAGGTATTCCAGCCCAGGATGATTGGACTACATTTCACAGTTCTTCTCTATTTCTTGGTTTTGCCTCAGAAACTGCATTTTTGATGTCACCCCACAAGTTTTCTATTGGATTAAGATCCAGGGATTGGGCTGGCCGCTACATAACGTCAATCTTGTTGGTCTGGAACCAAGATGTTGCACGTTTACTGGTGTGTTTGGGGTCGTTGTCTTGTTGGAACACCCATTTCAAGGGCATTTCCTCTTCAGCATAAGGCAGCATGACCTCTTCAAGTATTCTGATGTATTCAAACTGATCCATGATCCCTGGTATGCGATAAATAGGCCCAACACCATAGTATGAGAAACATCCTCCTATCATGATTGCGCAACCATGCTTCACTGTCTTCACAGTGTACTGTGGCTTGAATTCAGTGTTTGGGGGTCGTCTAACAAACTGTCTCCGGCCACTAGACCCAAAAAGAACAATCTTACTTTTATCAGTCCACAAAATGTTGCGCCATTTCTCTTTAGGCCAGACAATGTGCTCTTTGGCAAATTGTAACCTCTTCAGCACATCTTTTTTTCAGCAGTGGGACTTTGCGGGGGCTTCTTGCAGATAACTTGGCTTCACATAGGTGTCTTCTAATTGCAACAGTACTCACAGGTAACTTTACACCTTCTTTGATCTTCCTGGAGCTGATTGTTGGCTGAGTCCTTGCTATTTTGGCTATTCTTCTATCCATTCGAATGGTAGTTTTTCATTTTCTTCCACGTCTTTCAGGTTTTGGTTGCCATTTTAAAGCATTTGCGATCATTTTAGCTGAGCAGCCTATCATTTTCTGCACTTCTTTATAAGTTTTCCCCTCTCCAATCAACTTTTTAATCAAGGTACGCTGTTCTTCTGAACAATGTCTGGAACGACTCATTTTCCTCAGAATTTCAGAGAGAAATGCACTGTAACCAGCATGTACAACATTTGCTGCCTTACTTCCTTAAATAAGGGCAATAATTGCCACCTGTTTTTCAAAGAATGAATGACCTCGCTAATAGAACTCCACACTGCTATTATTTTGAACATGCCCCTTTCAATTAGTGATTCAATTACACAGAATCAGCAGCATGCATGTCATGACTGTTGGGTCTGTTGGATTTCTATTACTCTACTAAACCTGCTAGTAAGTTATTTGCCATGTATAAATATCATTTCTACCAAAAACAGTGATTGATCAGGTTAGTGATGTTTGACTGCTATTATTTTGAACACAACTGTATGTAACAGCAGAGAACACGGGCATATGATGAATTGGGTCTGTGGACCAATATGACCGCAATGCATTCTTTTTTGTAATGCCCATGTTGAGGGTTAGGCCCAAAAAAGTTTTAAATTTGGAAGCCGTGATAGATTTCCATGCGAATTGTCTGGTAAGAGCTGAATTTGGGTGGGCGGCGATGTATTGTTGTGCATATAAATTGCTTTGGCCCACAATCAATTCATACAAATAAATACTAGTGCTTACGGTGAACAGGGCCAATCCTGCTAATACTGTGTTTTTGGGGACACTATACAAAGGAGACACTAATATAGTTCTATTCCTGATCAATATATTTATCTGTACAAACACCATACGAGTAATGGCGGTGATCAGCGACCTATAGAGTGTGATAGTGTGCAGGCAATCTAACTGGGGGTGTTAACTAACCCTAATGCTACCTGATGTCAGTGGCAGTGATACAGTGATCAGTGAAAAATTACATATATTGACACTGTACTAATGGCAATGGCTGGGTGACGGGGCAATCAAAGGGTTAATAGGGGCGATTAAAGAGTTAAATGTGCTAATCTAACGTGTGTTTATGTGTGTGTAAAATGTAGTTCTTTACTCGTGTTTGTTCTTCTCTGCCTGGACAGCATAGGGGGCAGTGGGAGATGCACACATGGGCATGCACACCCAGAAATAGAAAGCGTCGCTTTGCCCACTTGCCTGCACATTGTTGGCAGGCGGGCAGCAAGTAGTTAAAAAAAATAAATTTTAAAATGTAAAATTTTTTTTTAAAACATTTTTTATTTTTTTAACATTTTTATTTTTTTTAAAAAAAAAACAAACTTTAATTAGAGTAGTGCACTATTACAATAGTAACTTTGTACTACTCTACAGGGGGGGGGGTCAGGGATTTTTGTTTTGCATTTCATGAGCAATAAAGATTGTTGCTGTGCAATGCAGAGCTTGCTTTGAACTGTCATGAATGTGTTAAGTTCGTCATAGTTCAAAATACAGTGATCTGTGATTGACTCCAGCTGGTTACATGGTACAGGATGCTGTGATTGGTCCCATGTGCCATGTGGGAACTGTGAACCAATCACAGCTCTCCAGGAACAGAAGCAAAGCTTTCATGAATCAGAATGATTCATAAAAGCTTTGTTGTCATTGTGGTCATGTGATCAAACAGCGATAACATGATTACAGGGTCCCACTTACTGGGGTTCTCACTCCGCTGTGTCCGGTGGACACAGCGGTCATGGGGGGGGGAGGGCCCGCTGTAGCTCCTACCCATCCGCAGTACATTGCTGGAGGGTGACCTGAAAGTGGTTAAAGTGTTACTACACCCAGGACCCTGCATTTACTATATCTGGTTTCCCACAGTACACAGAACACGGAAGTGCAATTATTTTAGTAAATATAAACTGCTAAATACCTTTTCTCATCAGCAGTATATAGCAGTCTTCTGACTGCTATCAGTGTCCAGCCGAGCACTGGTTAAAATTTGTAGAAGGAGTTTTCATTCTGCCCTAGGAGGATGCAGGACCCCTGACCTCTGTCTGGATAGTGCTGATTGACCCTTTGCTGATCACATGCACTCTCCCAAGACAAAAAAAAACAACCCTCTCTAGCAATACACACCAAACTGAGCATGTGCAGAGTGACTCCACACATATGTCTTATCAGGAGATAATAGAGGGACACTGGAAGAAGGGGAGGATCAGAGCAGTCAGGATCAAACAGCCTTTTTACACAATGCTGAGGATTAACCACTTAGGTTCCACAGTGAGTATATCAAGTATAATTTACTGCATATACAGACTGATTTTACTGTTGTGGGTTTAGTAACACTTTAACCTGATCACATAGCCTATGTTTGTTTACAGATCTTCCTCACTTGATGTCACCTGTTATTTAAACAAATCCATATCACACATCAATGGGGTGTTACATGTTACTCCAATGCATGTTGCTGATATAGGCTATGAATGTGGCCCAACACAACATTTTGGCAGAACCTATATATGTGGGCAATTATGAAGACACGAAGAGCAAAATTAGAACCAACATATCTGATGAGCACCTTGAGAATTGCTACTACATCAATCAAAGCAGATATTGATGCATTTGTTGATCAAAAACTGTGTCAAATATTGCACTAGTTTTGTGTTGCCTTCTTTTACTTTTATAATAAAAACAGTTTAAAAAATAAAGTTTTATAACTCAAATAGGTACATTATCTATAGCAGTGATTGTTAGCTTGTGATCTGCCTGACTTTATTTGCTCATCAGCTCTCCTTATTGTTAGTATATTTTATGTGTGGCCCAAGATAATTCCTCTTCTTCCATTGTGGCTCAGGAAAGTCAAAAGGTTGGACACCCCTGGTCTATCTCATTCCCTGTGTACATAAATCATTTGTTTCCCAGCAAATATGGTATGGAAACCTTTCTTTATCAAACCCTTAAATATCTTCCCAAAAATAGAATTTACATTTCCTGATCTATAGTTAGTATGTGAACACCTTTATTCCTTTTTAATGTTTATCTACGTTTATTTTTTGCTCTGCAGCACCAGGGCCATAACGTACCTGTAATGAAGTGTTGTCTCAGGTCTGCCTGGTTGCTTCATAGTGTACAAATCTTCTCATCACTGCCATCGGGTTTTCCCCACAGAGATGATCTTCTGGCACAGATGTGGTTTGTACAAGCTGCCATTTAAAGTATATTACTCTCAAAATCCACCAAAAAACACCTTGTTTTCAGCTTCTCATGGACCCCAGTGCATTTTTTTCAAATGCAAAATGTCACAGAAATCTCACATAATTTTCTGACATGTTGAGCTCACAAAAAATACCAGCAGTATTCCATAGGAATCAACAATGGCCCCAGTTCTTTTTTTAATTTATTTATTAATTAGAGATATAATGGGTTATTTACTAAAACCGGAGAGTGCAAAATCTGGTGCAACTCTTCATAGAAACCACTCAGCTTCCATGTTTTTTTGCCAAAACTTAATTGAACAAGCTGAAGTTAGAAGCTGATTGGACACCATGCAAAGCTGCACCAAATTCTGAGTGCAATAGTTTTAGTAATCCCCCCAGAGTGTCTGAAAGTAAACAGCTTCTGCTGTGCTCTATTTTTAGAAGACCGATAATGATCTCTGAATTCTTTCATAGATGTATCAATTTATTATCTTCCCTGGCATTAACCTTTAATGTTACTCAGGCTCAGAATTCTATTGGAAAACCTTTTTTTTTTAAACATCACTCACGTTTAGAGTTCAATTCCAGATGCAGTGTCAAGACTAAGTACTGCAGGGCAGTGTTCTGCTGCCATCTAGTGACTGAAATAACAATATGCAGACAAAAAATGTGATATGTTGTATTTTAGTATTAAGTGTCTCTGTTACATATAAAAAAAACTTTTCCTTGTAGAAAAAAGCAACTCTTTTTGCATGGTTTTCCAAGAAGAATCATAATGCTAAAAGGGTTAAATAGTTCAAATAATATTTCATATACCTACTAAAAAATCAGTGGTGACGTCTATGATAATACCCAGGGGTTTCTGCTGGGAATGTGAAGCAGAGCAATGAGAGCACAACTGCTTCTGCTGTTTCTACACAAACCATTGACAGTGCTGGGTACTTTCTCCCAGCACTCTCAGTGGCTTATATAAATGCTTCAGTGGTATCTAATTTGATAATAGCCAGGGGTTCCTTCTGTAAATATTAACCACTTGAGCTCCTGAGGATTTACCCCCCTTAATGACCAGGCCTCTTTTTGCTACTCGGCGCTGCATTAATTCAACTGATAATTGCGCGGTCATCCAATGCTGCACCCAAACGAAATTTACATAATTTTTTTCACACAAATAGAGCTTTCTTTCGGTGTAATTTGATCACCTGTGCGCTTTTTATTTTTCACGCTATAAACAAAAAAAGGCCAAACATTTTGAAGAAAAACAATATTTTTTACTTTCAGCTATAAAAAATATATAGTAAACTCAAAGTTGGTTATAAATTTAGGCCAAAATGTATTCTGCTACATGTTTTTGGTAAAAAAAATCCCAATAAGTGTATATTGATTGCTTTGTGTGGAAGTTGTAGCGTCTACAAACTATGGTATAAATACTGCAATTTACGCCATTTTTCTGCTATACGGCGCTGCGCTAGTTTAACGGACAATTGCGTGGTCATGCAATATGGTACATAAATGAAATTTACATCCTTTTTTTCCCCACAAATTGAGCTTTCTTTCGGCGGTATTTGATCACCTGTGTGGTTTTTATTTTTTGTGCTATAAAAAAAAAGGCTGACAATTTTGAGGAAAAAAAACAATATTTTGGACTTTTTGCTATAAAACATGTCCAGTAAAAAAAAATGCAAAAATCAAATTTCTTTCAAAATGCATTCTGCGACATGTCTTTGCTAAAAAAAATCCCAATACGTGTAAATTAATTGGGTTACGTGAAAGTTATAGCGTTTACAAATGGCGGGAAAGATACTGGAATTTTTCATTTTTATTTATACTAATAATGGCGCCGATCAGCGACTTTTGGCGGCAATCAGCGACATATGTCGGCGACCAGCAACTTATGGCAGGACTGCGGGGCTGCAGCGGACATTTTGACACTGGGGGGGGAACTGACTTGGGGTCACTGACATCCCCAGTGACACCAATACAGTGATCAGTAAAAAAAAACCACTGAAACTGTACTAATGTCACTGGGGAGGAAGGGGTTAACATTTTTAGAATTTGCAGTGTAAGGGGAGTGTTTTACTAGGGAGCGGGGGTGTGTACTGGGTGGGGGGGGGAGGGGGGAGCTGATTGAGGGAGAAAAACTCTGCAGCTTCTCACAAGCTGTCAGAGAACTGACACAGAACAGGGCTGTGTGTAAACAATGCAGCCCTGCTCTGTGTCAGCGATCACCCTCAATCGCGGGAAAACGAACGGTAAAAACCGGCCGTGACCCATCGGCTGACAAACGCTGTTGACACCCGGGTAGGGCGGGCTCCGCAGAGGATGGGTGATGCAACAGGACAATGACCCAAAGCATACAAGTAATTCAACAAAACAATGGCTGCAACAGCACAGAATATGCCTTCTGGAGTGACCTCAACCCGACTGAAATGCTATGGCATGACCTTCAGAGAGCGATTCACACCAGACATCCCAAGAATATTGCTACACTGAAACAGTTTTGTGAAGAGGAGTGGTCAAAAATTACTCCAGATCGTTGTGCAGGTCTGATCTGCAACTACAGGAAACGTTTGGTTGAGGTTATTGCTGCCAAAGGAGGGTCAACCAGTTATTATGTCCAGAGGTTCACATACTTTTTCCTCCCTGCACTGTGAATGTTTATATGTTATGTGCAATTAAACCATGGCAACATCTAATGTTTGTCTAGGATTATGTTCAGCAGACTGTGTTCTTCTATTGTTGTGACTTAGATGACGTTCAGAGCACATTTTATGCCCAATTCATGCAAAACTCCACGTAATCCCAAGGGGTTCACATACTTTTTCTTGCAACTGTATACTGATATGGACTGGGTAATGTGTTAGGAACATAAGGATGCCCTATTACTTGATGGAAATGAAAATTATCAACCTACAGAGGACTGAATTCAAAGATACCCCAAAAATCAAAGCGAAAAAATGATGCAGCAGGCCGGTCCATTTTTCTGAAATTTCATTGCAGCAATTCAAAAATGGTACTCAGTAGTTTGTATGGCCCCCACATGCTAGTATGCATTCCTGGAAAAACGAAAATAGGCTGCACACCTAAAAGGCTAACCTCAACAGGTTGAGGCTAGCCTTTTAGGTGTGCAGCCTATTTTCTGTTTTCTTGGTTTTTGCAGTATATTTTAGGTAGCATCCTTCCAAATTACTCTGGTAGCACCTCATCACTCTTTTCTGTATTATTGTGGACTCCCCAGCTTTCCCCATATTTTCCCCCTATTAGTATGCATGCCTGACAACGTCAGGGTATGCTCCTAATGAGACAGCAAATGGTGTCCTGGGGTATTTCCTCCCAGATCTGGACCAGGGCATCACTGAGCTCCTGGACAATCTGAGGTGCAATCCTTGGATGGACTGAAACATGATATCCCAGAGGTGTTCTACTGGATTTAGGTCAGGCGAGCGTGGGGACCATTCAATGGTATCAATTCCTTCATCCAACAGGAACTGCCTACATACTCTCGCCACATGAGGCTGGGCATTGCCATGCACCAAAAGGAACCCAGGACCCACTGCGCTAGCGTAGGGTCTGACAATGGGTCCAAGGATTTCATCCTGATACCTAATGGCAGTCAGAGTGCCATTGTCTAGCCTGTAGAGGTCTGTGCATCCCTCCATGGATATGCCTCCCCAGACCACCACCAAAACGGTCATGGTGAATGATGTTGCAGGCAGCATAACGTTCTCCACAGCTTCTCCAGACCCTTTCACATCTGTCACATGTGCTCAGGGTGAACCTGCTCTCATCTGTGAAAGCACAGGGCGCCGGTGATGGACTTGCCAATCCTGGTGTTCAATGGCAAATGCCAATCGAGCTCTATGGTGCCGGGCAGTAAACACAGGGCCCACTAGAGGACGTCGGGCCCTCAGGAAGCCTGTTTCTGATTGTATTGTCAGACACACTAGTGGCCTGATGGTCATTTTGTAGGGCTCTGGCAGGGCTGATCCTGTTCTTCCTTGCACAAAGGATCAGATACTGGTCCTGCTGATGGGTTAAGGACCTTCTACGGCCCTGTTCAGCTCTCTTAGAGTAAATGCCTGTCTCCTGGAATCTCCTCCATGCTCTTGAGACTGTGCTGAGAGACACAGCAAACCTTCTGGCAATCGCACGTATTGATCCTAGAGGAGTTGAACTGCCTGTGCAACCCCTGTAGGGTCCAGGTATCGCTTCATGCTACCAGTAGTGACACTGACCCTAGATAAATGCAAAACTAGTGAAAAATAGTCAGAAATTATGAGTAGGGAAAAAAATGCCAGTGGCCTCCACCTGTAAAACCATTCGTATTTTGGGGGTCGTCTCATTGTTGCCCATCTAGTTCATCTGTTGTTAATTTCACTAACACCAAAGCAGCTGAAACGGATTTACCCCCTTTGCTACTTAACTGACCAGATCATTATCCCAGGATTTTAATTGACATGATGCTATACTCGGATTCAAAGGTGTTCCTTTAATTTTTTTGAGCAATGTATATAGAAAACAAAACCTGGTGCATAGTAAAGTCTAGTTGGACTATGTTGGGGTGTGCAGCTGGTCCGATATCTGTGATCTGAGGGGTGTTGTTGCGAACAACCTGAAAGATTTGTGAATATCGGGGTGTACACTCTTTGAGTGTACCAAGATGGCAGAGGATACTTATTCAGTCCTCGATACATTCAGTATCCGGTTGGGAGTAGCAAGATTGCCAACGTCATACATCCAGCCAGGAAATGTAATGAATTGAGAGTAGTAGGCAGAGTTATAACATATAAATGGGTTTGCCAATCACCACAGCCCTATGCCTCTGAGGACAACCAGTGGGGTGGGCGAAACACATTAGTACGGACAGTGGTGACGTCATACCGGTGTTTAAAGTGCACAAGGAGCTGCACTGCCTTCCAAGCCAGTGTTTATGCTCTTTTTATTTTTGAAACACGTGAGTGTAATACCAGTGTAGCTAATTTTATTCAATAAACATAAATCACACTATTTGTCTTTCTCCATTGTTTGCATGCATATAGTCTACTTCATGACGGAACGATAAGCTTCATTTACACCAGGAGGATCACAAGACCCAACAGGAACTCCACATGCCCCATCAAAGCGTCTAGACTCTTGTTTTATTATAAGAGTTCAATATATCTGGTGAGTCGGTGGCCACATAAGAGGGGAGCACAAAGCATGAATCACCTGTTTCTGGGAAGAAGCACTTGCTATTTGCACTAAGGACATTATTTTTCACAATAAGGTTTTCTTGCTGAGTTGTATTTATGTATGTTTTATCACATTTAGGCAGCGCTTTTATGTGTATTGTTTATGTTTGGAACAACAGTACAGGATAAAATTGTGTCCGAAATTGGGTAAAAGTGCACCAGAAACTTTGGAAATGGTGAAGAAAGCTTATGGAGAAGCTGCGCTATCACCTCCACAAGTGTACCAATGGCACAAGGCCTTCAAGGAAGGAAAAGGTGTTGAAGATGAACAACAATCACCTCTTCATCAAAAATGGAAAAGAATGTGGATGAAGTGAGGTCTGTTCTCAACCGTGACCGACGGCTCACTATCAGAATGGTTGCAGAGGAAACAGGAATTACCAATTTAATTAGTGAAATCGTGACTCAGGATTTGAACATGAGAAAAGTGTGTACAAAACGTGACACTTGATCAGAAGGAACACCGTCAACTCAGTTGCTAAGGCCTGCTGGCCTGATATTTTGAGTCAAGTGATCACGGGAGATGAATCCTGAGTGTTGGAGTACAATCCAGAGATGAAGAAACAAAGTTAAGAGTGACACACGCCCACATCACCTCCTCCCAAGAAATCTCCAATGAGCAAATCATAAGTCAAATGGTCATTGTTTTTTTGATTCATGTGGAATTGTCCATAAGGATTTTGTACCTGCTGGTCAAACTGTGAATCTAAGATTTTACCTGGAAGTTCCAAGTTGCTTGAGGCAGAGTTTTTTGTGTGCATCCTAAGGTTATCTCAAGCTGGATCCTTCATCACGACAACGCACAGTGTCACAGTGCTTTGGCTGTCAGAATTTTTGGCTGAAAAACACATCACAGTGCTTCCCCTTCCACCCTACAGCCCAGACTTGGCTCCTTGCGACTTTTTCATAATCCCAAAGATGAAGAAGGGTTTGAAAGGACACCATTTTGGTAGTGTGGATAACAGCCAAAGAGCCACTATGCAGGCTTTGAATGCCATCCCACTTGAAGACTTCTAGGGATGGAAAAATCACTGGGAGCATTGTGTACACTCAAAGTACATACTTGGAGACAATGTTCAATTCTAAATTTTTTTCAATACAAATTTTTTAAATATCATTCTCATTACTTTCTGGACACACCTCGTATATACCAGTTTGTAGACACAATAACTTTCACACAAACCAGTATATATACACTTAATGGTATTTTATATTTTACCAAAGACATGTAGCAGAATACATTTTTGCCTAAATTTATGAAGAAATTTGTTTTTTATTGTTTTATTGGATATATTTATAACAGAAAGTAGAAAATATAACTTAAATGTTTGGTCTTTTTTTGTTTATATAATAAAAAAAATAAAAAACCCAGTGGTGATCAAATTCCACCAAAAGAAAGCTCTAGTTTGCGAAAAAAGATAAAAATTTATTTTGGGTAGAGTGTAGCATGACCGAGCAATTCCCAGCTAAAGTAGAGCCTAATAGCAAAAAATGCCCTGGTCATGTAGGAGATAAAACCTTCCAGAGGTCATGTGGTTAAAATAAACAAAACATTTCCAAGACATTTCTACAGAGAATCACAGAACATTCACACCACACGTACATTTCTTTAAAAGCAAATTACCTGAATTTAAGAATACCACATATTTAGCAAGCAAGTGACATGCACACGGCCACTCTCCAGCTTTTCACCAAACTGACAAGTCTTATTAAACCCTAAAGCGAATTTATACATTTCCCTTCGGATCCAAATCATTAGCCTCACTGGGCCGTAGTTCAAGCTGTGGGTCACCTGTCAGTACTGCCCAACTTGACTTGAAAAATTGATTTTTCAATCCACTTCTGTCAAAGGAAAATTGTCGGTGGAACAGTGACTGCATCCAATCAAATGTAGTCACTTTCAAATATTCAGCACCTGCTAACTACAGTAGCCAACAGTGGAGACTCCTTCATCCATGTGGTTCAGTATGGATGGAGAAATCTATTAGGTTTCTCTAATTCAGCGTTGAACAAGAAAACTCTTTGTGTGTATGGATAGCTTTACTGCTGTGCCGTGAATAGTCCTGGACTGCAGACTTTCAATTTACATACAGGAACAGTCAAATAAATGATGACACCACTCCATCTTTCCTAGCAGATAAGCCTGTGTGTTTTCAGTTAGGCTGAAGCAGCCAAGACATGAGTGGGAAGACATTTCCTTTACAAAGTATACTGCATCAAGAAAATGAAAGGGATAAGAACAAGATCTGAGTAATAATGTACTATACATTTTATTTTACAGTGTTTTTTTTGTTTTTTTTAATTCTGTCTAGAAATAAAATTCAAAATGAACATGAAGACAGGTATACAAAGAGGAGCAAAATGTCACATTAAAGTTGTTGCTGTCCCTGCTTGTTTGGATCACAGTTATGCACAGGTTTTATTGGCTTCATACTTCTTACTAAGGACATGGTCCAATAAGCTTGTTGAGAAATGCTTCAACCTGATCATCATCTTTGACTCCCACAAACTGATCCACAACACTGCCATTTTTCAGAGCAAGAACTGTTGGTACAGCACTGACCTGCAGAGAAAAAAAAGAAAGTTAATTACATGGAAGGCTATGGGCTAGGGCTATGGGATTTGTGCTGTGCAGAGAGCAGTGCATGTGACTGCAACTAATATGCACTGTTCATTCTAAACTAATGGAAGTCAGGGATAAAAGGAGTGGTACGGATGCTCACAGAGGACATTACAAGGAGACAGAAAAACAGGGTAACGATTTAATGAATAAGATTACAGGGCCATTAAGTGCTGCTGTCTGTCAGTCTCTGGGTGTGCGGCTTCTCTTTCTGTCCTTTCACATCCCCTAGATTTTTGTAAGATCAGATTTTTGGAAAAAGGCTGCATGCATGGGATACATGTTTATTTGTTTCTTGTGTTTAGGTGAAGGTAGGGGAGTGTTTTGCATAATTTAATAAGTTTTCGGATAATAAAATAGTTTCTTTGTATATAGTTCTATTTATGTTATTTTCAGAAAAAAGACATTTTCTTTTCTGTTATTTGCTGATATAAGCTTGTTTGGATATATATATATATATATATATATGCTTTTATTACTAAGCTGTATGTTTGCAAGATTTTAAATACACAAAAAATGTACAAGGAGACAGAAAAAGAGAGTAAGAAATCATTTAATGAAAAAGAGATTACAGGGCCATTAAGTAGTGGATGTATATGGATTGCTATTTTGGAGAATAAGGACACCCAGAAGATGCAGTATATGACAAAATGCGGTGGATGGAGCTTCGTGTTGTGATGTCATCACATTACCAGAAGTACCCCCGGAAGTTGGTTTTGGTCTATCTGGATTGTATTACTGGCAGTGCGGTTTTACACTATGTGGGGCGCATGGTCTCCTTTCACTTTTTAACATGTAAACGCACATATGAATAAATGTTGGAGATGGAGGATTAAAGCGATATATATTCCCTATTTTTGCCAATTTCTCTTGATCGCTCAAACAGAGACATAGACCCAAAAGAACTATTGTGCATCATTTATTGATTAAAAAAATTATATCCCAAACTTTAAAATATTCCACTCACATAGTCAGTGGCCCTCCCTGGCTTCCAGGATGACTGGCTACCACAAAATGCAGGATGCACCGATGTTCCACAACTGATGCGTTGCAAAAATTCACCAAAACCGTTGTAAAGAGTACTGTACATACTGTTCTTTTATAAAGTGAAATCTATGTGAACAAGACCTAAAACTTCTTGAGTCACTGACCTGGAACAAGCATGCAGATCAGGAGCTGTGACTGCACTCTGTCTTTTCAATTTGCATGCATGTTCCTGGTCAGTGAGTACTTAAGTCTAATAAAGCCAGGTAAATAGTATTCTTTCAGGGAACTCCTAGATTGTAAACTGCAAGGAGCAGGGCCCTCCTTTCCCTCTTGTATTGAACTGTATTGTTGCTGTATTGTCTCCCATTATATTGTAAAGCGCTGAGCAAACTGTTGGCGCTATATAAATCCTGTATAATAATAATAACTCAACCATCACAGCCCCCATGTTTCCCTTTGCAGTTAGGTGTGTGCAAAATCAACAAGAAGCAAACTATAGAATGGGGAAGGGGGGTTGTTTGGGGGTGACAGCGCATGTCCATCTCTGGAAGGTTCTCACATCAGCAATTTAACCTGCTTTCACTTGTATATTCCAAATAAGAACAATAACACTTTTACTAGCTAGTATTATTTATATATTTATTTCAGGTACTTATATTGTACATTCATATCAGTCCCTAACCCTGAAGGGGCCTACAATCTAAGGTTCCTAACTCACATTCATACATACACATACTAGGGCTAATTTAGACAGGATCCAATTAACCTACCAGCATGTCTTTGGAGTGTGAGAGGAAACCAAAGTACCCGGAGGAAACCCACGCAAGCACAGGGAGAACATGAAAACTCCAGGCAGGTGGTGCCATGGTTAGGAATCGAACCAGCGACCCCAGTACTGACAGGCGGAAGTGCTAACCATTTAAAGTATAAAGGACACTCAGGCAGGCCATAATATTCTCCAGTAAGCAGCATATTCTCAGTAGTTCATTAGAATGCTAGAGGCATCTGCTATACAAAGGGTGCTTCTTCAGCAATGTGATATGAACAGGGGGCTTATATAGCATCAGATCCTATCAATAGCTCTTAATTTCTTTCATGTTACATGGCAGTACAAAATGTAACCACTACTCGCCATCCACTTACCACTTCCATTGAGGGATTAATCTGGTGGTTGCCATCTCCAAAGAGCCATTCCCTTTAAGGAATTGTTCCAAAGAATTCCATCTACCATGAAGGATGTGTTTGAGCCTTATTTGCTGCCTATAATTTGTGCAGCAACTCTTTCTGGTGAGTGCATTTGGAGTGGTGGTGGAACTTACTGAGGATTTTTGTTGGAGAATCTGATAAATATTGATATTTGACTGGAGAGTGTTTATCACTAGATGAACTGTTATCACCAGTTTCCTTACTCGTTGGACTTTTCTATATGTATGCTTATGTTATGACACTTGATCATGAGTTTTGAGCGCTGCACTTTTTTCACATATAATTTAACACGAGGTTTAGGCATAGTCACCTTTCAGTGCCAGCAGCTGATTTATTTTCCACAAAGCGCTGAATTTTTTCATATTTTTAGTGAATTATTCCTTTGTCTTCCTACTATGCATGACAGCATGTACAAGTACCCTTAAAATACACATTAAAGCGTTAGTTCAGAAAAAAGTGAAAAGGTGAACTACCACCCTACACCTTCCCCAATCCCCTAGTTCCTGCTGTACTTACCTCCCGTAGGTGATGCATTGTCAGTGCAGCTGGTGTAGTGGTCTGGGAATTTGAAATCCCCACTCTTCTCCCCCTGATGTGGCTCAGAGCATTCCTGATTAGTGGCCACTGACTGTGCATCACCTCACAGGAGGTAAGTACAGTGGAGACAGTGTGTGGAGCGGGAGGGGGTTGGGGGTTAGTTTAGTTCACCTTTTCAGAAAAAAATTAAAAGGTAAATACTTTTAATGTACTTGTATGTGTCATTTTTTAACATGAACCCTTCTGTTTTTTTAACTCATTTAGTTTGTGTAATCCACTTATCTGCCTTCTTCATGTATACTGTTCTGACATGTTTGGCTATGGTATGTACACATTAAGCATGGGTCTGCTAAGCTGAAATGTAATTCTCTTTGCTGTGTGTAGAATGGTATTACCTTGACGTACTAGAAAGGTTTTTATGTTACAAACAAGTTGAAAATTAAAAGCTCCTTCACCTACAATGCACAAAAGATATGTTTCATATATAGACATAGGAGGCTGCAATGTCCCAAATCCAGTTTGACAGGAATCTCAAATGACAGCACCTGAAGGAGGCCATAAGTGAGATTAGTACACTGTTGACTTGATTATCTCACTGCAGGCTGTATATTACAGACTAAATCCCTACATAAACAGAATGTGAATGCATAAAGGCACTTTAGTATTGTATAGTCATACATAAGTCACCAAATTACTCGGATTAGAAGCACAGTAAAACACATTCCCTAGTCCTCTTCTAGCTTTAGGCTGGCTTCACATTAGTGCATTAAAGCATGGAACTCAGGCCTGGTTTAGATTTTCAGAATTTCTCCACCAATTATATTATACTTATATGGTCTTTGCTGTTTAATTTAGCACTTGGAAAGCCTGTGACTAGATCTCTCAATTGTGTTCAGAATTTTTATGAACTTACCAACTGCCTATGTAATGCATTCCTCCTGTGTATGATGTTGTCTTATTAATTTCAATGTACAACACAGGTGCATGTATTTCTTAGCACTGATGTTACTTTATGCCCATTTCAGTATTTATGTAAACTCTTTTGGATTAAAAAATATATCACTGGTGCCATACTGGTGAATTTCTGTACTTCTTTATTCCAAATATTTCTAAAATATGCTGGTGCTTCAATTTACAGACAGGTAGCCTGTTCCCTTGGTCAAGAAAGTTGTTTAAACTGCTAGGAAATGTGGAAGCCAACCTGAACCTGATCTACCTGAACAACATGAAAGAGATCTACCTGAACAACATGAAAGAGATCTACCTGAACAACATGAAAGAGATCTACCTGAACAACATGAAAGAGATCTACCTGAACAACATGAAAGAGATCTACCTGAACAACATGAAAGAGATCTACCTGAACAACATGAAAGAGATCTACCTGAACAACAGGAAAGAGATCTACCTGAACAACAGGAAAGAGATCTACCTGAACAACATGAAAGAGATCTACCTGAACAACATGAAAGAGATCTACCTGAACAACAGGAAAGAGATCTACCTGAACAACATGAAAGAGATCTACGTGAACAACATGAAAGAGATCTACGTGAACAACATGAAAGAGATTTACATGAACAACATGAAAGAGATTTACATGAACAACATGAAAGATCTACCTGAACAAGATGAAAGAGCTCAAAGGTTTAGTGCCCCCCTTTTTTTAAAGAGTTAACTATCAAGGACAAACTAAATAGTAAGGAAAAAATATACTTAAACAAATGTCATTGTAAAAATATAAACTTAGCCAACCTTAAAAGTGGATGGTGTAAGTCAGTAGAGCAGTGGACAGTGCCAGCAGGGAAGTGGACGGTGTGTGGACAGAATCAATAGGGCAGTGGATGGTGTCAGTGAGGCAAAGGACGGTGTCAGTCAGTAGAGCAGCCAACAGGAGAAGGTAAGCTGGCCATGCTGAGAGGTTGGGGGATGTAATGGGGGGCTGGAAAAGAAAGGGGAACCTGGACTGGAGGGATAGTGGGGGTGGCATTTACCAGAACCAATCCCCTGTATTTTCCTCCTGCAGCAGCAGAATGCCGGTAGGAGAGAAAGAGAAGACAGCTTTTGTCTGCTGCAGAAGGAAAATACAGTGAATCGGTTCCCATAAATGCCACACTGCTCCTGCCCAATTTCTGGGGTCGGCAAGGAAGGGATGCCATCTACCCATCATTTACCCATGATTAACGGGTAGATCACGATTGCTAGGTTGCCGACCCCCGTCCTATCCACTACAGCTGCAGCAGCCAAAGGTGTACACATGCCGCAGCATGAATTATATATTCTGTCACTTTCAGTGGGTGCTACTGCCCACCAATCACAACCCATTCAAGAAATGGGGCCACTCTGCAAGTGCCCTGCAACTGCATGCTTCTGTGGAGTTCAAGGGTTTAAAGCAGATGGTGAGAAAGCAATACAACACCTCCTCACCGCCTGCTTTAACCCCTTGGTTGCTGTACTGCACATTATTGCAGGGCGCTTGCAGAGCAGCGTCCTTCACTTGAATGGGTCATGCTTGGTGGGCACAACACTTGCCAAGCGTGACAGGGCATATAGGTCCTGCTGTGGCCAGGACATGTGTACACCCTGGCCAATGCAGCTAAAAAGTCTGGGGGGGCGGTTGAAAACACTTCTCAACTATGGGGTATTACCACCCCTCAAAACGCATCTATAGAGCCCTTACTGCTCAGAGTTCCCTAATATAGAACAGAGTTCACAGAGTTTTAGATGTGATTATGTCCAGTTCAGTCAGACCTATGAATGTGCCAGTCTAGAAGTACTATCAGGTCTTTAAAGAAGGGCATGGAATTCCTCACAAGACTAAATGCTACCCTTGAGAAACATGAAAACATTTGTAACTCTAGGAATTACCTTTAGGCGTAGAATGCATTGCTCAATGATAGGTAATGAATTAATCAACATAATGAGGGCAGACTAGGTGGCCCACTGTCTTCTTTCATTTTTTTTCCTCCCCTTGATCTTGATTCTTAAGCTGGCCATAGATGGATCGAATCTCGGCTGATCCATCTATGGGCAGGCTGGTAGTACTAAAGTCAACCCATCCATCAACTTCAGTACAACCAGCCTGTTGGATTTTTTTCCCGCATTATGGGATGGATTCCCCCATCAACACTGACTGTGGCTGCAAGAAAGAAAATCACATCATCTATGGCTTGCCTTTCTTACTGCTGTTTGAGATTTTTTTTTTTTTTAAACTTGTGTAGAAAGTATGAACAGATACAGCTTTAATCTGGTTCTGCACAAGTTCTTTACTGAAGCCATTGCTTTTTCCCTATGCATACCAAGGTGTTGAAAGACAGCACCAGAACTCTCTAGGAGTCATGTTCATCCAATGGCTTCAATACTTTGAGACATCGGCCTGGAAAAAGTATGCTTGTCCCACATCAGTGATTCTGAACTACTGAAGCCAGTGGCAGACAGATAACCAGTATTCTTAAAAGGAAATAAACAATGCTGGTCCTCACATTTGATCAGCATCGGCTTCCTTCTACCTGCAGTTATACACTAACAATTTATTTTGTGAAGGTTCACAAACTAAGACCCCTTTCAAACTGATCAGTTTTTCTTCAGTTTTTGTCTTACAAAAATTGGAAGAAATATGCATCACTATTAAATCCTATGGAAGTCTTCACACCGGTCCGTTGCAGGTCAGTTGAGTTTTTAAAAGTCCTGCTTGCTGCATTTTTGGTGTGGTCAATAAATGCACCTTCCCATTGAAATGAATGGAAAGCGATCAAAAACGTGGCAAAAATGCATAAAAAATGCACCCACTCTACAATACATTTCACCCATCTATTCAGGATTGCCTCGGAAAATTGTTAGCTTGCTGGCATGCGGAGGTTCCGGAGCTTGATATTGAGGACTGGGAGGATATCTGGGATTATCCCATCAAGCAATTGGTCTCTACATGGGATCGCTTAAGCCAAAATAAAATCCTTCATAGCATACACTTCACACCTTAAAAACTGCATAGGATCTTCCCTACACAACTATCTAGATCAGCAATGGGCAAACTACGGCCCGCGGGCCGTATACGGCCCGGCGGACCTTTTAATCCGGCCCGCGGAGCTAGGCTCCCGCTAGGCTCCTCTCACAGTCCGCCGTGTAGCATGAAAATCTATCTCCTATGAGGATCTGTCCCCCTCGACGTATCTGCGCATGTGCCGGAGATCGCCGATCGGCTGCTAATGCCTGAAACTGGCACATGCACAGATACGTCGAGGGGGACAGATCCTCATAGGAGACAAATTTTCATGCTACACCGGAACGGCGCGGGAACACGGCGAGAGGAACGCGCGGAGCAAAGGTAAGTGAATTGACACAGGGGGGACTTGGGGACTTAATATGGGGAATGAATTACTATAGGGGGGATGAATTACTATATGGGGGATGAATTACTATAGGGGGGATGAATTACTATAGGGGGGATGAATTACTATAGGGGGGATGAATTACTATGGGGGGGATGAATTACTATATGGGGGATGAATTACTATATGGGGGATGAATTACTATATGGGGGATGAATTACTATGGGGGATGAATTACTATATGGGGGATGAATTACTATATGGGGGATGAATTACTATATGGGGGATGAATTACTATATGGGGGATGAATTACTATGCTTACTATGGGGGAATATTACTATACTTACTATGGATGACACATACACATCATTCATCTACTCTTGGTCTGGCCCCCGGGTCCAATATATGAACCCATTGCGGCCCTCAAGTCAAAAAGTTTGCCCACCCCTGATCTAGATGGTGGCGGTGTCCAGAGGATGCGGCAATGTTTCAACATATTTTCTGGCATTGTCCGGTTAAACGACAATTTTGTGAGGTGTTATCCAGCTACGACGTCCATATCTGTTCCCCTGACCATTGATGTTTGTATTTTGATCCTAGTTCGTTTATTGGCTATGTCTACAGCAATAAGAACGTTGATAGGACTGTTTTATGCCAGTAAAGCCATACTTCTCAAATGGAAGTCTCCATTAGCCCCCACTCTGGATTTCTGGAAGCATTTAGTTAATGTAGCTGTGCCACTATACAAATTCACCTACGAATCCAAGGGATGCCTGACAGAGTTTTCCAAGGTATGGGATATATGGATAGATTCACCTGATAAAACGGTCTAATGCGAACCTACTTCTTAGGCTACATAGAGTCCTTCTCCTTTCTCCACTTATAGGAATCATTGAGGTTTTGCAACGCATTTGCATTTTCACTGAGTTTTTCCAATGGAGCAGTGTGAAAACAAGCTAATAACGAATACATATTCTCTACAAATTTGGCACAGCATAAGGCTGGGTTCACACTAGCTAGGTTCACAGTGCGGACTGCATGTAATCGTACTCTCCCACACCAAAAACACGCTGCTGTCAGAAGAGGCGCAGGGGTGCCTTTAATTAATGGCAGCTCCACGCATTGGAATCCAGAGAGCGATTTCCCGTGCTGGGAACTGCATAGCACTATGCGGATTCTCTGCAGCTGCAATTTTGGAAAACATGCAGGGACCTTTTTCCTGCATTTTCCAGTAGAGCAGCCCATTCAGGCTGCTGATCCTGTGCAAGCACAGCCGCTGGGAAACTGGCATAGTGTGAACCTAGTCTAACAATATATAATACACCTATAAATATATCCTTAAATACTGAAAAAAGATCTGGATAAAAAAATAACAGTAAATCAATAAAGGATTCAGAGACTGGGAAAAGATAAGGAAGGACAAACGCTGGGAAATTTTTCATCTGGATAAACAATGATGAAACAAACTGTTTGTTTTATGTATAAAAATAATCAGAACCCACTGATAAAATGACAAATGTCAAACAAACCGACTTCCAGTATAACAAATCATTCTCAGCTGAGAGTCATTTACTTTAAACATCAGACTCTATGAAAACATATTGCCTACAATTATAGTGATGTAGCTTCACATGGAATGAATATTGATATTAATAAAAGCAGCCTATGCATGGACTATGCAGAATCTCCACTCCGATGTCATTTTCATGTACATTTCTTACACACAACCCAAGACTAGCCCAAAACATCACTTGAGAGAAACAATCTTATGATAACAGGTGTCAGATCTCAGCCACTGCCACCAATATGTGACAAACTGCAGGTCAGGTAACAGCGTGCTTCCACCAATACATGATGTTGATGCTCCCTGTCGCACCTGACACAAATATCTTCTAGCTCCACCACAATCTAAGTGCCAACGTAATTGACACTGGGGTCAGCTAACCATGCCTTTGACCCATAACACATCCAACCAGCTGGCAGCATGTGTTTTTACTGAAAACCCAAATCATTCACAATATCTACATTAATAATTCTGACTTCTATGAAATGCCTGGAATACACACTTTTAATACAGATATATTTCAGAGATGTACTCCTCAGAGGAGTGTAAACTTTTACTGCCATGACCACCAATGTGGTGGGGGAGGGAGGGAAGGGGGAAATGGGGGGTGGTGATAGTGGTAGAGGGTTAACTTTCACTGCTGTGATCACAATACAGGTGGGTGGAGGAGGTTACATTTTACTGCCAATGGCCACCAATTCCGGGGGGGGGGGTGGAATAAATGTTACAGCCAGTGGGGGGTTATTACTGCGTCCACCGACACCAATGTTGAGAGTTAACAATGTGTCCACTGACACCAACGTTGACGGTTATTAATGCGTCCACTGACACCAATTGTGGGGGGTTCTTAATGCACTCACTGACACAAATGCAGGAGGTTAGTCTTGCATCCACTAAAACCAATGTTTGGGGTTATTACTGCATTCACCAACACCAGTGTTGGGGATTATTATAGCACTCACTGACATCGATGTTGAGGGTTATTATTGCATTCACTAACACCGATGTTGAGGTGTATTATTACACTTGCAGACACTAATGATAGGGGTACTATTGCTTCCACTGACACTAACATTAAGTGTTAGTATTGCATCCATTGACACTCCAATGTTGAGGGTTATTATTGCACTCACTGACACCAATTCTGGGGGTTATTGTTACTGTCACTGACAATTCTGGGGGCTACTGTATGCCAACTTCCTCAGTGTGCATTGTGATATGCTGCAAAAAGAAAAGCAGCAAGACTGAAATATTGGGGTGTTGAGGTTTGTTATAGCACATTCATTGCAAGTGGGCTGCCTAACTTCACTCAATGCACAAAAATGAACTGCTATTGTATAGGGGCTATACTTAAGACCCACTATACTTTTCAAGTGGACCCCCACTGTTTTAGAGGGTGTCACTGGTCTTCCCCCAAACAAATCACAAGGGTTATGGGTGGAATATAGGAGTACCGAAACATTTTATAGTAATCAAAAAATAAACATCAGTGCCGCGCAGCACTATGCAGTAAAGAGCCCTATCTATACCATCTAATAGCTGAATATAAAGTGTTCTGTGTCATCACTCCAAATATATCGAAATAAAATGATAGAAATAGTGAAAAAAAAACAAAAACTATATTTTCTTATCCATGTGTACCAAACAATTATATGTGTTTACCACTTTAAAAAATAAACGTCCCTTTAAAGTGCAATTATAATCTATCCTATTGGTTTCTTATCAAATATATACACATTCTCCTATACTAAGTATCCATATGTACAAATTAGCTATCCATATGTACCAACCCACAAAGACATGTGGTCATTCTCTTTGCACCACACTATATTATAAGTGGAGAATCAGAATATAACGTTTATGTGTACACAATTAGCCATATGTCCAGTGTGTATTACTTATTATGCTTTGTGTCCAAAATGTCTGAAGTTTAGAACATTCTTCTTGTTTCAACTTAAATTCTTAACCCCAATGTTTTATGATGTATCCTTCATACAAATTGCACATCCTTGTCACCACAAAGCTTATGCTCTCATGTTAAGAGTAGACCCAACACATATTAGGTCATATGCTCCTTCCCACTGGGGTTCTCATATGTCACAGCATTGATCACCACTCCAACCTCCAGATGATTTACAATCCAGATCCATCCTCAATGATTCTTCAAACCAGGACATTGGAATCATATTGGAAGCAGAGAGCAATATATCTTCCTTTTTCTGAGCTTTCCAATATCCTGGTCTGAAGCATCATGAAGAATGGACCTGGATTGTAAAACAACCAAAAGAAAATGGAAAGAAAGGTGAAAGAACCACCAAAACATTTATCTACCGAGAACAACCTAAGCAACTGCTTTGGTAAATGCTGGTTAGGAAATATCTTCAGTGTGGTCTGCCCAGTAAACAGCTACATTGCTCGGTGCCATGACTACTCAATGACACAGAACCTAACCTTGAAGGGGATTCCTCATTCATGGATGTGCTTCAACTTGCTTGGGAAATATCCTAAGCTGGCCATTTTCCACAACCATCACAATCTATGTGACCTGGAAGAAAACTAAGGATGCTGAAGTAACAGCAGGACTAGCTACCAAAAGTGGGATATCTAAAGCCTCTTTCATCCTCAAGAGCTCAGGGGAAGAACAGAACAGTTAAGAGGCATTTCTTCCATGGCCATACAAGAGAATAGTAAAGTCCTGGGTACTGGGGTGAAGCATGAAGAGCAGGAAGTGAACTAAAAGTCTAAGAGAATCATTCCTGCAAGCAGGAAGAAGAGGAAGGGAAGGTACAGGTACACCATATGGGGGGCATCTCTTCCTCCCCTCTACAACCCTAAACTAAAAAGTACTGTCCATGCCATCACGTAGATAAGGCAAGGTGAAAGGCCTCAAAATGATCAAAGGGGATACTAAAAGAAAAATACGACAGAAAAAGTTGAAACTGCTGGGCCAATCAAAAACAGAAGAATTGAGAAAATGTTTATACTTTGTAAGCATTGTTTAAATGGGAGGAGTCACCCTCTTGTGTGCTGTTCTGGAAGATGATTGAGAAAAATATCTATCCTCTTCAATCTGTAGTCAGCTATGACTTTCCAAAACTGACAAAAAATTCAAATATCACTTCTCTGAATTATGGAAAACTGAGAATGTCCTTTCACAGTTGTGTCTAGGAGTATTGTAAGCCCAGGCTGGCATGTTTGTGATAGGCTGTACTAACAGAAGGTGGGTTGGATAGCAACCAAAAAGAGACATACAACATATGCTAGACCGCAGAAGCTTGTGCCCGTTTGGAAGGGCGCTGAAGAAAAGGCGAGTATTTAAGTGAAAGCTTCTTTTTTACGTTTAAAGTCTGCTGGGAAATTTTTCTTTAATTAAAAAAAAAAATAGGTGGGATTTAAACCACAGCTGCTGTTCTTGTGTTGGGAAGGGGGGGGGGGGGGAATAGGTCAAATTATGCATTACAGATGAGCTAAGGTGTTTGATTTTTATTTTGCAAAGCACATGGGAAGGACGGTGCATTCTATTTAAATGCTACAAGCTACAAGTAATGGCTATTACTTCCTGTTGGGCCAGTCTTTTATTAAGTATATGGATGCTGGTATTGACCTCGTATGTCCTATGCTGGAGGTTTACAAAGGTTTCTTAAAATTACATAAATGACATTCTATAATGAGAGTCATATACTGGGGTTTAATTACTAACCCTAGGTTCACACCTAAGCGGATTCCGCAGCATTTTGCAGAAATGCGCTACAGTCCATTTAATGTTTCCTATGGGACACATTCACATCTCCACGTTTTCACCAGGATCAAGGACTTTTCTAAAATGCAAAAAGTTGTGCTTTTAGTTCTATTGACGTCAATGGAAATGCTGCAGAAAAGCATGTAGTGTGTTTTTGCTGCGTTTTATTTTGCCTAGCAACAGAAACCCCCATAAAAAAAAAAAAAACGCATCTAAAACGCGGCAAAACCGAATGTGCAAAAATGCAAAAAGCACTGCAGAAATGGATCAAGCGTAAACTGCATAAGTGTGAACCTAGCCTTAAGCTGGAGAATGCAAAATCTGGCGCACTTCTTCATAGAAACCAATCAGCTTCCAGGTTTTATTGGCAAAGCTTAATTGAACAAGCTGAGGTTAGCAGCTGATTGGCTACCAAGCACAGCTGTACCGGATTGTGAGTGCTCCAGTTTTAGCAAATCTCCCTCACTGTGTATATAAATATGTGAGTGAGTGTGTGTGTGTGTTTTATAAGTTGTACAATTATATTGGGAAACAAATACCTCATATTCAAGAGCAAGGTCTGTATTATCATCTATATCCACCTTTGCCATTAACACTTTTCCCTCATGCTTGGCAACTGCTTTCTCCAATCGAGGAGCCAAAATCTTGCATGGGCCACACCATCTGAGGAGTAAAATGATAAGCTGTAATTTGAAACATAGAAACAGAAAAGTAACAGGAAAAAAAAGATCAAGTGATCCACCGTGTATAGATCTCTGTTTGTCCCATGCATATTTTAATCCACTTACTGTTGAGTGACTCACTACTTCTGCAAGAGGTCTATTCAAAGTATCAACTACTCTTTTGGCAAACTTTTTTTCTTTTTTTACAGGAAAAGTTTTGAACTTTCCTCTGCTTAATTTGAAGTCATGTCCCCGTGTTCTTGATCTTGGCTTCATATTGAAAATACTGCCGTCTTGAACCTTATTCACCCCCTTAATGTATTTAAAAGGTTTCAATCATGTCTCCCCTTTCCCTTCTTTACTCCAGCCTGTACATTTAATGTTTAAATTTAAACCTTGGTGAGACTAACTACTCTCTAGGCAATTTATAAAATTGAAATATTTAAATATTTATTGGTAATAAATATGCAGCAGTCTACATAGTTATTTACCATAATCGTTTTCTTTGCATATGATAGAAACCTGAACATGCATTATATACTTGCTGACAAATGTTAGCACTAGGGATGAGCTCAGGTGTGTTCAGATCATAGTCCGAATCCACGTGAGCCCACCAAGAGGTAATCACTGTACTGGGCCAATCAAAAGCAGCATCCCCCTTGTATATGTGCAAATGCAGGATGGGGAGTTTACATGTGATTGAGTTATTATTGTAATCTGCCGGCAATATTAAACCGCACCTACATTCCATTTTCTTAAAGTAAGCATGTAAAATAGTTGAGGGATTTTAAGGGTGCCATACATCCTCCGAACAATATTGAGATCAGAACAAATTTTTATAAACATATCCATAGAATGAAAATAACATTTATTTAGTTCCAAAACATAAAATCTTCCTTCATAGAGGATTAACATGTGCAATGTAATTTACAAATTGTTACAGCAGTCTACAGATTTTCAACAGTCCCAACATGATTCACCCTTCCAGTCTTCTTCAGGGAGATGACTGCTGATCATTCCAATGCTACATACAATGACTATACTGTAAAGGTTATAGTCGTAATTGCTTGAAGAAAGCATTCAACCGAGCCAGACAACAAAATCGAAATTCTATGATTTATGCACCGAAAACACCTAAAGATTCACAGTCTGTGAGAATAATTACAAAATTTTCCAAACAACATAAAAAGGTGAGACAGATTAACAAATATTAGCCATTAGTACTAGCTGATCCTACTATTCAAAAACATGTCAAACCCTATCCAGAAATTACTTTTAAACGATCATGTTCTCTTAAAGACTGTTTAGTAAAAAGTCACTATACTCCAAAAGAGAAAACTGGTACATTATTCCTGCCTTCTTCCCTGCAGAACATGCAATTTGTGCAGTTTTGTGTTACCTGGTCAACAGGTTCTGCTTCCCAATGAAGATATTCATGCATTAAAACATTGAATACTGGAATCTTCTACTCTTCCAACCAGTCCATCCCCCACAGTTACTACCTTTTGTACCACTAGCCCCTCCCTCCTAGATTGTAAGCTCCAAGGTGCAGGGCCCTCCTATCCCTGTATTGTATTGTTGCTGTATTGTCTCCCGTTATATTGTAAAGCGCTGAGCAAACTGTTGGCGCTATATAAATCCTGTATAATAATACTAATTTAATAACCTGTCAAACCCCGGGGGGTTGTCTATATAATGAAATGTCATTGTGGATGTTGTAATGATTGTGAGCAATATGGACATAGTAGTTGTACACGATAGCCATCTTGTAAAGGTCTCAACCATTTTGTTTTCATGAGCAGTGACCCCCCCCCCCTTGCAAACTGTGGAATTTGCAGCTGCAAGTTTTAACGAACTACTAAAGAGTCTCTTATCGTAACCAAAACACAATAGAGCCAGTGTGCAGACCTGGTCAGAGATGTAAACAGCTAATTAGTAGTGGTGCACCAAAATGAAAATTCTGGTGCCGAAACCGAATTGGACAGTTTTTAATATATTTTTCAAATGCAATTTTTTGGGTAAAAAAAATACACTTTAAATGATTAACTACCTCCCACCTGGCCAATGTACATAAACGGCCAGGTGGGAGCTTCCCCATTCTGAGTGGACGTTCCTGTAAATCCCTCAGAACACGTGCCTGAGCATGGCCCCGACGCGCAGCAGCACCATTCTGTGATGGCTGTGTTCCTCAGACACAGCCCATTACGGATAGGGATAAGGGCTCCCTGATTGGCCCTCCCAATCACATTATGTCTGTGTCCAGTCACAGCCATCTCAGAATGTCAGCAGAGACACAGGTCTCTGTAGTTGGGGGGGGGGTGGCAAACGCACACATTGGTCTCATACGCATACGTAAACAGCGATCACGTCACCCTTGTAAGGTATCGTCATGAACGTGAGAGCAAGAGCAATAATCCTAGCACTGGACCTCCTCTAACTCTAAACTGGTAACCTATAAAGACATATAAAGTGTCGCCTATGGAGTAGAAATTCCACATCTGTACCAGTGATCCACATCTGTCATGGCATACGAGTGTAAATTCCATATCTGTATTAGTGATCCACATCTGTCATGGTGTACCAATGTAAATTCCACATCTGTACCAGTGATCTACATCTGTCACGGTGTACCAGTGTAAAATTCACATCTGTACCAGCGATTCACATCTGTCAGTGTACCAGTGTAAAATTCACATCTGTACCAGCGATTCACATCAGTCACGTCATCCACTTGTGTACCAGTGATCAACATCGGTCATGGCCTACCAGTGTCAAATCCACATCCGTCACAGTTTACCAGTGCTCAATATCTGTTACACAGTACTAGTGTAAAATCCACATCAGTACAAGTAAATAACATCTGTCACAGAGTATCAATGTCCAATCCACATCTGTACCAGTGATAAACATCTGTTCCAATGAACATCAAAATCAACATCAGCAGTGCAGCATAAACATGTCTAAAAAAATATACACCAGCAAGGAAGCTTTCCAGATACGGAGTATGAAGGACGAAAGTAGAAAACTTGTGGGAAAACACTTACATGTTCAAAAGACTCAATTATGCCTCATAGAATATACATTGGAGGGTGTTTGCCTTTCAAAATGATAGTTAGGAAACGAGATGTGTAATGTATGCCTACTGAACGCCTGTAGGTGCTACTTGGATGTTGGGCCTCTGTATGTGGCCAGGCTGTGGAAAAATCTTACATATGTGGTATCCCCATGCTCAGGAGGAGCAGCAGAATGTGTTTTTTGTGCTGAAGCTGCAAGTATGCAAATGCCCTGTGAGAGGAATAACCTGTTAATATAACAATTGTGTAAAAAAAAAAACACATTTTATTTACTTTCTTCATTTTCCAAAGAATTGTGGGGGAAAAAAATTACAGGTTCAAAAAAACTCACCATGCATCTTACTAAATACCTTGGAATGTCTAGTTTCCAAAAAGAGGTCATTTGGGGGTATTTATATACTGTCCTGGCATGTTAGTGTCTCAAGAAATGAGATAGGCCATCAGTACATCAGGTTTGATCAGCTGTGATCAATTTTCAATGATTGGTACCATAGCTTGTAGACTCTAAAACTTTCATAATATACACCGATTGGGATTATTTTTACCAAAGCAGTGTAGAAGTATACATTTTGGCCCACATTTATGAAGAAAAGTGACAAAATTTTATAACTGAAACAGAAAAAAGTGTTTTTTGGTCTTTTTTAATTCAGAACGCAAAAAATAGAAAACCTGGTGCTAATTAAATACCACCAAAAGAAAACCCTATTTGTGTGAAAAAAAAGGACAAAAATTTAATTTGGGTACAATGTTGCATGAGTAATTATCATTCAAAGTGTGAGAGCGCTTAAAGCTGAAAATTGGTCTGGGCAGAAAGGGGGTAACAATATATACCCAAATTTTTTTGTAAAATTGAGTAAATAGATACCGAACATGTCATGCTTTAAAATTGCGCTCGCTTGTGGAATGGCGTCAAACAACGTACTTAAAAATCTCCACGGGTGATAATTAAAAAATTTCTATAGGTTAACAGTGCACAGTTATAGAGGAGGTCTAGTGCTAGAATTATTGCTCTTGCTCTGACATTTGTGGCAATACCTCACATGTGTGGTTTGAACACAGTTAACATATGCGAGCGTGGCCTATGTATATGTTCATCACTAGGCACGAGCATGGGAAGACGGGGGCACTTTAAACTATCATTTATTTATTTTATTTTTTTACACTGTCCATTTAACCTCTTGCCGTCCGCCTGCTGTTTATAAACGGCAGGGCGGTGGCAGTCCAAAGTCGGGTTGCCGTTCCTAAACGGCACCCGCCTTTTCTAGCTGTGCGCGCTCCCTAGGAGCGCGCACCACCGCGATCCGGTGTCCGCTGTGTCCTCCGGACACAGTGAAACACCGATCGTCGGACGGGACCTCTGTACGAGGTCCCGGTCATGTGATCACTGATTGGCGAATCAGTGATCACATGCAAAGTAGTGAGCAAGATGTCACTTGTGACATCATTGCTTACTACGTGTGAAATCTGTGAATGATCACAGAGGTCACATGGTACAAGGCTATTCACAACAGCCTTGTACCATGTGACAAGCTGTGACCAATCACAGCTCACTCAGTATTTCTCAATGACTGCAAGAATGCAGACAGAGAGAAAGAGAAATGATTGCTTTTACATCCTATATGGGTGTAAAAGCAATCAGTGTAAAAAAAAAAAAAAAAAAAATCTTCATCACCCCCCACAAGTAGTACAGTGTCACCATGGTGACACTGTACTGCTAGGGTGACAGTATGTAAAAATAAAAAATAAAAATAAAAAATAATATAAAAAAAAATAAAATAAAAATGTAAAAAAAAATGTTTAAAAATTATAATGTTTGGTTATAAACTAATTTGGATTTTTTTTTTTACTAAAAAAATAACGGAATAAATTTTGGCCAAGATTTAGGATGAAATATTATTTATTTGCAAAATTTTATTAAAAAAAACACTTTTTTTCAAAATTTTTGGACTTTTTCATTTACATAGTAAAAAAAAATAAAAATCCCAGCGGTGAATAAATACCACCAAAATAAAGCTTTATCTGTCTCAAAAAAATGGTAAAAAATTCATATGGGTACAGTATTGCATGACCGCGCAATTGTCATTCAAAGTGTGATAGCGCTGAAAGCTGAAAATTGCCCTGGACAGGAAGGGGGTAAAAATGTCCGGACAGGAAGTGGTTAAAAAAAAAAAAATGTAATCACTTTTATTCCTATCACAAAGAATGTATGCATCCCCTGTGATAGAAATAAAAAGTGACAGGCCCTCTTTATGGAGAGATATGGGGTCAATAAGACCCCACATCCCTGCTCTAAAATGTAAAGCATTAGATCAAAAAAAGCATTCATTTAGTAATTTAAAAAAAAAACAAAAACAAAACACACACACACGACCTTGTTTACATGGCACCGGAACCAAAAATGACATCGCTCCGGTCCTCCAAGGGCTTAGAGATTAGTGGAGGCCATCTTTTCTTCACTTATCTCTATGCCCAGCACCGGGATCGTTCGATGGTTTCTCATGTAAGCCTGAGAACCACCGAGCGGAGGCGGGTGGCGGCAGCGAGGGACGGCGGCAGCCGGCGAGGTTATTTTCAGCACCTGTATCGGTGCTTATTTTTATATCTGCCCAAGGCTGATAGGGGTATTTTCGGTCGAAACATTTCGGCCACCGAAATTTCGGTGTATCCCTACTAATTAGTTTTGGTAGGATATCGGTTTCCACAACTCTTGAAAAATTTTTCCCTCTGACCTAGCCTGTCACACATGATGTGTAAGGCCATCAAAGCTCTAGGAATGCAGAGCGTGCCATAAAACATCTATTCCACAACACAACAATTCCACACACAATTCATAAAATTTAACAGGAACAGGACACATTAACCACTTGCCTACCAGGCACTTATACCCCCTTCTTTACCAGGCCAATTTTCAGCTTTCAGCGCTGCCGCACTTTGACAATTGCGCGGTCATGCAACATTGTACCTATATGAAATTTTGATCATTTTTTTCTCACAAATAGAGCTTTCTTTTGGTGGTATTTAATCGCCACTGGGCACTTTACTTTTTGCGCTATAAATAAAAAAAGTGCAAACAATTTGAAAAAAAAAAAAAAATTATTTGTTTCTTTTATAAAATTTTTCAAACAGGTATTTTTTCTCCTTCACTGATGTGCATTGATGAGGCAGCACTGATGGGTACTGATAGGCGGCACTGATGGGCACTGATAGGCAGCACTAAAGGGCACTGATAGGCAGTACTAATGAGGTGGCACGGATAGGCGGCACTGATAGACAGCACTAATTAGGGGTCACGGATAGGCGGCACTAATATGCAGCACTGATAGGCGGCACTGATAGGTGACACTGATTATGGGTACTGATAGACGGCACTGACTGGCATCACTGCTGGGCACTGACTGGCGGCACTGACTGGCACAACCCCTGGGCACTGACTGGTGGCACTGACTGGCAGCACTACTGGGCTGCACTGGTGGGTGGCACTGGTGGGCAGCACTGGTGGGTGGGCACAGGTGGGTGGCACTGGTGGGCACAGGTGGGTGGCACTGCTGGGCACATGTAGGTGGCACTTCTGGGCACAGGTAGGTGGCACTGCAGAGTGGCACAGGTGGGTGCAATGCTGGGCACAGGTGGGTGCACTGCTGGGCACGGGTGGGCGGAGCTAGTGGGCGCACTGCTGGGCGGAACTTGCGGGTGGCACTGCTGGGCACCGATCATCAGGGCACTGATCATCAGTGCCCTGATGATCGGTGCCGATCCCCGCTCTGACAACTGCCGGTTCTCGGCAGTACTTTCCTCACGATCTGACAGCGTGAGGAAAGTGCAGCCGAGAACCGGCACTTGCATTTCCCTCTGATCAGCGTGTCATTGGACACCGCTGATCATGTGGTAAAAGGCCGCTGTGATTGGCCTTTTACCACATCACGTGATCAGCTGTGTCCGTAGGACACAGCGATCACGGAGATCGCCGGGTGCGCGCCCCCTGGGGCGCGCAGGAGAGCGCGTTCTGGGAGGACGTCATATGACGTCCACCCAGAACTGGCCAGCCGCAGTGCAGCCGTCATTTGGCTATCTGCGGTCGGCAGCTGGTTAATATTAGGTATATATTTGAATGGGGAATATCATGCCGATTAATTCAAGGTCATACATGACAATGTTAGCACATACGAAAGGGGAGAAAGCAGTCTCCCCCCTCCTGGGTGACAGATCTGTCCAAGGTATGCTGTGTTTGGTATCCCTGGATACTAAATATAATTCTGAACATTAATCTGTCAGTTTCTAGAATACCACCTGCAGATTTTGTAAGTTATTAATATTAGTATAAAACTGGGACTTGGTCATAAACTTGGTGACCTCCCAGCACCCATCCCTTGACCGGATGATTGGTCAGTTGGTCTCTGTCGACACTGCTTTGATATAAAAAAAAAGGGAATGACAGGACCTGGTAAGGTGGCTCTTGTTTTAACATCAACCAAGGAACATCTTAATAGACTTGAGAGCCACGTCAACGTTTTTGCTCGGGCAATTGGACTCAAGCCAGGACTTTGCAGGTATTCTCCATTTTCACCTCCTTTTATTTCTCTGTTGCA
The DNA here is from genome assembly GCF_062004578.1 of Staurois parvus. Classification (NCBI taxonomy): domain Eukaryota; kingdom Metazoa; phylum Chordata; class Amphibia; order Anura; family Ranidae; genus Staurois; species Staurois parvus. The sequence goes on along the minus strand of NW_028318076.1, from coordinate 149,338 downwards.
TTTTTGTTCTCTTTATGTCTTTGTACCACCCTTTTCTTCTTATTTTATTTTGCACCTGGTCTGTCTCTCTAATCTCTGTAACTTACAGTTGTGATGAGATAGCGATAACTTCAACCTCAGTTGGATACCACAGTCAGCGACTCAATCGATAAGACATCTTGTAGATCTTGTGAAGTTTATTCCATAAAATGAGAGAATCTTACAACAATGAACATTCGATAGGTCAAAAGATCATAATGTTTCCTGATCCATGACATGAGACTAGAGCTGCAATGCATTTCTGGGAAAGGAGGAGGGCTATCTATACAGTATTAACTAAACCAAAGGAAAGGGTGGAGCAGAAACAAAATATAGAAACACTTAAAGGCATATGATAGTCAATATGACAGTCATGTGAAGCATGACAGCACCATTTTACCTTTTCATTATTAAACCCTATTTTGAAAAGTGTTAAAACTATCTCTAAGGCTTTGAATGCAAATTAAAGAATCCATGTCTCTTGAAGAATGCTACTGTATGTAATAATCCTCTGAATATACCAGTCTGTGGTGACAGCGTGTGTTGCAAACGTTTATGGTGTTATTGCTAAGATTTGTGATTTTCCTCCTCGGTAAAAAGGGGGGGGGTGGCAGTTTAAAGGGTTAATTGCTAATTAATTAACCCAGTGACAATTGCTTTCAGGCTGCTGGCACATAGATTGTGGTCCAGTGAGGTGGAAAATCTTGTGCAGGGTGCAACTGAGAGTGGCATTGTCATGCAAATGACAGCGCGGTGTGAGATTGGCTTGTCCTTTGTCACAAGTTGGTGAAAAGGGCAGGGCTTAGGCACCATCTTAGTCACAGATATTCTATATAGACAAAACTATACGTCTGTTTTTTTAAACGCATTACAGATCATGTATCGTTAATCAAAAAACAAATAAAACTCCCATTAGTCGCCATGTAGGCCGCTATCATAATTTTGATTTGGGCATGATCAAAATTTACCATACTAGAACACATTCCTCCACGTGCGTGGAGGGAGTGTGGATCAGCATCTGCTGCAACTTGAGACACGCTGGATTATCATCTCAAGGCCACTCAACATCCTGGCCTTTCCTATATGATATCAATTCCCTCTATCAATTCAATCCTAATTGGCCATGTTAGGTTTGGGTAAAGATAATGAATATAAAGAATAGCTTTGTATAATTGGTACTATGAGTATAATGTATACACGGAATATATTCAGTTTTGCAATGTGTACTTGTAAAGAATATGCAGAATTGAAATGGCGATAGCAGTATAGTAGACTTTTTTATGATTGCATATTATTGGAAATCTACAGTCCCTGGTCTGTCTCTGCTTATTGTTCCTTGGTATTTAGACTTATTGGGTTCCCCTTAAATGTGAATTCTAGTTCACTTGATTGTCTATTTATTAAGAAGAAAAAGTATACTTCTTATTCCTTTATATGGCAGTGTGACTGGGTGTTTTTTTGTGATTGCACGGATGTGATAGATGTGATAGACGTTTGCCTGAGGACCAATCAAGAGCTCCCAGGCCAAGTCCTATGTCCATCCCGCCTATGTGTGTGGGGGGTGGGCCTTGGTATGCTCCTTCTTGCCTATTTGTTGGGTTAGTGTTCGCAACGTATAGTTGTGCTCTACTGTGGTTTACAGTCCTTGTCATCTCCCCATCAAATGTGCTAGTAGTTCCGCCTAAGACCTTGCGATCTATTGCTCTGGTATTTGTCCATCAATAGGAAGCGCTGTCCTCACTGACCAAAATGCGAGAATCATTCTTGAGTTAAGACCTTGTGGATCCTGGTACTTCGGCCTGTTCTGGCGCATGCGCGGTGCGGTGACCACGTCTGTGTATTTCCGGTGACATCAGACGCCGGAAGGGCAGGGGGTATAGAATCCCAGAGTCTCTGGTGGCCATCTTGCCAGAGTCATCAGTGTTGCTCGATGTACTGGATGTTTCTAATGCTTGCGGTGAGAACTTAACAGTTATGTTGATAGATATTACTGGGAATAATGTTTAAACCAGATTATACTTTGATTGGATGAAGGTGGGAGTAATGTATCTTGTGCTTATTTAAAAGGAGTACATTATTATTCACATTCATTTTTATATAGCCATAAATTGAGTGGATTTACAAAAAGGTACTTTTAATGATGTACCATTTTTTCAAGTTGGCCGTTTATATGCACAAGGTTCTTTTATATAAGCATATAAATAAATTATTTAAGATCTAACTGGTTTATTATTATAAAACCTTTACAATACAAATCACTGTTTTATGCAGAGGCTAATTATATTGAAGCCAGCATCACCGCAGGTGTATGTTCTTGGGTGCCCTCTTGTGGATTTGATACAAAAAATTCTGTAAATTCTTTAATTTTGTGGGAGGTAATTGGCCCCTTGTTAAACATTTTGGAGGAGTAACCGTTTGACCTTTCTTTAGCTTGGTCCTTGTGTACCCTCTGTGATCACTTGGTGGACCCCAAACCTCTGCCATCAATTGTACAAACATCTTCATAATCTGACAGTGAGACATTTTGGGTAAGCTTGACAGACTATGAGCAGATACAAATTAAAAACTATATGGATTGTAATTTATGTGGTTTTTAATTGAATATGTCTATAATTTTTGCATTTTTTTGTATGTAGCTTTGGAATAAATCAGCAGTCATCTCCCATGAAGCCTGGATGGGTGAAACATATTGGTACTGCTGAAAATCCGTGGACTGCTGTAATAATTTTTAAATTACATTACACACATCCATCCTCAGTGAAGGAAGATTTTATATTTATAAATGTTATTTTAATTATATAGATATGTTTATAAAAGTTTGTTATGATCTCAATACTGTCCTGAGGATGTGTGGCACCCTTGAAATCCCTAAACTATTTTACATGCTTGCATGTGATTGGTTTAGCTCTGAGGATGGGGGCATATCCCCCGAAACGTGTCAGCTTTCCAACCATGTGACACACGACCGGATGACATCGCCTATGGCTGAAGTTATGTGATAGGTCAGTTGTTACTTATGTTTGTGAGTATGCAATTATTTTTTGGCATGTAATAAAGTTGTATGATGGTAATGCGCTAGGTGTTTGTGCCCTCCTATGTGTGTTTTTGCTGTTGTTTTAAGATTTCACGATCTGAGCAGAGCTGCATCAGATAGAGCATTATGTTTGAACACCATTAGGAGTACCTCTACTTGAGCCCCTAAGTGTTTTTGGGACTCTAGCGCAGGATGGGGAATGCTTTGGCTGCTTATAATTGGCCCAGTACAGCGACATCCTCCTGGCAGGCTCACTCACGTGGGTTTGTAGTAGAATCTGAACATTCCATAGCTCATCCCTAGTCAGCACCTATTCAGAACCTTTTTATGGCTGTACATAAAAGTTATTTCGTAAAGTAAATACCCAGGATGCTCAGAGTGCATACTTATGTATTGGGTTGATGGATCAGTAGCCTTCACCATACAATTTAACCAATTCTAAGGCTCACTTTTTAGGCAGTTCATTATTGTAACGGCCAACAATAACATTTATTATAACATATTGTTCAACTAAATCCATCCTGTAATCCATTTTATACCGGAAATCAAACCAACAGAGAGAGGAGTAGCACAAGCAGGTGTGCATTATGAATATTTGCTGTCAATGAACATAATGAAATTAGGAGACAGTTGACGGAGTTGAGTGTGAAGCTCAGTTAGATTTGACTGCTTTACTCTCCAATCTCAAGCTAGGCAAGAGGGTGACCAAGCAGCGGCAAAAGCCAGGATACCAACTGAGCTCTGCTGTCTGGCAGGCCTTAGTAAATGTCAGAGCTGAATGGTTAGACACAATTTTTTGGCATTTAAAACAACTCCGACATATGCATTTCAAATATTTTCTTGAAGTTTAGCGTTATTGTAGGTCAGTGTTTCTCAACTGGGGTTAAAGGAAAAGTCCTCAGGGGTTCCACGGAAAATCACATTGTGGCAGATGTATACCACCCAATGTTGTTTCCAGTGTTGTTCTCAATGCGCAGGTATCGGACTGTCAGTGTGCATTGATACCTGATGCCTCCTCTGTAGTTCAGGCTCCTGTGAACTTGCACCAGTAGTGCAGAGAGCAAGAGGAGACTTCCAATGGCAGTGCTGATCACAGACTATGGGAGGGAGCACAGAGGGAGAGCCCATGGCTAGATCAGGAGATGAGATACCATGATGAGTTTGTGTATGGCAGAAGTGTGATGCAAACTGTAGGTGAGAGGGGGTGGAATTTGGGCAGAGAGCCAGAGAACTGTGTGTGTAAGCAGCAGTGAATACAGACCAGGGGTCGAACAGAGAGAGGAAGCACATGGCTAAAGCAGGAGGTGACATCCAGTGTATAGCATCAGTGATGCAGAGCACACAGCTGGATCAGACTGAATGTAGCAGGAGGCGAGTGCATGATAGCTTTATGTTATGTGATGCGATAACTGTGCATAAAGCTATTATGACCTCACCTCCTGCTACATGCAGTCTGATCCAGCCATGTACCCCTGCCTATTGCTCCTCCTTCTCTAGTCTGCATTCAGTACTTCCATACACTGAATGTCACCTCCTGCTACATTCATGCATATGCTCCTGCTCTCTTATTCCCCCTTCCACAGTCTTCATTCACTGCTGCCATACACAGGGTTTCACCTCCTGATCCAGCCACGTGTTCCCGCTCTCTTCACTTCTCTCAATGCTGTCCTCTGAGTTCTCAGAAGTCACAAGTACAAAGGAGGCATCAGTTATCAGTGCATACTGAAAACAACATTGGGCAGATATATCTCCACCACAATATTGATTTGCGGTGGAACCCGGTTTGATAAACATTGTGTTATGGATTTTCAGAGCAGTGCAGGGAAGCATACTGTTAATTACTCCATTTCCCACATGTCCTCCCCTTCCGTCTGTCCCAGGCTCTTGCATGTTATATCACCTTGGATGGATGAGAGGAGGGCTAGCAGGGATCAAGTGGAAAAGACATGTTACAACAGCAGCTTCCCTGCGCTGCTCTGTATTTGTTTAATTATTACTTTTTCTACAGCTCGCTGATCAGATCCAATTTTCTGTGGGCTGTAAATCTAAACTTTTTTCAGGGATTCCCCGAGATCCTAAACGTTTTGCCAAGGGTTCCTCCAAGGTAAAAAGGTTGAGAAACACTGTTGTAGGTAAAACTCTACCAGGCACTACATATTCATTTCTTACATATACAAATGTTAATACAAATTTAAATATTACTTTATGCACATTAAACTTTAAATAATATGTAACTTACTGAGCATGAAAATCCACAATCACTGGAACCTCACATTTAATAACCCGCTCCTGAAAGTCATCTTTATTTTGAACAGAGAACGTTACTCTGCGTGAGGACGAAGTAGAAATCTGCCGAACAGTGGTAAACTCAGTAAACCGAGAAATGGGCGAAGTTGTAAAATGTGGAACATAAGTTTGCGTGCATTTTGTAGATAAGCTGGAGAAGGATTGTACTTGACTAGTTAGACATCTTCCAGGCAAAGAAAGAAAACGTTTTAAAAGTAACCTCTGGGCCATCTATAAAGCAAAAAAAAAAGTGTAAGTATATATAGCAAAGTACTTTAGGCATCAGCTGATTGTACCACAGATATACAGGTGAAACTCAAAAAATTAGAATATTGTGCAAAAGTTCATTTATTTCAGTAATGCAACTTAAAAGATGAAACTAATATATGAGATAGACTCATTACATGCAAAGCAAGATAGTTCAAGTCATGATTTGTCATAATTGTGATGATTATGGCTTACAGCTCATAAAAACCCCAAATCCACAATCTCAGAAAATTAGAATATTACATGCAATCAATAAAACAAGGATTGTACATAGAACAACATCGGACCTCTGAAAAGTATAAGCATGCATATGTACTCAGTACTTGGTTTGGGCCCCTTTTGCAGCAATTACTGCCTTAATGCAGCGTGGAAGCTATCAGCCTGTGGCACTGCTGAGGTGTTATGGAAGACCAGGATGCTTCAATAGCGGCCTTCAGCTCTTCTGCATTGTTCGGTCTCATGTCTCTCATCTTTCTCTTGGCAATGCCCCATAGATTCTTTATGGGGTTCAGGTCAGGCAAGTTTGCTGGCCAATCAAGCACGGTCATTGAACCAGGTTTTGGTGCTTTTGGCAGTGTGGGCAGGTGCCAAGTCCTGCTGGAAAATGAAGTCAGCATCCCCATAAAGCTCGTCTGTAGAAGGATGCATGAGGTGCTCCAAAATCTCCTGGTAGACGGCTGCGTTGACCCTGGACTTAATGAAGCACCATGGACCAACACCAGCAGATGACATGGCTCCCCAAACACAGATTGTGGAAACTTCACACTGGACTTCAAGCATCTTGCAGTGTGTGCCTCTCCATTCTTCCTCCATACTCAGGGTCCTTGGTTTCCAAATGAGAAGCAAAAGTTGCTCTCATCAGAAAATAGGACTTTGGACCACTGAGCAACAGACCAGGTCTGTTTTTCTTTAGCCCAGGTAAGACGCTTCTGACATTTGTTGTTCAGGAGCATCTTGACAAGAGGAATACGACATTTGAAGCCCATGTCCAGGATCCGTCTGTGTGTGGTGGCTCTTGATGCACTGACTCCAGCCTCAGTCCACTCCTTGTGAAAGTCCCCAACACTTTTGAATGGCCTTTTCCTGACAATCCTCTCCAGACTGCGGTCATCCCTGCTGCTTGTGCACCTTTTTCTTCCACACTTTTTCCTTCCACATAACTTTCTATTAATGTGCTTTGATACAGCTTTGGGAACATCCAATTTCTTTTGCAATTACCTTTTGAGGCTTTCCCTCCTTATGGAGGGTGTCAATGATGGTTTTCTGCACAACTGTCAGGTCAGCAGTCTTTCACATGATTGTGATTCCTAATGAACCAGACTGAGAGACCATTTAAAGGCTCAGGAACCCTTTTCAGGTGTTATGGCTTAATTAGCTGATTAGAGTGGGACACTTTGAGCCTAGAATATTGCACCTTTTCACAATATTCAAATTTTCTGAGATGTGGACTTGGGGTTTTCATGAGCTGTAAGCCATAATCATCACAATTATGACAAATCACAGCTTGAACTATCTTGCCTTGCATGTAATGAGCCTATCTCATATATTAGTTTCACATTTTAAGTTGCATTAATGAAATAAATGAACTTTTGCACGATATTCTAATTTTTTGAGTTTCACCTGTAGTGATTTTGTTTGCAATTCATGGGCACAACTAAAAGATTAAAGGCAAGTGAATCAAATCCAAAATGTCAGTGCAACTAGAAAAAGTTACCATGTACACCAGTAGTACAATGTACTTTTTTAAATGTAAGTCTAACATAATACACCCTGACAACCTCCAATTCACAATTCTTGCAACCCATATCCCAGAACTAAAATTGGGATTTCCAGTTCTGTTACCTAATCAGTTAGCCATGTGCTCCCTTGTGACATCTCACCTTCACTCCTTTACAGGAGTATTACAAAAATCTAGAAACAGAGCCAGAGTTCACAAAAAAAAGTAAACTAACTCCAAAATATCCTGGCTACCCCTCCGGACCCCGCTACACCTGTCTTCCATGATGCCCTGTGCTGCCTATCCATCAGTCCAAGCAACAAATACTGCAATACACAGCCCAGGAGTAAGTATCCATCATAATGCTGGCAATGGCAAGCGCTCATTAGTCAGTACAACCATGTGACCGTGACCATGTGACATATCTGAGACTCCTTCTTCTGCAAGGTGTTCCAGAAGAAAGAAGCACTTTTCATTGGTCAGCATGGTCACGCTGACCAATCAGAACTTACGAGCATTATGATGGATAATCACTCTGGGGCTGTGTATTGTGGTGTATGGTGTACGAACCGCTACATCAGCAGCACTGGGCATCACACTTACTATATTCAGTGGGGTTCTGAGGGATGGTCAGGATTTTTGGAGTTAATTTACCTTTTTATTTTTCATGAAAAACTAAAAAACTAACATATTTCAAACAATCAATGTCATTCATTAAAAGCGAAGGAAAGAAAGGATGAGGAGAAATAAAAGTATTAAAGAAATAGCTCTAAAATCCAAGTGAGTGCCCTTCATTTGTAAATACAGGCACAGGATCTAGCTGGTTCTTTTCTCCCTGGAACCATTTTGTTCCAGAGAGAGAAGACATAAGAGCAGCACATTTGCGCCCACACACGTTAGATAGAGACATTTTAACCCCCTTGATTGCCACATTTAACCCTTTGATTGCCCCCTGCCAGTGCCATTAGTACAGTGTCAGTGTACAGTATTTTTCACTGATCACTGTATTACTGCCACTAGCGACGTCCGATAGCATCAGGGTCAGTAAGCACCCCACCCAGCCAGGGTCAGCTAGAGTTAGATTGCCAGCACACTATCACACTCATGCTATAGGTCGCTGAATACCGTCATTACTAGTATAGTGTTTGTACGGATCAATATATTGATCACGAACAAAACTATAACAGTGCCCCCTTAGTATTAGTGTTCCCAAAAACGCAGTGTTAGCAGGATCATCCCCGTTCGCTGCCAGCACTAGTGTTTAGCCCCAACGCCCCCCCCACCCCAAACAAGAAGTGCAGTGTCAGTATAATTTCTGATCACTGTCACCTGTAATACATTGCACACAAAACCATATGCACATTGCACACAAATGTTCACAGAATCAGGCCTGATCTCTGTTAGCACTTACCGGTAATTTTTTTTGTAGCGGTTCAAGCAGTCCCTGACAGCCAGGTGCTATTTTCCCCATGAGTCGCACTAGGCACCTGTAAATTTAGAGTCCAAAACGTCCAATGAAAGGTACACTAGTGAACAGGCCTGCAGGATTCTGAGCATGCCAGGGGAGAGCGAAGGGGAAGACTCCCTGACACAAATCAGCCTCAGAATACGAACCTGTAGACAGCAGTGTTACCCTGACAAGTAGCTCAGACGATGAAGAAGAGGGCCCTGTTAAGATCAGGCGTACCCGACCCCATGAAGCTGAAGTGCTACGATCACATGAGTTGTCTCATATGCGGCAGAGTGCCAGTACTAGTGCCGCTCTACCTTTTGGTCTTTTTTATACCAGCACTGTAGTATCACTTGGTGATGTGGCGAGTCCCATAAGTGCAGTACAAGCTTGTGCGGTGGCGAGCACAAGTATTGTCCCGCAACCACCAAGAATTTGCACACAAGCCCGTAGAGCCTATAGTATCCTTCCGGACGTGCTTGCAAATCCTGATTGGCAGCCCACAGATTCTGCAGCACCCGTATTTCCCCCATTTACTGCCCAACCCGGAATTCAGGTGGAAATAGCAAATTTAACTACTCCCCTTGATTTTATGGAGCTGTTTTTCACAGATTTGTACAATTTGATTGTGGGCCAAAGCAATTTATATGCTCAATATATCGCCGCAAACCCAGATTTAAACCTTGCCAGACCATTCACATGGAAACCCATTACGGTTTCCAAATTTAAAAGTTTTTTGGGCCTAACCCTCAACATGGGCATTACAAAAAAGAATGAGTTGCGGCCATATTGGTCCACAGACCCGATTTGTCATATGCCCATGTTCTCTGCTGCCATGGCCAGGCATAGATATGAGACGCTTCATGCATTTCAGTGATAACACACTCTGTCGACCTTGGGGTGACCCTGAACATGACATGCTCTACAAAATTCGGCCCCTCAAACTACCTCACTGAGAAATTTGCAGATGTGTATACGCCCCAGCAAAACATCTGTGTGGATGAGTCCTTCATTCACTTTACTGGCCACCTTGCATTTAAACAGTACATCCGCTGCAAGTATGCCAGATATGGGGTCAAATTGTATAAGCTCTGTGAGAGGGCCACAGGCTATATGTACATATTTAGGGTTTATGAGGGAAGAGACAGCAAAGTAGAGCCCCCCGACTGCCCAGACTACATGGGGAGCAGTGGCAAGATAGTTTGGGACTTGGTGTCGTGTTTGTTCCGTAAGGGGTACCACTTATACGTGGACAATTTGTATACAAACGTGCCACTATTTAGACATTTGTACAATCTTGGAATTGGCTCATGTGGCACCGTGCGACCTAACTGCCAGGGCTTTCCCCCAACAGGTTGTAAATACCCAACTTAGAAATGGGGAGAAAGCCTGCTTGAGGAATGATGAATTGCTCGCAGTGAAGTTGAAGGACAAACGGGATGTTTCCGTCCTGTCTTCCATTCACGCAGATGCGACAGTCCAAATTAGCACAGTATCTGGCCTTGTTGAGAAACCCCTCTGTGTCCAAGACTATAACCTTAACATGAGAGGGGTGGACTTCAACGACCAAATGATGAATCCGTACCTAGTTTTCCGGAAAGCTCGACACTGGTACAAAATGGTGTCTATTTATTTATTTCAATTGGCTATATATAACGCTTTTGTAATTTAGAAAGCAACGGGACGAAGTGGATCCTTCCTAAAATTTCAGGAAGAGATCATCACGGCCCTTTTGTATCCAGAAGGAGCTGTGGCCCAATACTCAAATCGAAATGCAGTTAGCCGGCTGCATGAGAGGCATTTTCCGGATGTCCTCTCTGGTATCCCAACCTAAAGGTCACCGCAAAGAAGATGTTGTGTCTGTAGCAGACATGGAATAAGACGCGACACCCGTTTTTTTTTTGTCCCTCCTGTCCTGGCCAACCTGGTCTCTGCCTCAAGGACAGCTTCCGTCACTACCATACACTAGTGGAGTATTAGTATAGGGTACAGCATGGCACAGTTCAGGGCACATATTTACAAAGGGTCTCGAAAGATGATAGGTAGTCAGGAAACTGGCTATTACAGTTTGAGAGACCAATGTTTTAAAAAGTTAACAAAAAAAAACCCAACAAAAAGTTCAAGCCCAATTAAAAAAAAATTTTAAAAAACAAAAATAGTTCTATTTTGTTGTTGTTGTTACTGTTCTACTGTTACGATTTTACTGTTTTATTGTTAACCATTGCTGTTTTCTTTGCAGGAATGTCATTCAGCTGCAGCACTGACTTGTTTATTCTGACAGCAACAGGGTCTTGCTCTCAGAATGTACATAAGTAGGTGTGTGCAGTGCTGTTGGATGAGATTTTTCATCTGCAGTTAAAAAAAGAGCATATTTGCTGAAGGATGGGGGCCTGGGGTGGATGGCCCCTATGCTTCAGCATGTATATTTTATAATATTTTTTGGCACATTTCATGTGTGCCCACCATTAGAAGTCAATGGATGCAGGGCAGAGATTTGTTCTCTAATTTTTCATTCAGCCCACAGGCTGCATAAAAAAAAAAAAAAAAAAAAAAAAAAAAAGAGAACAGCATATACACCCAACAAGGACCAGCGACGTACTGGTATATCACTGGACTTTGAGTGGTTATACCAGGATGATGCCTGCAGCTATCATCTTGGTATCGTTTTTTTCAGCCGGTGATCGGCTTTCATGTAAAAGCAATCCTAGTGGTTAATTAGCTGCAGGATTGCTTTTACAAGCAGCGGAAGAAGAAGGCACCCCTCCTCCGCCGCCTTCCACGGCCTTCTTGGGCAGTCCCGTGCCATCGGGGGAACCTGAGAATGCAGCCAGTGTTTCTGCCAGCTGACCATAGAGCTGATTGGAGACCGGAATGGTGCCAATCATCTCTAATAGTCTAAGAAATCAGAAGCTACGAGCATTTAATCACTTCAGTTTCGCAGGATATAAATAACGCCATTTGTAAACTGATCATGGCAATCTTGGTGAGATTAGATAATGTAAGGGCAGAGGAGATATCTGGAGTCCGATAGACCCCACATTTTTCAAAAAATAAGATATGGCAATGCCCATTGAAGTTATAGGGGATATTTTCATTCCCTGTGATAGCATTAGAAGTGATTATAAAAAAAAATGAAAAAGTGACAGTGTAAAAATAATTAAAAAAGTCAAATTAACTTAAAAAAATATATATATATATATATTGGATATTAAAAATGTATGCAGTTTGTCACCATTGCATGGGGCATGCGCAGTTTTAAAGCATGTCATGTTATCTATTTACACAGCATACCATCATATTTTAAATTTTACTAATTAGCCAATATATTGTGTTTTTGTGCATTAAAAGTAAACAAAAGTGTATTTAAAACAAATTTGTGTTTGAAAAATCGCTGTACGAGTACTATGTGACATAAAAAATTGCAGCATCCACCATTTTATTCACTAGGGTGTCTGCTTCAAAAATATATAATGTTTGAGAGTTCAAAGTAATTTCCTAGCAAAAAATACTGATTTTTTTTTTCATGTGAACAAAGTGTCAGAAAAGGCTTGGTCTTCAGGTGGTTAGAAGAGTGAGTGATGCGTGCCATAAACTTCTAATGCTGGGCATAAAATGCCCCCACCCCCAAAATGACCCCTTTTTGGAAAGTATACACCCCAAACTATTTGCTAAGAAGTATGTTGAGTCAATAGAATTTATTTTTTTTTAGCGCAAGTTTATGGAAAATGACCCTTTTTTTTTTTTTCTTTACACAAAATTGGCACAAATGATTTATTGCTCACACATGCCATGGGTATGTATGGAATTACTCCCCAAAATAAATTTTTCTACTTCTCCTGAGTATAGGGATACCACATGTGAAAGACTTTTTGGCAGTCTAGCAAGTACAGGACCCCAAAATCCAATAAGCACCTTCAGGCTTTTAAAGGGCTTTATTTCCTCAATATACTTCCTGACTACCTATCAGTTTTGGAGGCCCTGAAATGCAAGAATAGCACCAAACCCCCCAAATGACCCCTTTTTGGAAAGTAGACACCCCAAGGAATTTGAAAATGAAGAAAGAAAACAAAAACATATTTTTTCTTTTTTTAGATTTCAGAACCTTGTGAGAAAAAAAAACGAGATCTGCAAAATACTCAACATACCTCTTTTTTAAATTCCTTGGGGTGTCTACTTTCCAAAAAGGGGTCATTGGGGGGGGGGGGCTTGGTGCTATCCTGGCATTTCAGGGCTTCAGAAACTGTGATAGGTAGTGAGGTAATGAAATGAAGACGTTACGCACCTTCAAGCTTTCAAACTGGTCATTGGATTTCAGGCTCCTGTATGTGGCAAGGCTCCCAAAAAGTCTCACAGATGTGGTATCCCCATACTCAGTAGAGGTAGCAGAATGTATTTTGGGGTGTAATTCCACATATACCCATGGCTTGTGTGAGCAATATATCATTTAAGTGACAACTTTGTGCAAAAAAAAAATGTGCCCTTTTCCAAAGACTTGTGGGAAAAAAAAAAAAATCTTCCATGGACTCAATATGCCTCTCAGCATATAGCTTAGGGCAGGGCTTAAAATTTAAGCTCTGAGCTACTAGCCAGGCCTTAAGAGTCACTCACCACCAACAAACAGACACCTGTTCGCACACACACACAGACATGTACATACACACACACAAACTTGTACATACATGCACAGAGACACATGTACACACACACGCATACAGACATGTATACACACACAGGTACGTACAGACACGCATACACACAGATACATGTACATACACAGAAATACACACGCACAGACACATGTACATACACACGTACACATAGACACTTGGACGTACATACACACAAACACACACATGTACACATACACATGCATACACAGACACACACAAACACACATGCTCCCCCCCCCCCCAAATAAAAAGTTGCAGTACTTCCTTGTTCACTCACAGAGCTTTAACTTTCACATACAGCAATCAATATATACTATACGTATTGGGATTTTTTTGTACTAAAAACGTAGCAAAATACATATTGGCCTGAATTTATGACGAAATTTTAGTTTTTTGGATATTTTTTATTACAGAAATGAGAAAATAGAGTTTTATTCAAAATTTGGGGTCTTTTTTTGTTTATAGCGTGAAAAATAAAAAGCACACAGGTGATCAAATACCAATGAAAGAAAACTATTTGTGTGAAAAAAGGACGTAAATTTAATTTATGTACAGCATTTCATGACCGCGCAACTGTCTGTTAAACGAGTGCAGCACTGTATAGCAAAAAATGGCGTAAATTGCAGTATCTATACCATAGTTTGTAGACGCTATAACTTTCACACAAAGCAATCAATATACACTTATTGGGATTTTTTTTACCAAAAACATTTAGCAGAATACATCTTGGCCTAAATTTATGACTAACTTTGAGTTTGCTATATATTTTTCTTTAGAACCGAAAAAAAAAGTTTTTTTTTTAAATTTTCGGTCTTTTTTTGTTTATAGCGCAAAAAATAAAAAGTGCACAGGTGATGAAAAAAAGGACAAATTTCGTTTGGGTACAGCATTGCATGACCACGGAATTACCAGTTGAAATACTGCAGCGCTGTATAGCAAAAAGAGGCCTGGTCAGGAAGGGGGGGGGGTTGAAAATCCTTAGGAGGGCAAGTGGTTAAAGATAAATGTTCCCTGAAGTAAATCCATCATCAAATCACAATGACCCACACAACAAAAAAGGCAAAAAAAAATCTCTCCACCCACCAACCACTCTTGTTGCTTGTCATTGGCTGAATGAAAGCACTGTAAACAAAAGGGCGTGAATTAATAGGGTGACCCCACCACCATGACATCACTCGGAGATCCCGTCCCCATGCTGGCTCCTAATAACCAAAGCCCAGGAAACTTTGGCAAAAAAAAAAAAAAATATATATATATATATATATATATATATATCACAGGGGAAAAAAAGAGCATGCAGAATGCATCTAGAAAGCATCTTGGACTGTTTCTGTGTGTGAACCGGCCCTTAACCTCCCTAGCGGTCTGATTATGTCAGCATTTCTGTGCTCAAAGCGGTACATTTTTTTCCATGGAAATATGTAGCTTATTTATTGTAGGCCTGTAATTTTTAGAATAACTTACTGAAATCTGTCCGAACAAGAGTCTAGTAAACATCCCGGGTAGGATAAAATTTGAAACACGAAATCATAAATTATAATTTAATAAATAATCATAAAAAAGATTATAATAAATTTAATTCAATAATATAATCAACCCAAAAACACTGAAATTTGAAATACAGCGCCAAGTTTGCACATCACTGAGCAAAGTCGCAAAATCGTTTTCAGTGTCTGATGACAAATTTCCCCACGAATCATCACTCAATTCTGCAAGTAGTTCTGATTTACTATCGCTGTTCTCTAGGTGGTCTAAAACCGCTTTTGACCTAAAGGGACGCTTTTTGGATGCCATGGACGTTTCCCAGTTTCCAGACAGAAAGAACAGTAAAAATACAGGCAGGGCACAGGACAAAGCACTAGGGACAAAATGTATGTGAAATGGTTTGATACAGTAATGTAATACTATCCAATTTTAGTGTATTTAGTGAATGTCACTTTTTGACATTTTTAAATTTCCCACCAGTTCCGTCCCCGTACGTCCTGACGTCACAGGGGACAGAACCCAGAAGACGGATGCCAGCATCGGCCGGATTACATTGCCAGGGATGCTGCAGGAGGGACATTGCGGGGGCGCAGGACAAGGTAAGTGAAGAAGAGATCCCAGAGAAACACTGCAAGGTATTCCCGAGTGCAGCTCGGGGGTTACCGCTTGTGGTGCTGAAACTTTACCCCGAGCTACACTCAGGAATACCGCCAGGGAGATTAAACTGTAATATTCGATTATTACCCTTTATTGTTAATTTGTACCATCTTTTGCTCATTTACAGAAGATTCTGTTATTGTATGTTCACTGCATATAGCACCATCTAGTTTTATTTTAGTATTATTTCACTAGTTTTTTTGAGGGACAGCTCATTTTGTTTCAAATATTTAAATTGTTTTATTTCAGCAGCCCCTGAACTCTCCCTAACGGTTTCCTATGCGTCCATGTACACTATGCCGTTTGAATGCACCAAACTTGTGTTCAGGAGTAGATTTTATCAGCTTTTCAAACGCCAAACTTTTGTAAACGCCGCTAACCATGTTTATAAGCGCTTGCGTTTATAGCATTTTTTAACCATGTCCAGATGCTGTCCAGAGCCTTTTTTCATCATCAGAAATGCATGCAAAGCATCTTCCATGTATTCAAATGGACCTAGTACATCAGCGAGGTCAGTTCCAGGTTTTGCGGGAAAGGAAAAAATGGTAGAACGTGCGGCATTATGCTCATGATGGGATCCATAGTGAATACAACCAGAAAACACAAGTAATCTCCACACATACTGCTCTCTCTGCTTCTGCTCTCTCTATTTCTCTTAAAATGTCTGAAATATTTATGATCTTAAAAGAAGAACTCAGGAAGGGGATCAGGAAGGAATTTTTTTCCGTGCAGGAGCAAATTGGATCGTGCTTTGCTGCGTTTTTTTGCCTTCCTCTGGATTAACTGTGGGTATAGGATTATAACTTTTTTCTATGGTTGAACTGGATGAACTTTTGTCCTTTTTCAGCCAGACTAACTATGTAACTCCGGGATGGTGATTAAATTTGCACAGTAGTCCAGTGTAGTCAGGCAAAACAGCTGACATTGTATTGCTAAAAACTGTGTATTTTGTCCAAATCTCACAGCTTTAAAAGCTTTGATGTCATCATTCTGCTCTGAAAGTTTCTCAGTCCCCAGGGTCTGGAAGGAGGTGTCTCATAAGCGGCGATGTTGCTTCCTATTAATGCCCGTCGCCACCCACTGTAACTACACATCCCAGCATGCCTTGGGATAGGAAGCCTGCGTGGGCATATGTGCAACCAATCTGAAGTGTGCTACACAGCGGCTTCCCACGTCAGTATTTACACATTTCCCCATAGTGCAATATAAAAAGCTGATCGCTTTCTACAAGCCATGTACATTCTGGTCTGCCAGTGAAGTGTCTGGTGAGAAGGCGGGACAGGTCAGGAGTGGAGTGGCCAGACCATCCGATGACACAGCACAGTGGGTGGAGTCAAGTCTCCTGACTCCACCCCCTGCACTGAGCAGCAGTGTGATTACATGCCCCCTGCCTTCACTAACAATTACAGAGGGGATTGTACAAGACCGGTGGCTGAGGGGATAGAGGGTCACCGGTCTTGTGAACGGGATATGAGGGGGACAGAGGGCTCTTCACTGAACAAATGAAGTTGGAAATCTGGCAAGCAAGAAAACTGCTCTGTCAGACTAACATATTATTTAAAGGTATGGAAGCATCTGTACAAATATGGAATAGAAATACTGCCCGGAGTTCTGCGTTAATCTTTCCAATTAAAGACGTGTGAGATAGGCTAAATAGTTCACAAATATTACCACAATCATGAATCAGCTGTTATTTCTTTCCTCTGCCCTTTTGTTTTTCCAGCAGGGGCACTTCATCTGTTATGTAGGTCCCTAGAACAGTCCGTTTGCTGGTTGAAAGTTTAAAGGGGGCGGTTACAAATTCAGCAATCCGCCCCTCCCCCTTTCTGTCCCTCCTCCACTGGGAGATGTGGCCATATCTACTGAACAGGCTCAAACCTGAACAGTAAAAGAGTTCAGTCACTGTGCTGTTCCTTTGCATAGTGGAAAATACATAAATGGTATAGACATGGCTGGATCTAGGGGGGAGGTGTTGGGGAGGGCTGTGCCCCTCCCCCCCCAGATTTCAGTTGTGCTCCCTCCCATCCTCTTTGGAAGCTGTGCCTGTTGGGCTGTTCACACCCCTGTACTGCTCACAGTCTCAGTACAGGCAGCACAGCTTCTCTCCCTCTCCCCTCCTTCCTCCTCTCATACAACGCACAGCTCAGATTGATTCTCTTACAGATACCCGCTATCTGCACACTGCTATGCTGCACAGCCGGTTTTATCTGGGAACGTCACACCAGAACTGCAGCATAGCAGGCAGCTACACAGTGTGCAGATAGAAGCTGTCTGTAAGAGAATCAATCTGAGCTGTGTGTTTTTTGAGAGGAAGAGGGAGGAAGGGGAGAACTGACAGCCCAGAGCTGACATCAATTAAACACAGGAGAAGGAATGGAAGTGGATCCAGACAAGATTGTCCGCCTAAGAATCCAAAGAAGACTGTAGCCCCTCCCACAGGTATTTACCTTGATTTTAACAGAAAGGGTGCACTTCTCATAGGGCTAGAAAGATCTATATGTATTAGCAGCTCACGGGCAATAAGATAAAGCTAAAAAAAAAAAAAAAATTATATTCTTATGACCTGTTTAACATGGAATTAAACTCAATCATAAACAACTTTTTAAAGACAAAGGTTTGCAAGTCTCTTTTGCCAAAAAACTCTTTATCCTGCCACTTTTTTAAATCTGCATGTGCAATGTGACGTGTACACTCCCAGTTCATTCCCATCATCTGTAAGATGCCAAGAATGGAGCCAATGCCAAGAGGATGCAGATGCCAGGAAACAGTGTGGGTAGCTGTAATAGGCACAGCAGACACAGCATGCTGGGACGAAACTAGTCGGAGGCAGAATCTCAGTGCTGATGTCACGCCGCTGAATTATTACTGGGCCATCAGCAGCTGTTTCAGCTCCTTGGTGAGCTCTGTTCCATTGGGAGTTGCCTTTTGTTGCTGTCTGAGAGGAATGATTCAGGAGTGTAAGTGCATACACCTGGGGAGGATTTGTGCCTCAGAAACATGCTGTGTCTGCTGTACCCGTTATAGCTTATGGTCTGGTGAGTGTGCATTAGAGTAAGGTGGTGGCACTGGTGGTGTGTTTTCGTTACACTAAAAAGATCTGTGGATGGTGAAAGATCTTTTTTACTTGAATATATATGAACTTTGATTTAAGAGAGACTTCACTTTTGACACCTAGAACTCTGTTTTCAAGGACTCCCCATGAAGATGGAGTTTAGATCCACTTTATAATCAAATCTCCTAGGCATTATATATGGCCCTGATACATGGACGCTGCTGACAAAACATGTCAGCACAAGACACCATTCTGAAAGTCCTGTTTTTTTAGGCCCGAGGCTAGCATAATTGAAAGAAATAGAACTTATAAATTATGCAGCATAAAAACTATTAGCATTATCAGTCATTGGCATTCTTTGGATGTGATAAATGTGATAAACTCTTACCTGCTAGGTAAATTAAAAAAATTATATTGAATCCTATTTTTTTGTTGTACTTTTACCTGCATACATATTATTTTCATATATTTTATTTACGGTTTTGCACACCTGTCCCAATGAAGAGGCCATTACAGTGCCACTAAATGCATCAATGTTGTTTTACTAATGTTGTTTGGCAACAAATACCTAACATTTCAAAAGAACTCCCCAAAACTTCTACTTTCACATGGGACTATGAGTACCTTTACTGATGTAATCTCCATTTTTTTTTTGGGGGGGGGGGGGGGGAGGGTCTATTCAGTAGATAATAGTGAATGATATAAAGGTAAGTAGTCTGAAAGTGGTTAAAGTGAACTGAACCCTCTTATCCCTTACAGCCAAGGAAGCTGCCTGATCTTAGCCTGTTTAATCTGCAGTTGAACATGTGATCAGTTGTGACACCAACTATTTGGTGGCTTGACAGTTTGGATGAGAGCGCAAGCAACTGCGACAGTTATCCTTGCATGTAACGACTGTGGGAAACAGTTAAAGCGATGGGTTTAGTTCCAATTTAAAGTGGTTCTAAAGGTTCAAGGTTTTTACCATCAAGCATTCTACCTTCTGTGTGCGGCACCCTCCTCAATCCTTACCAGAGCCCACTCCGATCCAGCGATATTCACAAAAGCCTCAGCTGTATGGGGACTCTCCTTCCTCACTGGCTGAGACATAGCCAGTGAGCCAATGAGGAAAGAGTGGGAGGCGAGGCAGAGCTCTATGTGTTTTATGGATGCACAGAGCAGCGGCTCGGAAGCAGGCACTTAGTGGTGCCCGCATGGCAAGCAGCTTTCCTTGGGGACACTGCTCAAGGAAAAGGACCCAAAGAGAATCGGGGCAGCTGTATGCAAAACTATTGCACAAAGCAGGTAAGTATGACATGTTTGTTTTTAAAAAAAAAAAAATTTAAAATGAAGCTGTAGTATCACTTTAACATGTTAATACTTATACAAGATTTTAGTGATTAAGATTAAATCTCAACATAAAATCAGAAATGTAACATCACTGAAAGTACAAATAAACTTTACCTTTCATAGTGAACTTATTAGTACACAATGAATCTGCCACAGGGCAAATTTTCGAAAAGGGTACACACAAGACATTTTTAAAATAAAACACAAGCAGGAAGTTTTTTTCTACCATCCATAAAAATATAAAAATCGGGTATAATGTTTTCCATTAGAAATGACACAGGTTTCACATAAACACACATACCAGAAAATATGTGAAAAGTGCAAAAACAACTGAGCTTGAGCTAGCTTGGGTAAAAGCTGAGAAAAACCTGGAGGCTGCCACTAATGACCTCTTCCTGTCTATAAATGTTCACTGCCGGGCTGTCAACGTCAATCAAATATCTTCAGTTACTTTGAATCACTGGCCTAGAAAAAACACTGATCAGGTGACCTGACTTTTCTGTAATTTCATTTGCTGCATGCTTCTTCTAGTTTAGTGGTTGAGAATGTGCTGAAGATCAACATCACTGCCAAGTATCTGGCCTCCAGGCTTCTTTTAGTATAGGTTTCCTTTAAAGTGTATGTAAACCCAATAGAATTACTTTTTGAATATGAGCATTCATTAAGACTCAATCACAGTTGGCCATAAATCATAATTTTATTAGGCTCAAATAACTATTTTTGCCTTTTTCATTTTGCGGTCACGTGGCATAGGCCATGTACCTCCACACATCATTGTCGGATAGTGGGGCAGAGATTAGTTTCTGCATCTGATGAAGCCATGAGCCCAAGCAAGCCTTACGTGAAATTACTCTTTCCCAGTATCCCTTTAAACTAACATGATCCTCACGGCTATACGTTGTGTGGTCCAGACTTTAGCTGTGCAATCTGCTGATCAGTTGCTTGATTGAACTGCTTCTGGAACAGATTGTACAGCTAATGTCCGAAACACCCAGTGATCAGCAGGGAGGAGCAAGTATGTCTGGAGGAATGGCAGTTGTTTGATTTCTTTTCCCAGAGGAAATTTAGAGCATGCCCAGTGAGAGAAGCAATGCTGAAGATGGGGGATCTGCTAGACTAGCATTGCCACTCTAAAGTGTTACTAAACCCACAACAGTAAAATCAGCCTGTATATGCAGTAAAGCATGCTTGTTATACTCACTGTGGAACCTAAGGGGTTACTCCTCTGCATTGTGTAAAAAGGATGTTTGATTCTCTGTTCTCTTATCCTTCCCTTCTTCTACTGTCCCCAATATAACTCCTGATAGAACAGGCTTGGGGACAAGCTGCACATGCTCAGTTTGGTGTGCATTGCTAGGGAGTTTTATTTTTTTCTTTCGAGGGTGCATGTGATCAGCACAGAGCTAATTAGCATTTTCCAAACAGAGGATCAGGGGTCCTACAGCCTCATGGGACAATCAGGGGAGAATGAAACCTACTCTTACAAGCTTTAACCAGTGCTCTGCTGGACACTGACAGAAGTTACACTACTACTACATATCGATGATAAAAGGTATTTAGCAGTTTATATTTACTAAAATAATAGCAATTTCATATTGTGTGTACTGTGGGAGACCAGATATAGTGAATGCAGGGTCCTGGGTTTAGTAACACTTTAACAAGAAGGTAGTGGTAAATGGAAGTATCAACTAGGTATATATTATATAAAAAAAAAATCTAGTAATGAAAGTATAATTAACATTTTAAAGCCAAAATATACTTTTTTTTTTGCATTTCTTAACAGTTTAAGCTCAATGAATGTCCCACAAATGATGTAATTCTGTATTACTTTCACACTTGTTTTCCCTAGCCCTGTTTGGGCTCTGATACAATGTTTTCAAAGACCACCAGACTTCTGCTGTGCATGACATTGCAAAGGTGTGTGGAAACTGAATCCTATGTCTGAGGAATTTCATTTAGGCCAACTTTACAACACTCCTTCCTTACTCTTGTAAAGCCTCTCTGTAGCCCTGTCAAATAACAGAGTTGAGTTACTAAAACTGGAGAGTGCAAAATCTGGAGCAGCTCTGCAAAGAAACCAATCAGCTTCCAGGTTTTTTGTCAAAGCTTAATTGAATAAGCTGAAGTTAAAAGCTGATTGGCTAACATGCACAGCTGCACCAGATTTTGCACTCTCCAGTTTTAGTAAATCAACCCCCATGTTTAAAACCAATATTACAGCAGTGAGTCAAATCTTCGAGTGGCGGGTGCAGATGGTATCTGGCCCTGGGGGGGGGGGGGTGTTGGATATCAGGTCCCCTACTGTGCTCCTCCTGCTGGCCACTACATTGTTACAGGGAACCTAAGTGACTTGGCAGCCAAGTAGGAGGAACCAGAGAGTGCAATGCAGGCTCATTATATGGCACACCTGCAAATGTCAGAGACTAGCGCTGCGTACTGCTCTTTAAGAGAGTAAAGATGTGACTTACTACTACCAGAATGGTAAGTATAAAAATGTATAGTGTGCACGGAATTGTATTTTTTTAAACCGCCTCCTGCCCGCCATATAGTCCAATGACGGACGCAAGGCAGTTCTCTCGTTCTGGGAGGACGTCATATGACATCCTCCCATTCTCACCGCGCATGCGTGGCTCCGGCAGCGTGGCGATCGGCGCTGCACTGTGTCCCTCGGACACAGCAGATCACCGATCCACAGAGAGTCGAAGACGTCGTCTCGGTCATGTGATCTGCTGTGTCCAATCACAGCTGATCACATGTAATCAGGGAAATGCCAGTTATCGGCATTTCTCTCCTCACAAGCTGTCACGCTGACAGCTCAAGAGGAGAGGAGAGCCGGTAATCGGCATTCCGCGGAGGGGACATGTACACTGATCATCAGAGCACTGATGATCAGTGTAGCCCCAGCAGTGCCACCTGTCAGTGTCCATCATTGCCAGCTCTCAGTGCTCATCCATGCCACCTGCCAGTGCCCATCAGTGCCTACCAGTGCACATCAATGCCACATATCAGTGCCAATCTGAGCTGCCTTTCAGTGTCACCTAACAGTGCTGCCAGTCAGTGCCGCCTATTAGTGCCCATCACTGCAGCCTCATTAGCGCACATCAGTGAAAGAGAAAAAATCACTTATTTACAAATTTTATAACAAAAACTAAGAAAAAACTTTTTTTTTCAAAATTTTCAGTGGTTTTTGGTTTAATTAATAAAAAATCCAGAGGGGATTAAATACCACCAAAATAAAGCTCTGTCACAAAAACATGATCAAAATCTCATGCATAGGATTGCATGACCGCGCAATTGTCATTCAAAGTGTGACAGCGCTGAAAGCTGGAAATTGGCCTGGGCAGGAAGGAAGTGCCCTGTAGGCTAGTGGTTAATCCAGCAACAGGGTCACTTTAGGCCTCATGCACACTGGACGTTTTGACAACTCTCTTAGAAGCCTTTCCTCCTGAGAGCAGTGTTTTGACAGAAAAGATGCTTGTAAAAGTGTGTTACGCATTTAGGTTTGTCAAGCACTTGGTCATTAATTCATTTCATTGGCCAGAATAAATTTGTTCTGGCCATTGAAATGAATTATTCTCAAGCATTAAACATGCTTAGGCGCATTTATAGGTGTTAAATGTTTTTGTTCTGTCAAAACACCACTGGTCCTGGATGCACTGGCAGTGGGTTTTTTTTTCTACCTCCAAACTCCCCTGCCTCTACAAGTCTATGTGTGCATGGACACATAGGGGTTGGTTTAATAAACCTAGAAAGTGCAAAATCTGGTGCAGCTCCACATAGAAATCAATCAGCTTCCAGGTTTTTTTATCAAAGCTTAATTGAACAAGCTGAAATTAGAAGCCGATTGGCTACCATGCACAGCTGCACCACATTATGCACCCTCCAGTTCTAGTAAATCAACCCCATAGGCTAACATGCAGGAAAAAAAACACTAGATGGCCCTAGGAGCAGCTGAAAAACCATCCAGCGTGCATGAGGCCTTATAGGAGAAGTATAGCCAAAGATTTTGGCTGCACTTCTCCTGTAGGTCACAGTTTGTTCTGCACTCCTGTGATCTGTTTTAAGCCGACAGCGGGCTAAAGTCCCGTTGGCTGACGTCACTCAGTCAGTCCAGGCTTGGGAAAGATTCTGACCAGATGTTCAGGATCCACCCAGATGCCTTGCTCAGCCTCTCAGTGATCCAATGTGGACGGAGCGTCTCTGGGACTGACCTTCTCATGTGCATGGCACGTCTCCGGGACTGACCTTCCAATGTGGATGGAGCGTCTCCGGGACTGACCTTCCCATGTGCACGGGGCGTCTCCGGGACTGACCTTCCCATGTGCACGGGGCGTCTCCGGGACTGACCTTCCCATGTGCACGGGGCGTCTCCGGGACTGACCTTCCCATGTGCACGGGGCGTCTCCGGGACTGACCTTCCCATGTGCACGGGGCGTCTCCGGGACTGACCTTCCCATGTGCACGGGGCGTCTCCGGGACTGACCTTCCCATGTGCACGGGGCGTCTCCGGGACTGACCTTCCCATGTGCACGGGGCGTCTCCGGGACTGACCTTCCCATGTGCACGGGGCGTCTCTGGGACTGACTACATGACATGTCCATGATGAGGCCTCCCACTGACCTCCCTGTCTGCTCAGCTCCAAGTACAGGACTATTATGTAGAATGTACGTTCTGTGAGGGGAGCACATCCCCCACCTCCCTCTCATCTTCACAGTCACGTCCTATTGTACACAAGCCATACGTGCCTATGTCAGAGGTGACCCCCACTTCCCAGCACCCACCCCCAGGTGTCATTCAGAACTCCCACCGCTACCATGCGTGCTTACTTCTCTCCTTGTAGATCCTCCTTCTTCCTCCCACAGAAGGAACCTTGATGACATCACACGGTCATGTGACTAAGGCTGCCAATACGCAGAATGCAGTACCGCCCATGGCTGGGCTAGAAATCATCAGGAAGTGTCCGGAGCGGAGCCGGGTGAGAGTCCGACAAAGACGTAATCCGGGATCTGGCAGTACTCCCGGCTGGTGACGGCTAGATCTAGTCACGTGACTGCAGTGTCATCCTGGGCATGTGTACAGCGATCACACACTGATCATCCTATCACTGCCCCGCCTCTCGATCTTCTCTCCGGTCACATCTGTCCCCATGACCCTGAACTCCCAGATCTAGATCTGTATTCTGCTCAGTGATCGCTGATTGCTGGATCAGTAATGTGGGATATTGACATACAGATCAGGATTCCGGAAACACGAATGTATGACTTCTGAGTGTCCAGATTGCTCACATTGCTGCATATATAGTGGATGAAACGTTCAGTATGCTGACTCGTGTTATTCCCTCTCACTACAACAACACAATGGGGCTGATTTACTAAAGGCAAATAGTCTGTGCACTGTCTCTACACCTGAGGGGAACATGCAAGGAAACATGAAAAACATTTTTGCTTGCACATGATTGGATGAAAGAAATCGGCAGAGCTTCTCATTTCAGAGCTTCCCCTCAGATCTAAAGCAGCTGCACCTGTAGAGCACAGTATACTTACCTTTAGTAAATCAACCCCGATGGATCACATCCTCATCTACGGTATATCATACATATACAAAGGGCGGGGCTTAGTGTGCCCTCCACAACGTGACCCTCCCCCACTACTACACACACCAGTCCTCTGCTCCATCACTGAGCTCATATTCACATTTGCCCAGTTTAGGCTCTTTATTGTTTGCATTTGTTGGGTTTGTACAGGAGTCTTTGCAGGCATCTGAGGTGTGAGTGCTTTTTAAAAAAAATATTTTTAGCTCTATTTCCTTGGCCTCTGTGACTGTGTCCAAATCTTACCTATCTTACCACACCTTCAATGTCACTCACAACTCTACTTCCTCCTCTCCTACTTCTCTTACTGTCGGGTCCCCCACAAGGTTCTGTCCTTGGACCTCTCCTATTGATCTACACTTCTTCCTTGGGTCAGCTGATAGCTTCCCATGGTTTCCAATCCCATTTCTATGCTGATGACACACAAATCTATCTCTGCTCCTCAGCGCACCACATCAGTTTCCTCACGTATCATCGATTTACTAACAGACATATCAGGCTGGATGTCACAACACTTCCTAAAACTCAATCTATCCAGAATTGAGCTCATATTTCCTCCCCCACGTGCCTCTTCCTCTGAATTCTCTGTCAGGATCAATAGCACAACTATCAACCCATCCCTGCATGCCAGGGTGCTAGTGGTAACCCTGGATTCTGAACTATCCTTTCAGGCCCACATCCAATCCCTGTCCAAATCATGGTGCCTAAACCTTCCCAACATCTCCAGAATATGCTCCTTCTTAACCAATGACACCACGCAGCTCCTAATTCACTCCCTGGTTATCTCTCGCCTCGACTATTGCAACTCCCTCCTCATTGGCTTACCTATACATAGGCTATTCCCCTCCAGTCCATCATGAATACTGCTGCCAGGCTCATCCACCTTACCAACTGTTCAGTGTCTGCTACCCCTCTCTGCCAATCTCTCCACTGGCTTCCACTCGCCCAATGAATAAAATTCAAGATACAACAACTTACAAAACCATCCACAACTCTGCCCTCAGCTACATCACCAACCTGGTCTCAAAATATCAACCAAAGCACTCTTTTTGATCCTCCCAAGACCTTCTGCTCTCTTGTTCCCCTGTCACCTCCTCCCATGCTCACCTCCAGGACTTTTCCCAAGCTCCTCCTATCCTATGGAACTCCCTACCCCAATCTGTCCAGCTACCTTCTGCCATGATCGCGGCGTCAGACCCCAGACCTTCTCACCAAACTCGTGACCGAAGGACTGGCCAATCTGAAACCGCGATGTCATGTGGGTAACAATGCCACACCCAGCTGCACCCTGCACAACGATTTTACAGCTAATTGGACCACAATCAATGTACCGGCAGTTTGAGCGATTGTTACTGGGTCAGGTTAATTACGCAATTAACCCTTCACACTGCCACCACCTCCTTTTTGTACAGAGAAAGAGGAAACTTGGCGATATCAGCTAAAACACTATAATGATTGAGGTAATCATCTGTATAACACCGCAGGCCGGTTATACAGAGGGTTAAACAAACACAGTAGCGTTCTTTTTAGAGGCAGGAATTCATAAATTGCAATTAAGAGCTATAGAAACAGTTCAGCACTTTCAGAAGGAAAGATTTATTACTAAAAGGTCAAATGGGTGCAAAAAAAATATTTACAGAAAAAGATGTAACTAATATATATATAAATATACAGAGAACAACAGCACAGCAAAGAGATAATAGAAAGGAGGTTTAAGGGTTAAAGTACTTGCCAAAGTCCTGGGTTAGCAGATCAAGTTTCAGAGCAGATGGATGCTTTGATCTCCCTCTGTTTTGATGGTCAATGGGAGAATTCTTCATCTTCCCTCTCTTATGCCTGACAGCCCATTTTGTAGTTCCCTAGCAGGGGGTGTCTTTGAAGTCCAGGACCAATGCCCCGTTTAGGGAGGGATCATCGGGCGGAGCCCTAAACTAGAGCCAAAATCTCCCGTAACTCATATTTTGGCCCATAACTTTCCATCTGCACAAGTGACATTCCACCCGCGGATAGATTATTATGCAGACACGTCTGAGGATTGATTAGATGTGAATTATGAAATTATACACTGAACAGTTCACGAGATCTACTTTTCTGTTTTCCTATGTATTCAAGACAATGCGAGTGACCTATGAAATTGTTTATCTCCTCTTAGCCAATCTGACGATATGTCTGGTTTTTATGTAAGTCTCTCATATTCCAAGATATGAGATGGGAAAAATGGATTTGTAAAAGTGTTTATCTGATTCGTGCTTAGTTGGAATGCCTTGAACTCAGGTGTTTTATCGCTCTGGGCTCCCTGCTGGCTCTAGCCTGCCAGTGACCCACAACCAGATGTCACTATGGCTGAAGAGAGAGGAAGGGGGAGAATGAGGGGGGGGGACATGGCGAACTCTTAACAAAATGGAGGCTGCGTCCTTCACTGTGTGTACGCTGGTTACACCTTCTATTCTATCCACCTTTAGACGATCCATGAAAACCTTTCTCTTTAACTGCTTCCTATACTGTGGACGGGTAGTAGCTGCAGGCAAAGCAACATACCCGTACGTCGCTTTGCTCTTCCTGGTTTAGAGCTTGCATGTGCACGCTTCCACCGATGACTCCCATTGTCATTCGTTGTAGGAGGTGTATGTCAGCAGGTCTCAGCCAGTGAATGGAGATGCAGAGCTAGCTGGTTCTTCTCTCCCTGGAACCATTTTGTTCATCACACATGAGTAAAAGCAGCAAACTGCACCCACACACATTAGATAGAAACATTTTAACCCCTTGATTGCCACATTTAACCCTTTGATTGCCCCCTGCCAGTGCCATTAGTACAGTGTCAGTGTACAGTATTTTTCACTGATCACTGTATTAGTGCCACTAGCAATGTCAGATAGTGTCAGGGTCAGTTAGGGTCCCTCCCAGCTAGGGTCAGCTAACATTAGATTGCCCGAACGCTATCGCACTCATGTTATAGGTTGCTGATCACCCCCATTACTAGTAGAGTGTTTGTACGGATCAATATATTGATCACGTATAGAACTATACCAGTGTCCCCTTAGTATTAGTGTCCCCAAAAACACAGTGTTAACAGGATCATCTCCGTTTGCTGCCAGCACTAGCATTTAGCCCCGACACTCCCCCCCACCCCTAACAAGAAGTGCAGTGTCAGTATAATTTGTGATCACTGTCACCTGTAATACATTGCACACAAAACCGCAGTGTTCGCAGAATCAGGCCTGATCTCTGCCAGCACTAGCAGGTGAATTTTATTGACGTTAAAACTTTTATGTGCCTAACCCTCAACGTGGGCATTACAAAAAGAATGAGTTGCGGTTGTATTGGTCCGCAGACCCGATTCATCATATGTCCGTGTTCTCTGCTGCCATGGCCAGGCATAGATATGAGACGATAATGCGCTTCATGCATTTCAGTGATAACACACTCTGTCATTCTCGGGGTGACCCTGAACATGACAGGCTTTACAAAATTCGGCTCCTCATAAACCACCTCACTGAGAAAATTGAAGATGTGTATACACCCCAGCAAAACATCTGCATGCATGAGTCCCTCATTCACTTTACTGGCCGCCTTGCATTCAAACAGTACATCCCAAGCAAGCGTGCCAGATATGGGGTCAAATAAGCTCTGTGAGAGGGCCACAGGCTATATGTACACATTTAGGGTTTATGAGGGAAGAGACAGCAAAGTAGAGCCCCCCGACTGCCCAGACTACATGGGGAGCAGTGGCAAGATAGTTTGGGACTTAGTGTCTTGTTTGTTCTGTAAGGGGTACCACTTATATGTAGACAATTTGTATACAAGCAACGTGTGACCTAATCGCCGGGACTTCCCCCAACGGCTTGTGAATACCCGACTTAGAAAGGGGGAGAAAGCCTGCTTGAGGAATGATGAATTGCTCGCAGTGAAGTGGAAGGACAAATGGGATGTTTTCGTCCTGTCTTCCATTCATGCATACGCGACAGTCCAAATTAGCACGGTATCTGGCGTTGTTGAGAAACCCCTCTGTGTCCAAGACTATTACCCTAACATGGGAGAGGTGGACTTCAGTGACCAAATGATGAATCCATACCTAATTTCTCCCGAAAGCTCGACACTGGTACAAATTGGTATCTATTTATTTCAGTTGGCTATATATAATGCTTTTGTAATTTACAAAGCAACTGGACAAAGTGGATCCTTCCTAAAATTTCAGTAAGCGATCATCAGGGCCCTTTCGTATTCCAGAAGATGCTGTGGCCCAATCCTCAAATCCAGATGCAGTTAGCCGGCTGCATGAGAGGCATTTTCCAGATGTCCTCTCTGGTACCCCAACCCAAAGGTCACCGCAAAGAAGATGTAGTGTTTGTAGTAGACACAAAATAAGACGCGACACCCTCTTTTTTGTCCCTCCCGTCCTGGCCAACCTGGTCTCTGTCTCAAGGACTGCTTCCGTCGCTACCATACACTAGTGGAGTATTAATATAGGGTACAGCACGGCACAGTTCAGGGCACATATTCACCATTCTCACAAGATGTTAGATAGTCAGGAAACTGTCCATCACATTTTGGGAGACCCGAAACTCAGAGGTTGTTACAGAAAAAGTTAAAAAAAAAACAACTTTTTTAAAAAAGTTGTTTTTATTGAGTTTTATCGAGTTGAGTTGTTCTATTGTTACTTTGTTTTATTGTTAACCATTTGTTTTACAGGAACACCATTCATTTGTTGGTTTATTGAGTTAATGTTCTATTGTTACTTTGTTTTATTGTTAACCATTAATGGAAAAAAATGTGGTGCACTATCTCAACATAAATAGAACCATAAGCTTTATAAACAAAGTGACAGTCCAAGAAATTTTTTTTTTCTCCAATAATA
This sequence comes from Staurois parvus, assembly GCF_062004578.1. Taxonomy (NCBI): domain Eukaryota; kingdom Metazoa; phylum Chordata; class Amphibia; order Anura; family Ranidae; genus Staurois; species Staurois parvus. Next base: position 118,928 of record NW_028318076.1, on the reverse strand, counting down.
AACGTCCAATCCAGTATATGTTGTGTTATCATGCAGCAATAATCAAAACCGTGCTTGACTTGTGACCCTACTCCCTGCTCACCTTGACCATTGACCTATAGATTATAATAGGCCAAAAACCCGCTTTATAAGGAAATGTGTCTCCAAATTTCTGATTCGTGATGTGTTTCTTCCACATATTATTCTTCTTTAAACTCCAGATCCGTGCAAAATAAACAAAAACATACCATAGTACAACACTGTTTTATATAACAAAAAATTAAACGTGTTACGTTTGGACTATCACGGTGTTTCTAAAGCCAATGGTTCTATTTATGATAGCGCACCACATTTTTTTCATTTATTTAATTTTGAGTGTGAGTACACCAGAGTAGTGAGTGCAGCAATCTTCTTCCCTGATATTATTACTATAGTTGGAACATAGCAGCATATAGGTTTTTACCATTTGTATTGTTAACCATTGTTTTCTTTGCAGGAACACCATTCAACTGCAGCACCAATCTGTTTATTCTGACAGCAACAGTAACTTAGTCTCAGAATATACATAAATCAGTGTGTACAGCACTGTTGGATGAGATTTTTCATCCGCAGTTAAAAAAAGAGCATATATGCTGAAGCATGGGGGCCTGGGGTGGCCAGTGGGTGGATGAACCCTATGCTTTGGCATATATATTTAATAATATTTTTGCGGCACATACAGTGGATATAAAAAGTCCCCCCTGTTAAAATGTCAGGTTTCTGTGATGTAAAAAATTAGACAAAGAAATAATTTCAGAACATTTTCCATCTTTAATGTGACCTCTAAACTGTACAACTCAATTAAAAAACAAACTGAAAGCTTTTAGGAGGGGAAGTAAACATAAAAAACTAAATTAATGTAGTTTCATAAGTGTGCACACCCTTAAACAAATACTTTGTTGAAGCACCTTTTGATTTTATTACAGCACCCAGTCTTTTTGGGTATGAGTCTATCAGCATGGTACATCTTGACTTTTCCTTGCAAAAACACTCCAAATTTGTCAGATTGCAAAGGCATCTTCTGTGCACAACCCTCTTCAGACCACCCCACAGATTTTCGATCGGATTCAGGTCTGGGCTCTGGCTGGGCCATTCCAAAACTTGAATCTTCTTCTGGTGAAGCCATTTGTTGATTTTTTACATCACAGAAACCTGACTTTTTAACGGGTGTGTAGACTTTTTATATCCACTGTACTTCAATACAAAAGTTGTTTTATTGAGTTACTGTTTTATTGTTAACGATTGCTGTTTTCTTTGCAGGAATGCCATTTAGTTGCAGCACCAGCTTGCTTATTCTGACAGCAACAGGGTCTTGCTCTCAGAATATACTTAACTGTGTGTTGGTAGCTCTGTTGGATAAGATTTTTCATCCGCAGTTAAAAAAAAGAGCATATATGCCGAAGCATGGGGGCCTGGGGTGGCCAGTGGGTGGATAGCCCCTATGCTTCAGTATATATTTTTGGCAGAGATTTCTTCATCCACATCGACCAATGTGAATTCTGAATGCCCACCATTAGAAGTGGGTGGATGCAGGGCAGTATATTCTAATGGTGGGCATAGCACACACTTTTTCTAGCAGAGATTTCTTCTCTTTTTTTCATTCAGTCCACAGGCTACATAAAAAAACAACAACATAGCATATATACCCAACAAGGACCAGCGAAATAAAATACTGGTACATCACTGGACTTTGAGTGGTTATACCAGGATGATGCCTGCAGCGGCTTTCATGTAAAATCAATCCCAGTGGCTAATTAGCTGCAGGATTGCTTTTACAAGCAGTAGGAGATGATGCCCCCCCTCCCCCACTGCCTTCCACGGCTTTCTCGGACAGTCCCGTGCCATCGGGGGAACCTGGGAATGTAGCAAGTGTTTCTGCCAGCTGACCATAGAGCTGATTGGAGACCGGAATGGTGCCAATCATCTCTATAGTTTAAGAAATCGGAAACTACGAGCATTTCATCACTTCAGTTTCGCAGGATATAAACAGCGCCATTTGTAAATTGGGAAAGCATCTGATCACACCGATCTTGGTTTGATTAGATAATGTAAGGGCAGAGGAGATATCTAAAGTCTGATAGACCCCAGATTTCTCAAAAAAGAATATATGTCAATGCCCATTAAAGTTCCAGGGCATATTTGCATTCCCTGTGATAGCATTAAAAGTGATAATAAAAAAATGAAAAGAACAGTGTAAAAATAATTTAAAAAGATCAAAATTTCTAAAAAAAAAAAAAAAATCACCCACTTGCACGTACCTGCGTGCGCGAGCGTTGATCCCATGCCAGTATGTAAAGAGCGGTTGCACCATGCAAGTGAGGTATCACCGTGAACGTCAGTTCAAGGGCAGTAATTCTAGCACTAAACCTCCTCTGTAAATCTAAAATGGTAGCTTGTAAAGGTTTTTAAAACATTGCCTATGGATATTAAAAATGTATGCAGTTTTTTCGCTATTGCATGGGGCTTGCACAGTTTTAAAGCATGCCATATTTGGTATCCATCTATTCGGCATACCATCATCTTTTATAATTTACCAAATAATTGGCCAATATATTGTGTTTTTTTCATTAAAAGTTAAAAAAGTGTATTTTTTAAAAAAAATTTGTGTTTGAAAAATCGCTGCGTGAATACTATGTGACATAAAAAATTGCAGCACCCACCATTTAATTCACTAGGGTGCCTGCTTTAAAAAATATATAAAGTTTGGGGGTTCAAAGTAATTTCCTAGCAAAAAATACAGATTTTTTTCATGTGAACAAAAAGTGTCAGAAAAGGCTTGGTGTTCATGTGGTTAGAAAAGTGAGTGATGTGTGGCATAAACTTCTAATGCTGGGAATAAAATGTCCCCCCCCATGACCCCTTTTAGGAAAGTAGACACTCCAAAATATTTGCTGAGAGGCATGTTGAATCAATAGAAGAATTTATTTTTTTACCACAAGTTTTTGGAAAATGACAAAAGAAAAATATATTATTTTTTACACAAAATTGTCGCTTAAATGATTCATTGCTCACACATGCCATGGGTATATGTGGAATTACTTCTCAAAATACATTCTGCTACTTCTCCTGAGTATGGGGGTACCACATGTGAAAGACATTTTGGCAGTCTAGCCAAGCACAGGACCCCAAAATCCAACAACCACCTTAAGGCTTTTAAAGGGCTTTATTTCCTCATTACACTTCCTGACTACCTATCACAGCTTTGGAGGCAATCAATATACACTTATTGGAATTTTTTTACCTAAAAGACATGTAGCAGAGTACATTTTGGCCTAAATTTATGGCTAACTTTGAGTTTACTATATATTTTTTATAGCCGAAAGTGAAAAATATAGTTTTTTTTTCAAAATGTTCAGTCTATTTTTGTTTATAGCATAAAAAATAAAAAGCGCACAGGTGATAAAATACCACCAAAAGAAAGTTCTATTTATGTGAAAAAAAGGACATAAATTTTGTTTGGGTACAGCATTTGTGATAATTGTGCACTTAGACACATGGATGCTGACAACCATTTTGTTAAGGTCTACCATCTTGTATCATGATCTGAAAATATCATTCTCACTTTGTCCAGTCCTCCCTCCCTTTTGTATGGAAAGTGGTCTGTATGTGAACTGGGGTCACAAGTGCATAAGGCAAACACTTTCCTTGGCCCGGTCGTAAAACCATAACTCAGTCGGTCACTTGACCTGCAAGCATTACAGCAGGGGCCATAAAAACTTACATTTTCTTTCTTTATTTATTTCAGGTACTTATATAGCGCATGTCTTTGGAGTGTGGGAGGATACCAAAGTACTCGGAGGAAACCCACGCAAGCACAGGGAGAACATGCAAACTCCATGCAGGAGGCGCCATGGTCGGGAATCAAACCCATGACCCATTTACTGCAAGGCAGATGTGCTAACCACTAAGCCACTGTGCCCCCCTACATCCCACGAGTCATTTTTCATACAGATTCATAAACTTCAGCAGGAACTAGGGCACATTGATATAAAGAATATATTCAGATAGGTCATTTTAATACAAGTCACATGACACCTTACATCCCTATGTAGCGTCTACAAGAGGGTAGAAAGCAATATATTTTTATCCGAAGTGGCAGGATATGCCATATTTGGTATCAGGACGTTCGGAATATGATTCTGCATATTAATCTGCCAGTTGCTAGGATGCTACCTGTACCTATTGAAGGTTATTGACCAGGGTATAAACTTGGAAGTGATTTGGTCATAGCCTGGGTCCCCGCCTAACACCCATCCCCAAATGAGGCGATTGGCTCTTTGCTTCCAAGAGACACCCCTTTCAGATACTAGAAAAAAGGCTGACATGCCTGGAGAGAGGTAAGAAGAGATTTTTCCCTTTTAACACCAGGATCCATCTGGGAGAAAGGCAACCTTTTTGTTCGGACATTTGGACTCTGCTCAAACCAAGGACTTTTGCAAGTATCCTACCTTCTGAAACTGCTTTCTTTTATTTCTCTGTTGTTTTATTACTCTTTTTATCTATATATATATATATATATATATATATATATTTGTTACATCTTTTCTGTAAATATTTTAATTGCACCATTTTGACCTTTTTAGTAATAAATCCTATTTTCTGAAAAGTGTTGAAACTGTCTCTAAAGCTTCTAATGCAAACTAAAAGAATCCCTGTCTCTGAAGAGTGCTACTGTATGTGATAATCTCTGAATACATCTGTTTGCGGTGGCAGTGTGTATACAGACGCTTATTCTAATAGCATAGTGTTACTGCTAAGATTTGTGAGTTTCCTCCTTCTCTGTAAAAAGGTGGTGGTGGCAGTGTGAAGGGCTAATTGCGTAATTAACCTGACCCAGTAACAAGCGCTCTCAGGCTGCTGACACATAGATTGTGGTCCAGCGAGCTGGAAAATCTTTGTGCAGGGCGCAGCTGAGAGTGGCATTGTTACGCAAGTGGCAGCGCGGTCTTAGATTGGCTGGTCCTTCAGTCACAAGTTGGTGAGAAGGGCTGGGGTCTGATGCCGCGCACCGTCACAGCATTGCATGACCACACAATTACCAGTTGAAATAGTGCAGCACCAAATAGCAAAAAAAGGCCTGGTCAGGAAGGGGGGCAAATCCTGAGGAGGGCAAGTGTTTAAAGAAGCCTGTCCTGCTTCTAACTAGTAAACTGCCTTTTTTTTCCTCCATCAGCTCATCCCCCACAGCGAACACCTTTTGTATCACTCAACCCTTCCTCTTAGATTGTAAGCTCTAACGAGCCGGGTCCTCTGTTTCCTCTTGTACCAAATTGTATTGTAACTGTAATGTCTACCTTCATTTAGTAAAGCGCTGCACAAACTGTTGGCGCTATATAAATCCTGTATAATAATAATAATAGCCAATGGAAAGCTAATTACTAGGGAAAAATGTGCAGTATGTGTATTTTGTACCCTTCTTTGTACGTTTTTCAGGCACTCCCATTTAAATCTATTTGGGCCACAAATACCTCAGAAGATGCTCATGTACTTTTTTGAGCTTCAGGCCACACTAATCTCATGTGTGAACAGGCAGAATGGAAAGCCATGGGACTTTGGATGTTGAGTGTTTTGGAGCTTCAAACTATAAAATGCTCAGATATGAATGGGGCCTAAGATCACAAGGTACTTAAACCCTTCCCACCGACACCTCCCGGCCCTTTAAGAGGTCCTAAGAGCCAGAAGGCAAGCATTCCAATCATGTGACCGCTGTGATTAGCAGCTCAAAAAACTCCTGATTGCAAGTATATATCGGATCTTTCGGGTCCCTGCCAGTAACTGTGCTGGGAGTGCGCAGGGCATATGCTCTCAGTACAGAAAACTGTTTGCCTAGGGCCACATATATGCAGCGTTAAAAGCAGTAAAGCCCACCTGCTGAGAGACCACATACACTATATTGCCAAAAGTATTGGGACGCCTGCCTTTACACGCACATGAACTTTAATGGCATCCCAGTCTTCGTCAATAGGGTTCAGTATTGAGTTGACCCGCCCTTTGCAGCTATAACAGCTTCAACTCTTCTGGGAAGGCTCTTCACAAGGTTTAGGAAAGTGTCTATGGGAATGTTTGACCTTTCTTCCAGAAGCTCATTTGTGAGGTCATGCACTGATGTCGGACGAGAAGGCCTGGCTCGCAGTCTCTACTCTAATTCATTCCAAATGTGTTCTGTTGGGTAAAGGTCAGGACTCTATGCAGGCCAGTCAAGTTCCTCAACCCCAAACTCGCTCATCCATGTCTTTATGGACCTTGCTTTGTGCACTGGTGCGCAGTCATGTTGGAGCAGGAAGGGACCATCCCCAAACTGTTCACACAAAGTTGAGAGCATGAAATTGTCCAAAATGTCTTGGTATGCTGACACCTTAAGAGTTCTTTTCACTGGAACTAAAGGGTCAAGCCCAACCCCTGAAGAACAACCGCACACCATAATCCCCCCCTCCACCAAACTTTGCACTTGGCAAAATGCGGTCAGGAAAGTACCATTCTCCTGGAAGCTTCCAACCCAGACACATCCATTGGATTGCCAGACAGAAGTGTGATTCGTCACTCCAGAGAACACGATTCTACTGTTCTAGAGTCCAGTGGCGGCATGCTTTACACCACTGCATCCAACGCTTTGCATTGTACTTGGTTATGTAAGGCTGGGATTCAGCTGCTCGGCCATGGTAACCCATTCCATGAAGCTGTCTACGCAGTGTTGTGCTAAACTGAAGGCCACATGAAGTTTGGAGGTCTTTAGCTATTGACTCCGCAGACAGTTGGTGACTTCTGCGCACTGTGCGCTTCAGCATGTGCTGACCCCGCTCTGTCATTTTACGTGGCCTACCACTTCATGGCTGAGTTGCTGTTGTTCCCAGTTGCTTCCACTTTGTTATAATACCACTAACAGTTGACCGTGGAATATTTAGTAGCAAGGATATTTAATGGATGGACTTATTGCACAGGCGGCAACCTATCATGGTACCACGCTTGAATTCACTGAGCTCCTGAGAGTGACCCATTCTTTCTCAAATGTTTGTAGAAGCAGTCTGCATGCCTAGGTGCTTGATTTTATACACCTGTGGCCATGGAGATGATTGAAACACCTGAATCCAATGATTTGGATAGTGTCCCAATACATTTGGCAATATAGTGTATGCACAGGTATGTGAGCTAGTGGATTGACATCTATACAAAGAATCTAAGCATGACATAGGAAATTGATAGCCAATGGCCAATTGGCTATTGTATGCACAGATCATTAATAATATTATCAATACGTCTTATGTTCTATATCAGGAAAGAGACATTTCAGTGCTGATTTTTTTGTTTTATTTAGGGAACAATTCCTTGCTCTGCTGATTGATACAGTGTGGCAGTGTTTGAATGTGGCACATATGGCACATGGCTACCCAACTTTGTAGCTCACTAGACACTTTACAGTCTGATTGTACAATCTCCTTTAAATCCAAATTTGATTGTACATATATTGCATGGTCAGATTGTAAGTGTAATGACCCTTCGAGGGATAATTTTTTATCGTTTTTTATTTAATTCAGTAAACCAGAATTAAAATACTTTTTTTTTTTACACATTAGATAACATTTGCTATATGCACAAAAATTGAATATGGTGTCTTAAGATATCATACAAAGGTACTGATTAAAATAAAATGTATGATTTATTTTACATTCCTTTGTTATTATATCTCTAGATAATATTTGCACCAAAAAGTTTAGTTCACAAAAATAAATAATGCACAGGTGTAGAATTGTTTGTCTGCATAAAATGAACATTTGAATCATTGAAAGTCTAAACTGATGAATCATTATTCATCTCTGCCTGTAATGTTTTCCTCAAAAAAAGCTAACACATTTAACCACTTCCCGACCGGCCGTTGTATATAAACGGCCAGACGGAGGCAGTGCAGGGTCGGGTGGCCGTTTATAAACGGCCTCCCCACACCCTGCTTGTGCGCGCTCCCTGGGAGAGCGCAGCACCGCAATCCAGTGCCCGCTGTGTCCTCTGGACACAGTGGAACACCGATCGTCGGACGGGACCTCTGTACGAGGTCCCAATCATGTGATCGCTGATTGGCCAATCAGTGATCACATGCAAAGTAGTAAGCAAGATGTCACTTGTGACATCATTGCTTACTACGTGTGAAATCTGTGAATGATCACAGAGGTCACATGGTACAAGGCTATTCACAACAGTCTTGTATCATGTGACAGGCTGTGACCAATCACAGCTCACTCAGCACTTCTCAATGACTGCAAGAATGCAGACAGAGAGAAAGAGAAATGATTGCTTTTACATCCTATATGGGTGTAAAAGCAATCAGTGTAAAAAAAAAAAAAAAAAAAAAAAAATCTTCATTACCCCCCCACAAGTAGTGACACTTTACTGCTAGGGTGACAGTATGCAAAAAAAATAATAAAAAATAATAATCTAAAAAAATAAAATAAAAATGTAAAAGAAAATGTTTAAAAATTATAATTTTTGGTTAGAAACTAATTTGGATTTTTTTTTTTTTTTACTAAAAAGATAACGGAATAAATTTTGACCAAGATTTATGATGAAATATTATTTATTTGCAAAATTTTATTTAAAAAAAAACACTTTTTTTTCAAAATTTTTGGTCTTTCATTTACATAGCAAAAAAAAAAAAAATCCCAGCGGTGAATAAATAGCACCAAAATAAAGCTTTATCTGTCTCAAAAAAATGGTAAAAAATTCATTTGGGTACAGTGTTGCATGACCACGGAATTGTCATTCAAAGTGTGATAGTGCTGAAAGCTGAAAATTGCCCTGGTCAGGAAGGGGGTAAAAGTGTCCGGTCTGGAAGTGGTTAAGAGTCTGTGTTTAAACCTCTGAAAGTGATGGATATGTGAGCAGAGTGTGTGTAAATGGTTGCTTGCTTTAGCATACTGCTATTTGTACAGCCCCAATGTTCTGTCTAGAGCCTTGTTGATTCACCTGTAGATGAGAACCGTGATTTTTACTTCAGCAATAATAAATGCAGTTTCCTGAGTTTATTAAGTTATCATTTATAGCATTGCCTGCTGGAAAGTCCAGCAATCCAAATCCCATTTTTTTTAAAAGTCAGAGCTCATCCTTTTGTTGCATTTTATATGGTATCTCAGCTCTGTCAGGTCTCACAATGTAGGTCTTATTAGAATTATGTCTTTGTTGCTCTTTCCTTATAAGTCCTTGGTTCTGTAGATAACCCAGCTGGCAGAAGGCAGGTATTTTCCCATGCAACAAAGGAAACACAAAGCATGAATCTACAAAACAGAAAGAAAGTGAAAACCAAGAGCACATTAATAAAACTTCTTTCACAAAAAAAGTCCAACACAGCAAGACTGAACATTAACAAGAAAGTTGGCCATACATTGATTGAAATTCAGCCGTTTCAGTGGGGACCAGTTGAATTCTGATCAGTGTGTGGCTCTCCCTGCTTGACAGAAGTAAATCCTTTGTGTGGATCTCTTAGTTTTTTTTCCTTCAGGCTGTGGTGTATGGCAAGCTTTAAACAGGCAACCACTCTAATGTACAGAGTACAGTATATAGGTGGGACTTAGCAGGTATTGGTAGTGGTAAATCATGCACAAGGCAGGGACACTCGGGGACAGTCCAAGTAGGTCCAACACAGTTTCCATGCAGGAGGGTTTTGCACAGAAAGTCCATAGCAAAAACCAGAGCTTGACAAATTTGCTTAGAATGTAGGAGCCAGCTAAAACAGGAGCCAGTTTTTTAGCGTAACGTGGGTTGCCAGCGCCCAGGACTTCACGCGATACGACTTGCCACATGATAATCACAGCAAATCCACACCATGCTTTAGTCACCATCGAAAATAACAGCACCTGAACCTGCAGATTGCGATCACAGTAATTTTGCTACGATCCCAAAATGCCCAGGTGTGAATGGAGCCGCTCTGGTTCACACATATGCGATTCTGGTTTCATTTTGAAACTCACAGATTCACATGACAATCTAGATATTTTGTGTTCCTATTGAGGTGGCTCACACAGATGCAATCCACATGCATTGTATTTTGAGTGCAATAATGAAAATGATCGTATGTGAGTTTGTAGCAGTGCATTCCAGAGTCGTAAGAGAGAGTAGAGTGGCATGTGGAGATAAGTGTTCACATGGGATTGCTATTGATAGGAGTTTTTGCACTGAAGTCTATGGGAGGCATTCTCACACTGAAGTCTATGGGAGGCGTTTTCGCACCGAGGTCTATGGGAGGCGTTTTCGCACCGAGGTCTATGGGAGGCGTTTTCCCACCGAGGTCTATGAGAGGCGTTTTCCCACCGAGGTCTATGGGAGGCGTTTTCACACCGAGGTCTATGGGAGGCGTTTTCACACCGAGGTCTATGGGAGGCGTTTTCCCACCGAGGTCTATGGGAGGCGTTTTCCCACCGAGGTCTATGGGAGGCGTTTTCCCACCGAGGTCTATGGGAGGCGTTTTCCCACCGAAGTCTATGGGAGGCGTTTTCCCACTGAAGTCTATGGGAGGCGATTTTTCCATTGAAGTCTATGGAGCGCAACTTCCCATTGAGGTAAATGGGGAGCGACTTCCCACTGACATCTATGGGGCGCAACTTCCAGTTGAAGTCTATGGGGTGCAACTTCCCATACAAGTCTATGGGGCGTGACTTCCCACTGAAGTCAATGGGAAGCAGTGTGTGAACCCAGGTGCCAGGAGGAAATTTCTAGTCACAATGGCGACCTGGCACCTGAGATTAAACCAAAAGAAAACATCTCCCTGTCCAAACCACAAACTAAACTCAGCTAAGAGGGAGCCCTCTAATGGGTTCCTCAAAACAAGCAGGCAACTCTTAGAATTTTTTTTTCAGTATAATGCAAATATCAGTCACTCCCCTTACACCAGGGAACTAGGTGTCATCCTAGACTCTGACGTGTCCTTTTAACCCCAAATCCAATTGCTGTCAAAAGCTTGTAGACTTCACCTCCGTAACATCTCTAAAATTCTCCCCTTTTTAACTAATGAAACCAACAAGCTATGCATTCACTCCCTTGTCATCTCTCGCCCTGACTATTGCAACTCCCTTCTCCCCTCTCATAGGCCTACCTCTCCATAAGTTATCCCCTCTTCAGTCTGTCATGAATGCTGCTGCCAGAATCCTCTACCTCACCAACCTCTCAGTGTCTGCCACCCCTCTCTGCCAATCACTCCACTGGCTTCCGATTGTCCAATCAATTAAATTTAAAATACTAATAACAGCATACAAAGCCATTCACAATTCTGCCCCGAGATATAGCAACAATCTTGTCTCCAGATATCACTCAAACCATCCTCTCCACTCCTCTCAAGACCTCCTGCTCTCAAGCTCCCTTGTCTCCTCCTCCCATGCTTGTCTCCAAAACTTCTCCAGAGCCTCTCCCATCCTCTGGAACTTTCTACCTCAATCTGTCTGGCTGTCTCCTACTCTGGCTGCCTTAAGGTGATCCCTACAACTAAACTTTTACCAATTCACAAAAGGCATGGCAGGATGTGGAGCCGAAAGACCGCCAGCCTGAGAAGATCCCACTGTCCTGCTCTATCCTGACCAGCTGTGGGGCTGAGTAGCCATTTCACTGATCATGAACCCTGCTAAGCTTTCAGCTTCATACCAGGATACTGCTGCCGGAAAGAAGCAGACATATCCCCAGGCTGCTGGGGCAGGCACCATCTTGGCCAGAAAGCTCCGTGCTGTGCCTCTCCCTTCACAGGGAGACAATGACAACACTAGCCTCATTCTTGGGGCTATAGAGCAATGCAAAACCTCTCTCTTGGTCAGAATTGATCGATTGGCCAAAGAGTTTAATCTGATGAGATTGCACTCTCCGGCCAGGAATGACCTGGGTAAGATTAGAAGCCACCTCTCTGACACAGAAGATCAGATCTCCACCATGGAAGATATCACGGCCCAACACACTGATCTCCCTTAAATCTCTGCAGAGCACAGTGAAAAATTTGGTTGCCTATTAGATTGTAAGCTCTTATGAGTAGGGCCCTCTTAACCCTCTTGTATTTTATTGTATTGTAAATGTATGGTCTCCTTTTATATAGTAAAGCACTGTGCAAACTGTTGGTGCCATATAAATCCTGTAAAATATTAATAATAATGATAGCATTCTGTCAGCAGTAGCATTTTTACCCAACAACAGGTTCTCACAGCAGGGAAAGAGAGAGCTTTGAGCATCAGTCAGCTCACTGATAAAAATGCACGAGAACTAATAACGAGGTCTGGCAAACAGGTCAAATGTGGATGGAGAATTTATCTCACTGAAAGCTTTACAAAACCTCTGGACTCCAGGACTCAGTCTAGAACATATTAAGATCCTGGGGAAACAAAGAGTTTGTTTTTTCCATACCAGATACAAACCCTGGAGCCCCCCACTGAGTGTAGGCAAGAAACCTGGGTGATGCATATACACCATCCACAATTTTGCCAAGGCCTCATAATATATATACATTTTGGTAAAATGATTTCTGGCTTCTGAGTGATGTACAATTTAATGGTGTACATTACTGAGCAATTAGCTGCTGGTTATTTGGTAAAGTATGCCTTCTCATAAAAAAAAAAAATAACGGTGGGGAAATAATTCAAACTGATAATAGACTATGAAGAAAGAAAAAGGCGGAAGAATATCAGCAAAACATAAACTTGGGAATGGGGAGGGGTGGGGGCTAGAGGAGCCACAATGGCAGTTGGTTCTGGGTCACGGGGCAAAAAAGGGGCAATGAAAAAGCTAAGCATGGCATGAACTGGAGGGGAGGAAGAAGCAACAGCTGATCATGGCACCCTGTGAGGGAACAGTACGACTTGAATGGGAGGAAAGAAAACAGTAGCAGATTGATCAAATACCAAAAGAGCTTGTAAAACAGCTTATTTTGCCAAATGCTAACCAGCAACGGTGCATTTTGCCCAACAACAGACTGATCAACAGGCAAACTGCTGAATCACAGATGGAACATGTGACTGAGGCCCCACAGGTATCCTTAAAGAAACAACAGCAAGTGTACCTGTCTCTAGAGCAGCAGATTATTACATTATATTATCATACAGGATTTATATAGTGCCAACAGTTTGCGCTGCGCTTTAAAAAATGAAGGTAGATATTACTGTTACAATACAATTTGGTACAAGAGGAAACAGAGGGCCCTGCTCGTTAGAGCTTACAATCTAGGAGGAAGGGTATAGGCCCTGTCAGAGAGGTTGATGGTGACATAGGGGATGACTCTTCAACAGCTGGTTTAAAGCACATTATAGAATTTGATCATTGCGTAAATAATCTCTGATGTTGAAGCCTATCTCAGCATCTTTTGAGACAGTTGCTGAATGGCAGAAGTTGCCTGAGGAGCAGTGGGTAGATGTGCTAGCACCGTTTTTTTACCAGGAGAGCCGAAAAAAGGCCTATTTGAGGTTGCAACCTTAGGATGCCAAGGAGTATCCTAAGCTCAAAGAAGAGATTCTAGCCAGGTATGGGATTACCATGGCCATCCAAGTGTAGCGAGTGTTCTCATGGGAATATGAGGTCACAAGGTCCAGATGTATAATTTGTTTCACCTTACAAACAAGAGGTTCTAGCTAGGCGTTCTCAACCTTGCTCAGATTGTTTAGCAAATGGTGTACAACCATTATGTCAGAGCCTTGCCAGATAACATACAGCAGCACATTAGGCACACACACCTCAAGAGTGTGGACAAGTTTGTGTCCCTTGTGGAGCCACATATTGTTGTCAAGGTAAGGTCCCTGAAAACAGGAAAAAAATTACCTTGGGAAAGCCTTGTCACCTTTGTCCCTGCCATTCTACTATACCCTGCAAATCTTGGCTCATACTGAATAGGAGTACTCAGTTTACATAGAAATGCTAAAGACTATCCTTCTGTGGTGTTGTTAGAGGAGACACCTAGAGGAACTGTAAATTATGTCATGGGTGTGGCTAAGAACTCAATACTGGACTGTGATTTTCCTATGTTTTGCGAACTATGGGAAAATCGCAGGTAACCAGTTCTGATTGTGTTTCTGAAGTAAATGTCAGAGGTACCTGACAATTTCACACTAGCAATCATGGTTGGGGAGTCAAAGGAAACAAATTTAGTGTCAGAATTACCAGTGGCCATTCAAGATTTTGGGACCGTACAGTTGCATGATCCAAATTTAGCAAATGCATGTAAAAATGATAGGGTACAAGAAAAAACAGATGGTAAGTCCTGGTATACACCTTTTTTCAGTGTCCCATAACTTACTGTATTGTGTAAAGAAAGAATGGGAGCAAATTGTGGATCAACTTGTGGTTCCCCAATCTCACATGAAGATGGTGCTGGATCTGACCCATTCTTATGTCATGGTGGTCATTTATTGGGAGAAATAAAGTAAGTATTCCTAAGGAAATTTTGATGGATCAAGGAACCCCTCTCAAGTTAACTAAAGAGCTACATTGCCTGGTAAAAATTTTCAGAGTACCACCCCCAAGAACCCTAAAAAACACATTGCGCAGACCCAAGATAGGATAGCAACAATAACTCCTATAATTTGACAACACATGCTGCATGCCTATAAGGCACAGACCAGAATTTATAACCGCTCTTCTAAATTCAAAAACCTAATGCTAGGTTCAAACTCCAGCAGTCTCTGAAAAGCAATCATCAGTGAACAGCTTTTCAAAGGGCGGTATAACAGTGGGTTCTAGGTGCTGCTGTTTTTTTTATTTTTTTGCTAAAATGTGATTGCATTGAACTAATGTGCTGCAACTGATAACCAAGCTTTTGGCTCATGGCTGTAGCACAGCCTAAACAACTTTGATGGATGAGTTTGGCAGGTGGTGCAGACTGTCCACTTCACAAACCAGCTTAAATTTGCTTGGCTGTGGCATGTGTTTGAGGCCCTTACCTTGCCAGGCTTTTGGTGGGTGGATGAAATGCAATTGAATTGCATTCCCCTTTGTGACATTTCCATAACGTTTGCACCGCTGTCATCAAGTGTCACACCAGCGGCAATGTTCTAACACAGCCCTTGGTGTGAATGGACCCTAAAGCTTACCATACATGATACAGTCTGATTGTACAACATAAATATTATCAGCATAACTCTACTGCTATCTTTTAATAAGAAGCAAACCTTTTGTTTTTTTAATTTGTGATGGAAGTGATGATGAGTAAATACTTTCTTTTTATTAAAGAAGGCAAAACTGTACTAAACAGAAACACAGAAAATTCTCAAGAATTCTGAGACATTGCATCTTGCATTTCTTATACAAACCTGCATAGAAAGCTCTGAGGTCTGTTTGTAGGCAGTTTTCTAGAAAACGACGAAGTGGCAGCAGATGAGCACTAGGTGCAGTCCAGTCCGTAAGGAAATCCTCCACCACATGATGAATCTTTTCAGGACGTGGCAAAGACCACTTTTCTGGACGTGCCTCCATTTGCTCCTCTGCCATGTGAAAGAGAAGAAGGAATATGTCACAAACCAATAAAATAGGATAATATACACATGATTACCATGAACATACCTACAAGAATACTTAATTCAACACTGTAGTCTCAGAGATATCAATTTATCCTGTTATTTTAAGATTGGTCATGTCTTAGGCCCCATTCGTGCACATGTAATATAATGCATACCGTATTTCAAATGGAAACACCAAAGTAAAAAAAAAGTGTTTTCAATGCTGCCTGCTCAGACTCCTGCATTGTATTGCAGTGCTATTGAAAAAAAAAAGGTTTGAGTATTTTTTGATACATGAACATGAGTTAAGGTATGTACATGTCACAAATGTGTTTCGAGGTTCAAGTAGCAAAGGGACAGATTCAATGTATGTGTAAAATCAGTGTTTTGCCATGCATTTCACACCTAGGCCTTCAGTGGTGTCCTACCTGAATTAAAGTGGTTGTAAAGGCTGAAGGTTTTTTACCTTCATGCATTCTATGCATGAAGGTAAAAAACCTTCTCTGTGCAGCAGTCCTCCCCCCAATACTTACCTGATATATACTTACCCAATACTTGCTCCATTACAATGTGCACAAGAGCCTCAACTCTCTGGGAACTCTCCCTCCTCACTGGCTGAGAGCAGATACTTACTGACAGGAAGACTCAATGAACTACTAGTAGTTCATTGACAACTTTGAGCCGATAGCTGCAAAAGCTGTTGGAACACTGTGAATGAGTGACGCGGATAGGCAGGTGGAGCCTCGCACGGCCATGTTTTTTAAAATTGTAACAGCTAGTGGGAAGGAGAAGGTCCCTTGCTAGCTGTCACAACGGGGATCGGGGGTGTGGGGACAGGTCCGATCATAACATGTCACACCCTGAATATGAGTGTGACATGTTACGAAAAGGTAAACATCCTTTAAGTGGAACTGCAGCCATACTTTTCTTTTCTTGAAAGCAGATCGTCACCCTCTGCAGCATGATCCTTCCTTTCCACCTCTTCTCTGGTCCTGAGTATGGATAGTAGTCTTTTTACCTTTTTTTTTTAACAAAGTGTTTTGCCAGCCTCCCTTTCCCTTAAACGTCAACTAAGCCAGTGATCTCCATACTGTGGCCTGGGGTCCAGGTGCAGTCCTTTGCTTGTCTTTATCCAGCTCGTGGGGCAATATTCCTCCCACTGATCCCTAAGTTGGGGCACCATTCCTCCCAATGACACTAACAATAGGGTACTATTTCTCTCACTGATACAGCAATTTTCTACTCCCACCAGCCACAGTCTGGCTACCTAAAGCCTGAAGGACAGTAAACTGGCCCTTTGTTTAGAAAGTTGGGAGACCCCTGAACTAGGTAAATGACGTGCACTGTTCTCCCTTTGCCTCTTGGGATAGGCATGTCACATATCTGAGGAGGGAAAGCCTTCAATTCAGTTAAAATGGAGGGGTTAAGCCTAGCATGGTGTCATCAAAAGGCATGTCAGCTGAACCTGGAACAGCTGGAAGCCTCTGGATGATGTCACGACAAAGCATGTTGGCACAGGGATGCAATTATTTGCTGGGACCACCACCCTTTGTAATTGTTTTGTATACACTGCATGCCTTCAGAGATATTAAACATAAAATTAAGTCTGTTTTTGACTGCTTTGAAGTATGCTCTAAGGCAGGGTTGTCAAACTTCAAGCATCATGGTTGCCCTCAAAGGGCCGGCTGTATCAAGAGCCCCCCCCATCCTCCCTTGCATCACAGTGCACCCCCCTTACCTTGTGCTGCTTCCAGGAAGGAGGGGTGGAGCTGGGAAGCAGAAAGTACAAGGTCTAGAGGAGGTCTGGAGGAGGGATGTTGTCAGCTTATGAATTCTGCTGAAAGCTGAGACCAGGGAGGTGGAGACAAGGGGGTGCTGCAGCTGTACACAGAGGTGCAGGATCTGTAGGAAGAGTTCTGTCCTCCTCCATGCTGCTGACTGCTGGGGTAGGGGGGGCACAGCTGCAGGAAATGTGAGGGCCCCATGATATGGCCTGGAGGGCCGAATCAGGCCCGCGGGCCTTGTGTTTGACACATGTGCTTTAAGGTATGAACAAATCCAGAAACGGTGAGCCTGCTCTTGTATTAATTGCACAGAATTAGTGGCTGATTAAGGTGGTAATTTAACTCACTTAGTTCCTTATCTGCATTAAATTAGCCATAGAACCTGTGTAATTAATATGTGTTCGGTTTTAGAGGGATGAGGTGGCAACCCTAACTCAATCCCACTGAGTATGTTCTGAGAAAGCCTATATACAGTCAGGTCCATAAATATTGGGACATTGACACAATTCTAACATTTTTGGCTCTATACATCACCACAATGGATTTGAAATGAAACGAACAAGATGTTCTTTAACTGCAGACTGTCAGTTTTAATTTGAGGGTATTTACATCCAAATCAGGTGAACGGTGTAGGAATTACAACAGTTTGCATATGTACCTCCCACTTGTTAAGGGACCAAAAGTAATGGGACAATTGGCTTCTCAGCTGTTCCATGGCCAGGTGTGTGTTATTCCCTCATTATCCCAATTACAATGAGCAGATAAAAGGTCCAGAGTTCATTTCAAGTGTGCTATTTGCATTTGGAATCTGTTGCTGTCAACTCTCAAGTTGAGATCCAAAGAGCTGTCACTATCAGTGAAGCAAGCCATCATTAGGCTGAAAAAACAAAACAAACCAATCAGAGAGATAGCAAAAACATTAGGCAAAACAACTGTTTGGAACATTCTTAAAAAGAAGGAACGCACCGGTGAGCTGAGCAACACCAAAAGACCCGGAAGACCACGGAAAACAACTGTGGTGGATAACCGAAGAATCCTTTCCTTGGTGAAGAAAACACCCTTCACAACAGTTGGCCAGATCAAGAACACTCTCCAGGAGGTAGGTGTATGTGTGTCAAAGTCAACAATCAAGAGAAGACTTCACCAGAGTGAATACAGAGGGTTCACCACAAGATGTAAACCATTGGTGAGCCTCAAAAACAGGAAGGCCAGATTAGAGTTTGCCAAACGACATCTAAAAAAGCCTCCACAGTTCTGGAACAACATCCTATGGACAGATGAGACCAAGATCAACTTGTACCAGAGTGATGGGAAGAGAAGAGTATGGAGAAGGAAAGGAACTGCTCATGATCCTAAGCATACTACCTCATCAGTGAAGCATGGTGGTGGTAGTGTCATGGTGTGGGCATGTATGGCTGCCAATGGAACTGGTTCTCTTGTATTTATTGATGATGTGACTGCTGACAAAAGCAGCAGGATGAATTCTGTGTACAGCTGCAGCACCCCCTTGTCTCCACCTCCCTGGTCTCAGCTTTCAGCAGAATTCATAAGCTGACAACATCCCTCCTCCAGACCTCCTCTAGACCTCGTACTTTCTGCTTCCCAGCTCCACCCCTCCTTCCTGGAAGCAGCACGGGCAATATTATCTGCTCATATTCAGCCAAATGCTTCAGAACTCATTGGGCGCCGCTTCACAGTGCAGATGGACAATGACCCAAAGCATACTGCAAAAGCAACCAAAGAGTTTTTTAAGGGAAAGAAGTGGAATGTTATGCAATGGCCAAGTCAATCACCTGACTTGAATCCGATTGAGCATGCATTTCACTTGCTGAAGACAAAACTGAAGGGAAAATGCCCCAAGAACAAGCAGGAACCGAAGACAGTTGCAGTAGAGGCCTGGCAGAGCATCACCAGGAATGAAACCCAGCGTCTGGTGATGTCTATGTGTTCCAGACTTCAGGCTGTAATTGACTGCAAAGGATTTGCAACCAAGTATTAAAAATTGAAAGTTTGATTTATGATTATTATTCTGTCCCATTACTTTTGGTCCCTTAACAAGTGGGAGATACATATGCAAACTGTTGTAATTCCTACACCGTTCACCTGATTTGGATGTAAACACCCTCAAATTAAAGCTGACAGTCTGCAGTTAAAGCACATCTTGTTTGTTTCATTTCAAATCCATTGTGGTGGTGTATAAAGCCAAAAATGTTAGAATTGTGTTGATGTCCCAATATTTATGGACCTGACTGTAGTAGTATGTTAAAAAACAGAGTTTACTGACCGGAAACATCAGCAGTAGCTCTCCTACTTCTATCTCTATGCATATCAGGTATTTTACTTTCTCCAACAAGGCAGCAGCGGGGGAGTGAAGGGAAGGAAAGTAAATTCACTTTAAAGCTCTAGAGTATTTCAGACCTCATGCTGTGAAAACAGCAAAAAAAGTGCACACCTTTGTGCAGAAATTACATCATATCCTCACCTTTTAAGATAACAGAAGCTAAATAAACTTTTCCTATCATAAAAGCAATGTCAAAGCTCTCATTACCTGTTGGCAATTGTTTGTAATAATAAATCACAGGATGAAGAAAGTTGGAATGCCATGCCGCCTTCGCATCTCCAATAGCACGATTATAATGAAAGACATCCTTGTCTGGTCCTGAAAAATTCTTTCCATATTCCATAATAAGGACAAAAAAACCTGTGCTGTATACATTCCTGCCAGTGCTTTTCTCTAACATGGGAAGAATGCCTACTGGCACTTCCTCTAAATATTCAAATGTGTTAGCGTCCCTGGAAATGAAAAGAAAAAAATTATGATTGTTTGCATGCAGTTACCATACAAAGGACACATATATAAAAATAGATTTTTGTGATCACACTAAAATCCTTTTCTCAAAGTCAATTTAGAGGTATGGGATTCTATTCAGGAACCATGGGTTACCTTGCTGGCTTTGACACTAGGCACAAAACATTGAGGGCCAGCCCCTATGTACCATACCCCCTTCAATACCAAGTATGCCTCAGTTGTAGCAAGCAGTATCAAACATCGCAATGTCCACACCTAGAGGGGAGGAATCTCTGTCCCTCCATAGGCTCAGAGAAAAGGATTTTACAGTGAGTAACATAAATAATATATAGGTGCTGCGCAGCATTTGGCTTAGACAAGCGGTAGAAGCAGCGAGCAGAGTGGTACCCTGGGACGGAGCAGCGCTGATCCCTGAGCTAGCCCACCCGATCCACCGCAATATCCAGAGGAGGGAGTTCCTGTCTCACAGGCTTCTACACCCACCCATCCCTTAAAGGGGACCTCTGGCTGACTGGATCCTTTACCACCTGGGAGCTTCTGAGGCACCACAATTATCCAGAGGGAGGATTATCTTTGACCTGGCTCATACCCGATCCTGAAGGGGACCTCCACTGATTGATTTAATGCATATTTACATTACGCATCTGGTGAGTGCGTATTCTTACCCCACTACTCTGGAGCACCAGCACTGAAGTTTTGCTGCTATTTCAACTATACCTGCACAGATTGTTACTTATGGACGTAGACCGTTTTAGTTGACATTTAATTTATTTTATTTTAAGTGGACTATTTCATACATTACTTTTACCACTGCACTTTTTTATTTGAATTTTTACTGAGGGTTTTTTATTGGTTACCTTTAGTGCTACAACTGCTGCCTAGAGAGTGCTCGCTTTTCTTTTTCTTTATTATTAAGGTTACAATACCAGGTGACAGGAACTTTTAACAACCAATCAAATTCCATTGTGTTCTGACAGACCTTACCATAGTGAATTCTGATGGATGTTTTTATGGAATACAGATGCTTTAGTTTAATTACTGCAACATTAGTGTGTTGGATGTGATGTTTTGATAGCAGGAGATATATGCTGTTTGAGATCATTCTCCTTTGTTTCTTCTAATGTCTGGTGCTAAGTGGGGGTTCTCTTTTTCTGCATTCTCAACAGTGCTACCTCCTGATCCAAATCCCAAGGTTCTCAATCAGATTTTTACTGTGATCCTTACCATAAAAAATGCAACCTGCAGTCAACTTTAATCATACATTCATTAAAACATTGTCTTACTCTCCAAGAAGAATGAAGTCAGCTAAGATTTCAAACATCTGGTAAATACCCGATCCTTCATTCATACGTTTGACCAGTAAATTCAGGAGCTGGGAGATGGGGTAAAGAGTTGCTGGCCATGGGATATTATGGTAACGTTTTTCAGTCAATCGATGGACAGATCGAGCTGGAAAAAGAACACGTTTTCATTTCAGTGGTACTATGCTTAGACGTTTATGCCCAAGTATGGGACTAGGACTTTGTTATTCAGGAATGAGGAATCCTGCAATATATGCCCATTTAAATGAATAGACTTTTAGGACCCTGTGAAAGCAATGATGTCTCAAAGAACCTTTTAGTAAGTGTGCTGGGTATTATTATTATACAGGATTTATATAGCGCCAACAGTTTGCGCAGTGCTTTACAAAATGGTGTCAACAAATGTAGAGGGGGTTGAGTAGTGCAGCGTTGTGTGTGTCTATGAAGCAAGCCCAAATTTGTGCCTCCATAGCAAGCGGCTCCATACATAAGAGGAGCGGAGATTGCTGATGGGGGACCACAGAAGAGTAGGTAAGTGGTCGCAGGTAAGTCTAAACCTTTTTTATTGTAATTAAAAAAAAAGATAAAGGTTTTCAATCAACTCATCTTTTAGGCCCTGTTTACATCTGGCATTTTGGGATCTGTGTATTCAAATAGCACTGCAATAGTGGCAATTTTCAGCACGTGTGCTCAGGTGCCATTTGTTTTCAAGGGCACCTAAATGTGGTGCAGTTCTACTGTGATTGAAAACAAATGGCACCCTAAACACACGTGGTGCATTTTGCCACTATTGCAGTACAATTTGAGATTGCAGGCAAAATTGTAGCAATTCTGCCTGAGATCCCAAAATGCCAGATGTGAACGGGGCACCAGTGAATTAACCTGCAGTGAATGTTTGCTGAATGTCACATTCACTGCTTTATAAATATACCTTTATATATTTTGACTGAACAAAGCAGTAAAAGAAACAACAAAAAGCCAATTTTCTCACCGGTATAGCGAAAACCATGGATGAATCCACCGGCTGATTTGCGAAAGTCAATGCCATGGCTGGCAGCACCCACCACAAACAAACCTTGAGTATGTTTCGCTTCATAGTTCACATTTACCAAGGGATATTTTTTCTTTAGGCCAAAACCAGGCTTCAGTTTAATAGACCTAAAAAAACAAGATACATTTTATAACAAACCTAAGCTGACAAAAATCTATATTGTAAAGCATAAAAACAGATATACTAATAATTGGGAGCAACATAACATGTATCAAATTGTATAACATGTATCAAACATGTATAACATGTATCAAAATGTATCAAAAACAAGGTACATTTTAAAACAAACCTAAGCTGACAAAAATCTATATTGTAATGCATAAAAACAGATATACTAATAATTGGGAGCAACATAACATGTATCAAATTGTTCAATCAAACATGTATCAAATATGATTCTGGCTTCAAGTAACATAACAGACACTATCTGCATGGAGTATGTATGTTCTCTTCATGTAAAAGCTCTCTTAATGGCAGAGAATGTGAAGAGTATGGCAGTATGTAAGTCTGTATGGTTTGTAAAGTGCTAGAGAATGTGTTTACATTATATAAATGAATAGCACAAATAAAATCTGACAAAATATGTCATTAAGCAAGTGAGCTTTTCTACGTCTTGACATTTAAACAGTTTTTTTGAAATGCCAATTTTTTTCCTTTCTCATTTCCAATGTTATATTATAAACCACCTGTAATGAAATGCACTAAAAAGCTTGTATGGAGGCTGATGAAGCCTGCCAATACACATTAGAGGACATTCAGATGTGTTGGCAAAATCCAAATGCAATCTTTAGAGCAGTGTTTCTCAACCTCTTTCCAGTCAGGGCTCTGCTCTTTAAGGGTAGCATTAATTCTTAGTGGTACCCCATACATCATATTTTGGTGTGGTGCAATTTTTAAAAAAAAGGCCAGGTTAGAGTTTGCCAAACGACATCTAAAAAAGCCTTCACAGTTCTGGAACAACATCCTAAGGACAGATGAGACCAAGATCAACTTGTACCAGAGTGATGGGAAGAGAAGAGTATGGAGAAGGAAAGGAACTGCTCATGATCATATCACCTCATCAGTGAAGTATGGTGGTGGTAGTGTCATGGCGTGGGCATGTATGGCTGCCAATGGAACTGGTTCTCTTGTATTTATTGATGATGTGACTGCTGACAAAAGCAGCAGGATGAATTCTGAAGTGTTTCGGGAAATATTATCTGGTCATATTCAGCCAAATGCTTCAGAACTCATTGGACGCCGCTTCACAGTGCAGATGAACAATGACCCAAAGCATACTGCAAAAGCAACCAAAGAGTTTTTTGAGGGAAAGAAGTGGAATGTTATGCAATGGCCAAGTCAATCACCTGACCTGAATCCGATTGAGCATGCATTTCACTTGCTGAAGACAAAATTGAAGGGAAAATGCCCCAAGAACAAGGAGGAACTGAAGACAGTTGCAGTAGAGGCCTGGCAGAGCATCACCAGGGATGAAACCCAGTGTCTGGTGATGTCTATTTGTTCCAGACTTTAGGCTGTAATTGACTGCAAAGGATTTGCAACCAAGTATTAAAAAGTGAAAGTTTGATTTATGATTATTATTCTGTCCCATTACTTTTGGTCCCTTAACAAGTGGGAGGCACATATGCAAACTGTTGTAATTCCTACAGCGTTCACCTGATTTGGATGTAAATACCCTCAAATTAAAGCTGGCAGTCTGCAGGTAAAGCATATCTTGTTCGTTTCATTTCAAATCCATTGTGGTGGTGTATAGAGCCAAAAATATTAGAATTGTGTCGATGTCCCAATATTTATGGACCTGACTGTACATGCCTTTGAAGGTACCATCACCTGCACACCCTTCCAAGGAAACTGAACATATGCCCATGGGAGTGTACAACCACAGGAACATAAGCTGAAGTGTGCACATAAATGTGTACACCAGGGCCCACCCTTTACTTATTTTGACTAACCTTTTAAGGTATACCCATGGTCCTTGAAAACTTGCTCTATCAAATCAAGAGAAAAAAATGTTTAAAAGACTAAGGCTGGTCATACATTAAGCTATTTTATTGTCTTCATCCACAGATTTAAAGAAAGAAAATCACTTGATTCGCTCACCAACACATTCAGTGTTGTTGTCAGTGAATCCCTCTCGCTGCACTATTGTATTTTGACACCTGGAGGTTTCCATGCTGTCAGAATACAATGATTAATGCTGGTGGCTTTAACTCGACAGGTTAGTTGTTCTGAAGTTGATCGATAAATGTTAATAATATATAATAAATAATTAAAAAATATTTTTAAAAATTTAAAAAAAAAATGATGTACAATCAGTATCCCGGATCACCATCATGCCAGTCATATATTAACGCTATACTGCACTGGTGCTACAAAAAAAACAAATGTAAAAAAGGGGTCATTTGAGGGGGCCATATGTACTGTTTTGGCATTTTAGGGACTCAAGAAATGAGACAGGCTGTCAAATATATATATCCCATAGTTTGTAGACTCTCCTACAGACTTAATAATACACTTTTGGGTTATTTTTGGGTTGGATTTGGGTTATTTTTAACAAAGAATATTTTCTGGCTCACATTTATGAAGAAAGACTATTTGTTTGCAAAATTTTATAACAGAAACTAAGAAAAAAAACTTGTTTTTTTCATTTATATAGCAAAAAATAAAAACTCATTGGTGGTTATATATCATCTATTTGTGTGAAAAAAAATATAAAAATTTAATTTAGGTACAGTGTTGTATGACTGAACAATTACCAGTTAAAGTAGCACAGTACTAAATAGCATAAAATGCCCTGGTCATGAAGGGGGTAAAATCTTTCGGAGGTAAAGTGGTTAAATAACTTCAGGTGCCAGTTCATAACTGTGTGTTTTAAACGTGAATTTCATGTAAGAAAATAAAATGGCATATAAAATTGGCACACAAGCCGTTTTGTAATTTACTGTTAAGAATGCCTGCACTTTCTAACTAGTGAAGAGTGTGTGTATGATATATTTATATATGTTTTTCATATCCTGCTCTGTATCAATAAAGAGAAGAAAGAATTCTTCATTACTTATCAAAGATTGAGAAATCAAATTTCCATCCCAAACAACGAATGACACGGTCATATGGTTCGCGAGCTGCAAAATTATCTAGATCATCCTTTGGAAGCATGGAGGATGGATTAATTGTGTTGTTATTTGTAGAGTTATTATAATTTTTTAGATAATGCTTGTGGGTGACAAAAAGTTTTCCAGACCCATCGTGGACCAGTGCCAGGTCAGATATATCGCCTTCTAAAAGCCCGTCCAAGGACTTCAACTGGTACGTGTCCAAAAGTCCATTGTTAATGGCTCTGCAGAAAGAAGGATTGCATCAGTTTTTTGGAAGGTACTGTTATCCATGACTGCCATAACAATTTTTCAGTAATTTCTGTATATTATTACACACTGAAAATTAGTGAAAATGTTCACTACTTAAAGGGGGACTGCACTGTATCTGACCACTACAAACCAAAAGAGCTATTTAATTCATTTTTAATATTCAAAGCAAACTCCATCCATGTCTCCATGTTTTATTTTGCTGAGAAATAACTTAGAAAAACACCCCCTAGCATTGCTGGCTGTGGCCATTTTGAATGAGAGCAGATGATTCTTGTAGCATTTACTTCCTGGAATCTTTCTGCCATTAGCTCAGGCATGCAGGCAAGAGGGTGAGCTTAGCTGAGGAAACCCCTCCTCCCCTCCTGAAGACTCCAGTGCTGTATGAAATCATTTGCCTAGTCATGGAAACCAGGAAGTAACTGAAGAAATGTAAAAAATCAATATTTAAAACAAGTAAATATAATATATTCTCCTATCCATTTACTAATGCTAGTAGCAAACGGATTACAAATAGCCAATGCTGAATGAGAGAGTGACATTTCATTTTAATGACAGACTTAATTCACTCACCTTAAATCTCCCACATAGTGTGTAGACCAAGACAAACGAACTCTTGAGCGACCAAGCATATGTATAAAATTGGTATAGCCCAAAATATTGTCAGCTGTTTCAAATGCAGAGTTCCCACGCCCCAGAATAAGAACACTCTGTCCAGTAAAATTGTGAGGGTCTATAGACACAGCCTCATAACCTTCTGTATATTCTGCACCAGGAAAGTTTACCACATTAGGCAAAGATATACCACTGGCCACTAGCAAGACACTGAAACAGGCAAAAAGAAAACAATAAGGCAATAAGTAAAGCACTATACAGTTAATCCACAATGACAAAATCAACAAAACGTAAATTATCCACAAATACATATGAAAACAAGCATATGATTATGCACATCACTTATGTGAACATAGTATATCAGTTTGTACACTGCTCAAAAAAATTAAAGGAATGCTTTTTAATCAGAGTATAGAATCAAGTCAATTAAACTCCTGGGATATTGATCTGGTCAGTTAAGTAGCAGAAGGAGTTGTTAGTCAGTTTCAGCTGCTTTGTTGTTAATGAAATTAACAGGCACACTAGATGCACAACAATGAGACGACCCCCAAAACAGGAATGGTTTTACAGGTGGAGGCCACTAACATTTTTTTTCCCTACTCATCTTTTCTGTTTTTCACTAGTTTTGCATTTGGCTAGGGTCAGTGTCAATATTGGTAGCATGAGGCGATACCTGGACGCTACAGAGGTTGCACAGGCAGTCCAACTCCTCCAGGATCGCACATCAATACGTGCCATTGCCAGGAGGTTTGCTGTGTCTCCCAGCACAGTCTCAAGTGCACGGAGGAGATTCCAGGAGACAGGCAGTTGTTCTAGGAGAGCTGGACAGTGCCGTAGAAGGTCCTTAAACCATCAGCAGGACCAGTAACTGTTCCTTTGTACAAGGAGGAACAGGATGAGCACTGCCAGAGCCCTACAAAATGACCTCCAGCAGGCCACTGGTGTGAATGTCTCTGACCAAACTATCAGAAACAGACTTTATAAGGGTGGCCAGGGGCCCGACGTCTTCTAGAGGGCTCTGTGCTCACTGCCCGGAACCACAGAGCTCAATTGGTATTTGCCATTGAATATCAGAATTGGCAGGTTTTCACAGATGAGAGCAGGTTCACCCTGAGCACATGTGACAGACGTGAAAGGGTCTGGAGAAGCAATGGAGAACATTATGTTGCCTATAACATAGTTCAGCATGACAGTTTTGGTGGTGGGTCAGTGATGGTCTGGGAAGGCATATCCATGGAGGGACGCACAGACCTCTACAGGCTAGACAATGGCACCTGACTGCCATTAGGTATCGGGATGAAATCCTTGGATTCATTGTCAGACCCTACACTGCTGCAGTGGGTCCTGGGTTCCTCCTTGTGCATGACAATGCCCGGCCTCATGTGGCGAGAGTATGCAAGCAGCTCCTGGAGGATGAAGGAATTGATGCCATTGAATGGCCCCCATCTCCTGACCTAAATCCAATACAACACTTCTGGGATATCATATTTCGGTCCATCCGATGCCACCAGGTTGCAACTCAGACTGCCAGGAGCTCAGTGATGCCCTGTTCCAGATCTGGGAGGAAATACCCCAGGACACCATCCGTTGTCTCATTAGGAGCATGCCCCGATGTTGTCAGACATGCATACAAGCACATGGGGGCCATACAAACTACTGAGTACCATTTTAAGTTGCTGCAATGAAATTTAGCAAAATGGACTAGCCTGCCGCATCATTTTTTCACTTTGATATTCAGGGTGTCTTTGAACTCCATATCAGTATAGATATCCAGCATGATATTTTTCCCCATTGAGATCTGATGTGTTTTCAAAGTGTTCAAAGTGTTCCTTTCATTTTTTGAGCAGTATATATATGTGACAGAGGTACTATTGATGAACTGAACATGCCCAGGTTAGGTTTGAGCAGGGTTCAACTAACATTACTAAAATTTGGGTGCCAAATCCAAACCCCAATAAAAGTTAGTTAGAACCAAATGATTAAAAACTGTTCTGACTATTTACTAGCTTAACAGGCAAGGGATTCTCAAACAAAAAGCACGGGGAACGTGTACCAAAAAAAAAAAAATTCAATTTTGTTTGGCTGGGAACAATGATTTTTGTCATGCTTACTAAGAAACATTAAAAATTTTAAACTCCATTAAATAACATGCCCGGGGGGTGAGCATCTGTGTGATGTATAAAACATATTGCTTTTAATAAAACAAAGCACTGATCCAGGTTAGTCCATGATAAGCCTGCCCCACACAGTCCAGGTACTGGTCCAGCTCACCACTTCAACACAATAACACCACTTCAACTGATCCACACACTGGTAAAAGCCAACTTCTTTATTCTATCAATATAAAGACTGTAAAACCGCATCCACAGTGCATCAGGAGAAGCACTGGATCATAGCATCACACAAGCATGGCAGCTATGATTAATTGCTTAATGGCACAAAACGTGTTAGCAGTCTTTCTTCTGTTGTTTACCAGTGTGCGCACATCCACTGGAGTTGTGTTATATAATGTATAAAACCTACTACAGCAACACTGACAAAGAAAAAAAGTATATAAATGACAACTCCCCGCATCTTCATTCTGTTTGTAAACAAAGCAGCCAGGGATGCCATTCATCTATACCAGACCCTTATCTCAATGAAACTAAAAAAAGACATGTTTTATTAATATTACACTGATCAAAGCCTGCATATCTATTAGTATAAATATATTTTAATTCAAATAACTGATATAGCAGAGTTTCACATATAGGAGCTATTTTATCTCAGTAATTTGACATTATAGGCTACATTTGTTTTCACTTACTTGCACTCATGTTCTTGTCTTGTTTGATCCAGAAGTAGAAATCGGTGTCCGTTCCATGCTTCTGGGTTGGTTTCTATCCGGACGTTTTTGATATCTGTTCCATAACGCACATTGATACCAATACTGAAATTTTGTAAATACCTCACCATATCATCCGCATGAGGAAAGAAATCATGTGAATAATGCCCAAAAAGCAATTGTTCATCTTTGCTCAGCAGAGAATTCCAGTCATGACGAAGATTAAATTCTTTGTTCTTCCGACCAGTAAATTGTTTGTTTATGCTGATTAACTTACGGTGCCGTGGAAGATGTAAAAAGAAGCTACCAGGTCTATTGTTCCTTTCAAAGACTACATAGTCCCTTTGAGAATCTTCAAGAAATTTTGCAATCTGAAGCCCTCCAGGACCAGCTCCAAGGACACAGTAATCATAGGAGTGTAGCTTTGAGGACACATATGGAAGGCTTAGAAGAAAAATGATCTGCAAAACCTGCATTCTGCACAATAAAAAATGTAAAGTTAAATTATTTTAATAAAAGGTGGATAGATCTTAAAACATGAATATTATTTACAATGAGGAAACAGCAATTGATAAGCACCACAACAGCTCTTATGTCATGGACTTTCCATACATTAAAGCTTAAGTGCAGTCAAAAAAAAAAAGAAAATCAGTGCAGAAGACAAAGCTTCTGTTAGTAGGATGTGTCCCTTGTGCTGATGCCTCTTCTATTAGTATCCATCCATAGCTCCAGCCATACACTTCCAGTGAGATGGGGGTTAATGGAACTAAAGGGCTGTAACAGGCTCTCTATGAATCATCTATTCTATGAATAAAACAGGATCTTTGAATGGAGGGGGCAGACCTTTCAATCATCTGCTGTCATCCATTCGTAGACCCTGTTTAATTTATAGAAGCTGTAGTACATCTTCTATTCATGGAGCAGCTGGATGGAAAGGGCAGCATAGTTAGACTCTCTTGATGAGCGCCTGTGACAAATTCCACATTTCTAATAACCTCCACTGGACCTGACGATTATGGCAGTGGGTGTGAGGGGGGAATGGATGGAGAAGGATTTCTACTAACAGAAGAGACATCAGCACAAGGGACACATTCTACTGACTGTAAGTTATGTCCCTTGCACTGAATTTTTTTTACTGTACTTAGGCTTTGAAACACACAAAAATATGTAGGTGTACACCCAACCATTATAAAATAAATAATTTTTGTGTTTTTATTATTTAACAGAAAAAAAACAGCTATTTATCATGTGTTATACTTAAGACATTCGGGATCTGTTTAGTACTGTGTACACTATGCCTGAATCAAAAATGTTGCCATGCAAGTAATATGCATGTTTTTCCATTTTATACATTCAAAGTGGCCAGAATAACAGAAACCACTGTTCAGTTCTGCACTGGATAAACTTTGTATTTGATCACAAATGCCAGAGTTCTTTACACCGACTCTGCAATTTTTTTCTAGTGTTACTGATGACAAAGGTTTCAGCATACAACACAAAAGGGCCGATTCACTATATGCATGCAGGTTGTTTACTTTACAAGGGGATTTTCACTTTGCAGGACAATTTTCCCTTAGCTTAGTAAATGTGATGAAAGTTTACATTGCAAAGAATACCCAATCACATGCAAAGGAAAATAAAACAAAAAGCAGTATTTTTGCTTGCACATGATTGGTTGATAGAAATCATCAGAACTATACCTTATTCACTAACCTAAAGGATAATTCCCTTGCAAAGTGAACAGTCTATTTACCTTTAGTAAATAAACCCCATACTGCCCACAGTTGATGGGTGAATGTACCCTTCAGGTCATTTGAGCTTATCCAAAATGTGCTATGTTACTCTAAATCTGCCTGTGCTGTGCCCACTGCACCCTGTGGCCCGTGTGCAGCTCACCATGCAGTGAAAAGCTCCTAACCACCAATAAACCACACTGTATAAACAAATCTTGAAATTTTATTAGAAGAACATGGTGGATGAAACTGGAAAGAATGTCTTACAATCAGAATACATGTAATGAGATAAATAAAATAAGCTGTTTATGGTTGTAGGTCCAAGCTCACCAGCAATGCTGCCTGACAGGAACACAGGTTGCCCTGCACTAACATGTGCCAAAGATGATGGATGGATTCTGGATTTCCAGGATGCCCCTGTATTCTCCTTCTTGGGGTAGGGGATAATAAGAGGATGGAACCACTGCCAAAACAGTCTTTAGATAGATATTGAGGCGGTTTGGCAACCGTGTAGAGCTCACAGCAAAAATAGTAGGAACAACAATAAACTCAGAGAAGCCCTATGCTGCCATTAATGCATTTGGAGCTGCGATTCCCTGGACCAGATAACATTTTTCCATGTGTTAACAGTTCAGAGCCGATTTGAAACAAACCCTCATATCCTTTACAGCCAAGGAATCTGCCATCTTAGCTTCAGTTTGACATCTAGTTGTCATGGTGCAGAACTTTTGATTAGTTATGACACCAGTCATTTGATGATCTGACTGGTAAAAGCACAAGCATCTGTAACAGTTATCGTACATGCATGCTTACAATGTAACTGTTTTGGGAAACAATTACATTCATGGATTTAGTTTCTCTTTAAGCCCACTGCAAACACTGTTTGCAGGTTGACCTGGCTAGGAAAAATGCAATGGAGTTGATTTACTAAATCAAGAGAGTGCAAAATCTGGTGCAGCTGTGCATGGTAGCCAATCAGTTTCTAACTTCAGCTTGTTCAATTAAGCTTTGACAAAAAGAATATGGAATCTGATTGGTTTCTGTGCAGAGATGCACCAGATCTTGCATGCTTCAGTTTTACTAAATCAATCCCAATGCGTGATTATTTACATCTATATTCTATAAAATCAAGAGTGCAAGAGTGGAAATCAAGTGTGCTCTGATATTTGTCACTGAATCTAATAATTGTGTTGTAATATTAACTGCTCTACTATGGACAGGTAATTTGCTGTAATACCCCAGACACCAGTGGGCTACCATTTTCGCCTCCTAAGGAGATCTCCACACAGTGATATTTTGATTGGGTTTCTAAATCTCTGTTTCATTCATTGTACATTGCTGCCTCCAAGTAACTCAATAGTCTTTGGAGATGATCAAACCTACCCTCTTATCACAAACAAAGCCTTATTCAAAGCTTGTTAAGTCACACTTTAAGACCATGCTCAGTAATATGTTCACATGTTAAGTAACTGCTAAAATGATGTCACTGTTGCATGTGTCTGTATAGATCCACATCTGCAAAGGGAAGGGGAAATGTTTCTTTTCTCCAGCTAAAGAGTATAGAATAGCTTTACAGCTTATAAAGAAACACATATCATTTATATCTAATAATAATATATTTATATATATATATATATATATATATATATATATACACACACAAATATATTATATATTCTCCTTTACAATGTACCCTATGACCACATTCCTTAAGTTACTCACCTGCAAAGAAAGACACCTGGAAAGTAACCAGTATAGTGTAGCACAATACATATCACTATGGTCCGAGCTTGTTATCCATAAATACTAGGGAGTTGTCAATTGAATCATGGCAATAAGAAATCCTTTTGCATAAGCCTGATGAAACAAAAAATTTAATCAAAGATAAAGCAATTTTGTCAAATCAAGATCCTTGTGGCTATGTGAGACGTACAGCTGGGAATCCCAGCATGTAAATGTTAATGCCAAGGCAGCTTAGAAATGCACTAAGATGAGTAATTGCATTTAAAATAAACTTAGATATAAAATCTATATATAAAATCGAGCGCAGTGTATAGGTGTAAGTACGGTAGCTGCTTGCACAAAAAGGCACCTCGGGAACCTCCAAAGTAATTGATAAAGAATGAGAGTGCAGCACTAACCCAAATAGCGATTAAACATATGATAGACCACATATGATAGTGGATCAGTAAAATGTCAGTGTAAGTTCATCAGATGTGCTGAAAATGCATACAGTCTCCAATATGTAAAGAACCAAAAGTAGTGACTTTCAGAAATGATAATAGCCAAATAATGCACTAACCAGATAGCGCATATTAAAGCGCATGGAGCATTTAAGACCTGCCCCTGGTGCTCAGCCACTGTATCACTGGAGCCAGGAGATGTCATCTATAGGGTGACCACTAGATGTCATCTATCCGGATGGAAGCTGAGTCCAGCCACTGTATTAAAGGATCAGGCGGATGTCATCTATAGGGCGACCACTAGATGTCATCCGTTCCAGGAGGAGCTGTGTCATGGATCCAGGGATGTCACTTGCAGATGTGTCCTTTGCTAAGCACAGCCCCAGGACCTTCAGAATTACAGGCTCCCCTGAAATAAAGAGCCCGTGGAAAAAGGCCTCAAATAATGTGATATCGTTTATTAAAGTAGGTAAATAATCAGAAAAGAACTTACTAACAACGATTCAGCTGCTCATAAACGGCCAGACCAGAGGTACATGTACACGGGATATAAATAGCTTGGCACTTCCCTAACGCGTATCGTGTGAGTACACATCATCAGAGCACTCTCATTCTTTATCGAGTAATTGCATTTGTCTACCATCTTCCTGTTCTGCTAAAAGTATGTGATATATTTCTCTTTTATGTTTCAAGACAAAACTAGACCAGCTGACCATTTTTCACTGTGAGTTGTTTAGGTACTCAGATAGGTACTCATATGAACAGATCTTAGGAGTTACTAGACAGGTACTGTATGCTGTCTAAAAAGATAACTACATTTAAAGCCTAGGTGTAGTCAAAATAAAAAAAAGCACAAAAATCAGCACAAGGCACATGACTTTCTATAAATGTGATGTGTCCCTTGTGCTGCTAGCTCCTGGTTTCCTTTGAATCTTTCTCGGTCAATAACCCCACCCCCACTCCCACCTCTATAATCTTCAAGTGTGGCAGGGGTTAACAGAACTGAGGGAGCTCTCATTTTAACTCATCAAGAATGTCCAACTATGCCCACCCTTTTTGCCCAGCTCCTCCATTCATAGAAGCCAGTACTACATATCATTTGAATGAAAGATGATCTATGAATGGAGGGAGCAGGTACCCAATCATCCACCTGTCCTCCATTCAAGAATGGTGTTTCATACATTGAAGCTGTAGTACTGACTTCAATGAATGTAGGGGCTGGGCGGAAGGGGCAGGCATAGTCAGGCACTTTTGATGAGTGCACCAGAAGATTGTGGCAGCAGAGTGGGATGGCATTGATGGATGTATTAATAGTATGTTATGTCCCTTGTGCAGGTTTTTGTGCTTTTATTTTGACTACACTTTTTAGGTTTTAAATGCTTGGGATAAAAATGCCACATGACTTCTGCCAGATTCAGGTGAGTAAAAGGGGCATTTAAATATGGTTTTGTTATTATTATTTGCGGCGGGGATTATTTGGGGTTGGGGGAACAAAAGAGTTTAGTTTTAAGTAACAAAAATTGAAATTAAAGGATTTGTTCACCTTTTGAAACCATATTTAGGGTGTAAAATGTAACATGCTCAAAGAGACCACCCTCCCCCTTAGCTCCCCTTTCTCTGCGACACTGGGAGGGGGATCCTCTCCCTGCAGCTGCTTTCCTATTTTAAAAATGGGTGCAGCTGTGTGGAGATCTGCATGCACATTCTCGTCATTCATTCACAGGAATCTGTAAATGAAGAAACTACAAGTCCCTTCTGCCAATGCAGCCGATGGTTGTAGTTCTCAATGAACTATGAAAACACTCATGATTACCTTCTTAGTTCACTGACACTTCCTCCAGCTTTCAAACTGAAAGCCCACACAGAGATTCTGGCAAGAAGGCTGGAGACAGTGTCTGCAGGAGCCTGATACTGCACCAGCAATTCACAGATCATGGGTGCAATGCTTTTCACACTCCTGGTGTTTGTTGTGGCCTAACAAACAATACCATTTTACTGGCGATCTGCCGTGTTTCGGGAGCGCACTTCCTTCTTCAAAGTGGAGCTAAGCAGCAAACACTAAAAGCAGAATATATCTACTCTAATAGACCTCTGTACATCCCACACAGAGGCAAAAACTTACAGGGTCAAAAGTCAGCCCAAGCAATAACCCCACCAGAAGTTGACAGCATGATGCACTTCTGGCTCTCCAATCACTGTGGGCACCAGCTTGTGTCCCAGTGGTCATTACCCCACCACCATTGGAGATATGCAGGATAGGACTATGTGTGGATTTTGAGATATTTTTCTTTCTTTTTTACCCATGCTCTATGCTATTTCATGTGATCATTTGGTGAATTATCCCGAGCATTTATGGTAGTGGGGTCATTGTTTGGATGACCTTTGATCTTGTCTGTGACTCAGTTTCCACCCCTGTATGGGCTGTACATAGGTCTATTAAAGTAAATGTATTCTGACTTTGGTGTTTGCTGGTTAGCTCAGCTCTGAAAAAGGAGGTGTGCCCCCTAAATGCGTTAGTTCTTTAGCATAACGGTATCACTTGTTAGGCCACATGATTCCTGCATTGGATTGTGCCTCATGGTTTTAATACCTTCATTTCTTCTTTTTTTTGTGAGTAACCATTTTGGCAATATTTTCATTTTTTACAATAAATCTCTGATAATGCACTAGGTGTTTGCGCCCTCCTGTGTGTTTTTTTTGTAACGGTTATTTCTATACTGCTGAGCTTTACGAACATTGAGTAGAATTATAATTTTGAGGCATGACATTTCAGTATCTATGGACTTGTCAGTCTCCTCTGTTTTATTTTACAAATAATCGAGGATTACCGTACATTGTGCTTGTTTGCATTTCAATAAATGTGCTCCATGAGCTGTGGGGAGGGGAATGTTCCAGTCTGCAGCTCACTGGAGTACACAAAGCATGTTCAGGGTTGGGAGATGAGTTTGGAGGATGCCCGAGCCCATCTCTTCCACTACCCCCAGATGTCATGAACATTTAACCCTTGCAGTGCAGAGGAGGGGGGGGGGCAGTGTTTTTTGTTTTCTTCCCGGAGTTCAACTTTAATATAAAACAAATGTCACTCTTTTGGTGCCTTGTCTGTTACTCACCTCTCAGACATGACCCTGGATAAAGTGATCGCTCACCACAGTTCCAACCAATGAAT
This sequence comes from Staurois parvus, assembly GCF_062004578.1. Classification (NCBI taxonomy): domain Eukaryota; kingdom Metazoa; phylum Chordata; class Amphibia; order Anura; family Ranidae; genus Staurois; species Staurois parvus. The sequence goes on along the minus strand of NW_028318076.1, from coordinate 82,645 downwards.
GCCATGGGATGAACAAGCCCATCATAAGACAGCAGTGTGGGATCTGGGAGAGTCTCTAAAGAAAAGCAAATGACACAAATCAGTCCCAGTATCAGTAGCTCTCTATGACATACTGCCATATTCTCATCTGTGAGCAGGAAAACTAATAGGAACAGCATGGATCACAGAGGAAGAAGTCTAATCACCGACCTCTGCCTGTCACAGCCGTCACATCATCTCAGGATGCAGCCAGCACAGCCCCCCCCCCCATAAACTGACAGGTCTCCTGGAGGCAGATCCCTGTGATCACAGCTCATCTGACTCATCAACGCTGCTCACCATTGAAGTCATACACCTCAGCTAAACCAAGAATAGACAACGATCACATAAATGTGGAGTATACAGAAATCTCTGTCCTGTCCCTTTATAATGGTCTGCCTTCATCGCTCCATTCATTTCCGTTGAGCTAAACTCCATCCAATGGGAGGATGAAGTGATGTCACGTGGTGTTCTGCCTTCCAGGCACAACTATTCAGAAGACACTGGGCTGAGAGCGACTCCTACCGGCCGTCTGTATAAAGAGGATTTATATCATTCACCTCCAGGCTGTGCATCCATTTATTAGAGATCAGCACTTTCCTGTACAGCGCTGCTGCCATCATGATGATCACGGCAGTAGAATCCTGAATGATAACATCCTCTTCATAAGCTGCCTGTAAATAATACATTCATGTGTCAGTAGTCCACATGTAGCTGTCAGGTTGTCTAGCTCAATGTTTCTCAACTTTTCTTCATTCAAGGCACCCTTTAAAATTCTAGACATTCTTGAAGCACACCATTCGAAGATGGGGTACCTTAAGACTGTCCATACTTTTAAAAGGGCACCCCATTCTAAAACGTGAAAAACTATTCTAATAGTTTTCTATAATGCAGCAACATCCACAGACGTAGGACATCCAACATTAGAGATTATTTATTCTTCCAAAGCAAATACACTTTTTCACACTGGTACTGACTAGTATTCCAGTGTTTCTCTTCTCATGTGACCCCAGCACTGATGGAGATGGGCAGGGGAAGATCAAACTAGGATGCTGTGCGGGCAACTGACATCCTCCTTATCAACTAATGTAATTGGTTGTCAGGATGCCAGCAGCTAGGTTATAATGGTGCACAATGAAAACGTGGCTTTGTGTAAAAAAAAGCCAAGCTTGTTCCACCCCTGGCTTGCAAACAAGTTTTGGGCAATTTTTAGACATTTTGCCAAGGCACCCCTGAAGAAACCTCAAGGCACCCCAGGGTGCCTGGGCACCCTGGTTCAGAAAGGCTGGTCTAGCAGATCCGACAGTGTTGCTGCATTCAGGTCTGACATTGTGGAAACTGGAATGTAGAGACAGCAACCTAGACTGTACTGCACACATCAATCTGAATATAAATCCATGCCCAACATTAGGTTGCCTCTCCCACACACAGCAGCCTTTACTTACAAAGAAAACTAATTATTAACCCAAAATTTAAATTGCGCTTACCATTCCTATACCAAGCACAGGGCAATGTGCAGGAATCTGTTATTTTACAAAGGCAGCATGAATACCTACCTACTCAAAGTGGAATTCCAGCTCAAACCTAACTATCTTAAAGGATAAGTTCCCCTTTTGGACAAAAGTAATAAATGCACATTTTTTTGCAGGTAAAAACATGTGCATTTTTAATTTTTGTCCAAAGGACCCTGGAAAGCATTGCACGAGCGATCAGTAGATCGCTGATGCCATGCAGGTCTTCTGCAAAGACTGGCCATAGGGAACAGGGTCGCCGGGCTTAAGATGACCTGGCCACACAGCGGGAGGTAAGCTGTGACCGTTGTCTGGACGGGGCTAATACAGATGTGGCCGCCGCTCACCTCCAGCTGTGCAGCTATGCCCAAAGCAGGGCCTTCAGGAGAAGCAGCAGTGACAGCTCCTGAAGACAAGCAGGAAGCGCCGCTGACACAGGGACACCTCCTCGGCCGGCCGCTGCACTGGAGGGAGAATGGCGGCCTCTTCACCCTCGGCCGCCGGCAGGTGAAGTAGCAGCGGTGGATGGGGCTGTCTCTGCTGGATGGGCTGTCTCTTTGCTGGAGGAGCTGTCTCTTTGCTGGAGGAGCTGTCTCTTTGCTGAATGAGCTGTCTGTTTGCTGGAGGGGCTGTCTCTTTGCTGGAGGGGCTGTCTCTTTGCTGGACGGACTGTCTCTTTGCTGGATGAGCTGTCTCTTTGCTGGAGGGGCTGTATCTTTGCTGGATTAGCTGTATCTTTGCTGGAGGGGCTGTCTCTTTGCTGGAAGAGCTGTCTCTTTGCTGGAGGGGTTGTCTCTTTGCTGAATGAGCTGTCTCTTTGCTGGAGGGGTTGTCTCTTTGCTGGAGGGACTGTCTATTTGCTGGACGGACTGTCTATTTGCTGGATGAGCTATCTCTTTGCTGGAGGGGCTGTTTCTTTGCTGGATGAGCTGCCTCTTTGCTGGAGGGGCTGTCTCTTTGCTGGAGGGGCTGTCTCTTTGCTGGATGGTCTCTCTCTATGATAGATGAGCTGTCTCTGCTGGATGGGCTGTCTCTTTGCTGGATGGGCTGTCTCTTTGCTGGATGGGCTGTCTCTGCTGGATGGTCTGTCTCTTTGCTGGACTGGGCTGTCTCTTTGCCCAGTTGGGTCCAGGAAAGAGACATCCCAATCCAGCAAAGAGAAAGCTCAGTCCAAGAAGGGACATCCCCATTCAGCAAAGATACATCCCTGTTCAGCAAAGAGACATCCCAGTCCAGCAAAGAGACAGCCAAGTCCAAGAAGGGACATCAACATCCAGTAAAGAGACCTCCCTGCCCAGCAAAGAAACATCTCGTCTTTGCTATATGGGGATGTCTCTTTGCTGGATTGGGCCATCTCTTTGAATATATAGGGGATATACTGTATTTAGAACTCTAGGGGCACTGTAATGTAAAGGGGCACTGTAATTTATACAGTGCCCCTTTACAGTTCAGTCCCCTTTATATCACAGTGCCCCTTTATATTACAGTGCGGAGGACTGACTCCATGAATATTCCGTCACCAACTGCCCTTGCCTGGAAATTGGCTGCTCAGTCTAAAATGCATGGGCCTATTTTTTGTCCCAGTCTGGGCCTGCCTGTCATAATATCTGTTTGCCGTCTGGGATATACGAGCAGGCAGATATACTGACAGGAGGCTTCAATGAACTACAACAGTGCTCCACAGCAACGTGATAGTTAATTGAAAACTACAAGCCAACAGCCGCTAAGGCTGCCGGGACTTGTAGGCACTCATTTACAGAACCCTGTGAATGAGTGACGCGGCCATGTGGGCAGAGCCCCACATGGCCATGCTTTCAAATCTGACAGATAGTACGAGGAAATGTCTCCCCGTACTATCTGTCAGAGGGAGGGGAGGGCAGGGGCTGCGGCTATGGGAACATGTTACATATTCAACCCTAAAAACGGATGAAATACTGTATATAATGTTAATAACATGTTCCAAAGGTGAACTTATCCTTTAAACCTAATTAGCCTTATAAAATGTTCACTCCCCCCTTCTAACACCTATGCTGACAATCCTGTGTAAAAAAGATTTATATATCTATTTCATTATAGGTACTTATATAGCACTGTTGATTTATGTAGCACTTTACATATATATTGTGCATTCACATCAGTCCCTGCCCTCAAGGAGCTTACAATCTAAGATCCCTAACTCAAATTTACACATACTAGGACCAATTTAGACAGGAGCCAATTCACCTACCAGTGGGAAGTTTGGATGACGTCACAACGTTCGTTTTAAACAGTAAAGTGTGGTATTCATATAGTGGTGAAGGCATTATTGCACAAGATTACCAGATTTATTGTTTATGCTGTTTATTTAGTGCAATCTAGCACCTGGAACAAGTGAGTGCATATTGATCAATTTAAAGGGTTTATTAAATGTTTTGAGGATAAAGCACTATGCAGCATTTTATTTACATGTGGTGGAGTGGATAATAAGGAGGAGGTGAGTGGAAAAGCTGTGAATAGTGGTTATTGGACACACTCAGGAGATCTTCATAGTCCATTTAAGGGACAAAAAGCGTGTTGAAACCGAGCATTTATTGAGAGGTCATTGAGTGGAGGTGAGCAAACATTTGGTGGTGGTACAGACACTGGATGCAGGGGCGGACTGACCATTCGAGCACTCGGGCACTGCCCGAGGACCCGAGGTCAGTAGGGGGCCCCATGAAATGCCCCTGGTACCTTTTTTATAGGCTCTTATGAGTGTGGGCAAGGACACAGGGGCCCCATGATCCCCTATTGCCCCATGAGTTCTCAGTCCGCCCCTGACTGGATGTCATTGGAACTGGCACAAAAGCTGTGGCACATATTTGAATATTTGGACTTTGTTTAATCAATTCATAACAGTGGACTTTCATATAATTTTTGATCTAGTAGCATTTATGAATGTTTATACACTATTTTATGTAATATGGGAGTGAGTTATTTCCATTAGTCAGCGCTGTACAATTTTGGTTATATTAACCTACCAGCATGTCTTTGGAGTGTGGGAGGAAACCAGAGGAAACCCACACAGGCACAGGGAGAACACGCAAAGGCCTGATGGCCTCATGGTCTGGATTCAAACCGCCGACCCTAGTGCTGCAAGGCGGAAGTGCTAACCACTTTCTCACTGTGCTGCCCATCAGGGCCGCTGATAAGGGGGTACCACCGGTCCTCCAGTACTGTGCCCGGGCCCTATCAGTTCAGCAAGCGGCCTGGGCAGCTGCTTTTCTGCCTTTCTGCTACATTTGCATCCGATCCACAGCCTCCTGTCATTCTCCCGCAGCTCTGCTCAGTGCTCTGATGTTAGCTCTGCTTCTCCCATCCCCTTCTATTTATCTCAGTAAGTCTGTTTCTCATCCCCCCTCCAGATTCTTGCGCTACTCACTCTGCCTGTCATATACCGCCCCTCATCCCTGCAATCACACTCCAGTCTTCTCAGTCCCATCCATTGTACCCAGGTAAGTCTCCCTGCAGTCTCAGTCCTTCTCTCATGTACCTCGTGTACTCCTCCCATCTAATCTATCCTGTCTCTCACAATCAATCCTGTTTCTCCAACTGCCCAGCCTGTATATTTACCTGTATATTATTTTCTGCTCTCCCCCCTCCCTGACACAGACACAGCCATAGATGTCTTTTGTAGCTGGGCTTCCCACTCCTGTCTCCCAGTCTGGTTCCCCCTCAGCTCACTGCTCCAAATCTCTCATTCCCCTATTCAGTGCAACTATTTTCTAATTTTTTTTCATATTTTTTTTTAATGGATATTTATTAATCATTAATTGGGGGGGGGGGTTCCCTGGGGGGGAGGTCCCTGAAACCAATCATCCAACTGCTTCCCCTGCAGCACAGCTGCCTTTTCCTTTCTCTTCTGCCAGCTTTCAGCTGCTGCAGGGGGATCAGTTCTGATCATTCTCCCTGTGCAGGATCCAACTCCTCCCTCCCACAGCCTCGATCCTCCTGTGTCCCCCTCCACAGCAGCGGCTTCTTCTCCTCTCCCTTCTGCTGACTGTCAGCTCCTGCGAGCACACAGGGGGATCATTTCAGGATGGGGGGTGTTAAATATGTCATATTTACTAACCCCTTCCTTTTCTCTTTCCTCCATGAACATAGTGAATGATCGGTACCAATCACACGCCATGTTCATTCATAACTGAAGTATAGTAAACTGTGTTTACTATGCTTCAGTTTGTGAATGAACAGACAGCCTTGGTACAGAGAACTTCAAGTTCATTCATCTGCCCAACATGGTTGTTGAAAATTTTTTAAAAGTAGTAGTTAAAAAAAATTGTAAAAATGAAAAAAAAATAAATAAAAGGGTGTGGGGGGTCTTTCACACAGGTACACTGGCCATGTGAATGAGTGATTTGTTCATGTGGCTGAAGCCACATGTTACTGAATGGAGACACAGCAGCTGTTATGAACACAGCTGCAGGTTTTAATCTGACAGGTGTGCAGGTGCGGGTGATTTGCCCCAAATGCCCACTGTTCATGTTTGGGTCCGTACATCTGCACCCACACACCCTTAAATTTAGAACCTGCAGATGTGTTCATACAGCCACTGTGTCCCCAAGACCTCATTTACACGCAGGACTTTATTACCTCAATGCACTTTTATATTTTGGATTAAGCAGAAATTATTTAAGTTATGTTGTGTTTGTGTCAGCTAAAAATGATTTTAGTGTATATATTAGCAAAATATCACTTTGATATTTTCTACGGGAGGGGGGGCCTGTCAGGTAGGCTGTACGGGGCCCCGCAATTTCTACCAGCAGCCCTGCTACCCATATAGTTACCTATTTTTGGCTGTTCTAGTCTGGTCATGTGATCTTCCCTGTGCCAGCCAGCAGCAGCTGCAGGGGAGAGGAGAGAGCATGCGACTCCGGCTGGTCGAGTTGCGACATCACCAATAGGATCCTATGAACCATGCACTGTCATTGTTCCCTCTTCATCCCCGGTAGCCACATTGGCTGACACTGCGCAGCCAGGACCACGTGACCAGACTGGAGTGGCCTGAAATAGGAAATATGCAAAATATATGCATTTCTTTTAGGTTATTCAGCATAGGTGTTAGGTGGGGGGTATTTTTAAGGCTAGTCAGGTGTAAAGTGGTTGTAAAGGCTCAAGGTTTTTAACCTTCTTGCATTCCATCCATGAATATAAAAAACATTTTGTGTGCACCAGCACCACTGCCCCCCCCCCCAACTTACCTGTGCTCCATCTCCATGCAGCAATATGCACAAGTCAAGAGCCTCGGCTCTCCTAGATCTCTCACTCCTTATTGACCGAGAAAAAAGCTGTAACTATTGGCTCCATCTACTGTCAATCATAGCCAGTAAGACAATGAGGAAAGAGCGGGGATGGGCCTAGCCACAGTCTGTGTGTGAATGAACACACAGAGCAGCAGCCCAGGAATGAGCCTGCTTGGGTGACCCCATAGCAAGCTGCTTGCTATGGGGGCACCAGATGGGGAAGAGGCCAGGATCGCCAGCGAGGAACCCAGGAAGAGGATGATCAGGACTACTGTGCAAAACCACTGAACAGAGCAGGTAAGTATAACATGTTTGTTAGTTTAAAACAAAAAAAAATTGCCTTTAATATCACTGTAAGCTGGAATTCCACTTTAACTAAAGATTCCACATTTTTTATACACAGTAGCATTATAATAAGATGTTATAAACAGCAGTCAGTGCCAGGGCCGGTCTGGCAACTCATGGGGCAATAGGGAATCATGAGGCCCCTGTGTCCTTGCCCAAACTCAAAAAAGCCAAAGGGGCATCTCATGGGGCCCCCTACTGACTCCGGGCCCTCGGGCAGTGCCCGAGTTTCCAAATGGTCAGTCCGCCCCTGGTCAGTGCTGGTGTTCACAGTAGAAGTAGCAGTGTAGAAGTGCTGTTGTTTCCTCTACCTGCTTTCCTCAGTCTGCTTAGGAGTACTTACAGTATGAGTCTATTAACCACTTGCCTCCAGAGGATTTTCCCCCCTTCCTGACCAGGCCTTTTTTTACGATACGGCGCTGCGTTACTTTAACTGACAATTACGAGGTCATGCAATGCTGCACCCAAATGAAATTTAAGTTCTTTTTTTCCCCACAAATAGTGCTTTCTTTTGGGGTTGGTTAATCGCCTGTGCGTTTTTTATTTTTTGCGCTATAAATTAAAAAAACAACAATTTTGAGAAAAAAACAATATTTTTTTCTTTTTCTTTTTGCTATTAAACGTGTCCAGTAAAAAATATTAAAAATCACATTTCGTCATAAATGTAGGCCAAAATGTATTCTGCTACTTGTCTTTACTAAAAAAAAAATCCCAATACGTGTAAATTAATTGGTTTACGTAAATGTTATACTAGTAATGGCAGCAATCAGCAACTTATAGCGGGACTGTGAGATTCCGGCAGGTATTCGGACACTGGGGGGAACTGACTTGGTGTCACTGACATCCCAAGTGACACCAATACAGTGATCAGTGCTAATAAATAGCACTGATACTGTACTAATGGCACTGAGCATGAAGGAATTAACATCTGGGGCGGTCAAAAGGTTAACTGTGTGCTTTTTCACTATGGGGGCTGTGTGTGTGTGTGCGTCACTGTGAGCACACTGCTTTGTGCAGGAACTGACAGGGGAGAGATCTGTATTGTTTACATACAGGTCTCTCCCCCGTTGGAGATACTCTGCGATCACCGGGTGTTGGCGAGTAATCACCGTCCGGGACCCGGTGATTGACAGCGAGTGCCTCCTACCAGGAACTGCAAAATCACATACAGTTGCAAGAAAAAGTATGTGAACCCTTGGGATTATGTGGAGTTTTGCATGAATTGGGCATAAAATGTGCTCTGAATGTCATCTAAGTCACAACAATAGAAGAACACAGTCTGCTGAACATAATACTACACAAACATTAGATGTTGCCATGGTTTAATTGCACATAACGTAAACATTCACAGTGCAGGGAGGAAAAAGTATGTGAACCTTTGGACTTAATAACTGGTTGACCCTCCCCTGGCAGCAATAACCTCAACCAAACGTTTCCTGTAGTTGCAGATCAAACCTGCACAACGATCTGGAGTCATTTTGGACCACTCCTCTTCACAAAACTGTTTCAGTGTAGCAATATTCTTGGGATGTCTGGTGTGAATCGCTCTCTTAAGGTCATGCCACATTTCATTTCATTTCATTTCATTTCATTTCAATCGGGTTGAGGTCAGGACTCTGACTGGGCCACTCCAGAAGGTGTATTCTGTGCTGTTGCAGCCATTGTTTTGTTTTATTACTTGTATGCTTTGGGTCATTGTCCTGTTGCATCACCCATCCTCTGCGGAGCTTCAGTTGGCGGACAGATGGTCGTACGTTTTCCTGAAAAATGTCTTGATAAACTCTGGAATTCATTTTCCCATCAATGACAACAATCCGTCCAGGCCCTGAGGCAGCAAAGTAGCCCCAAACCATGATGCTCCCTCCACCATGTTTCACAGTGGGGATGAGGTTTTGATGTTGGTGTGCTGTGCCTTTTTTTCTCCACACATAGTGTTGTGTGTTCTTCCCAAACAACTCAATCTTGGTTTCATCTGTCCACAGTATATTTTGCCAGTAGTGCTGTGGAACATCCAGGTGCTCTTTTGCAAACTTCAAACGTGCTGCAATATTCTTTTTGGACAGCAATGGCTTCCTCCGTGGTGTCCTCCCATGTACTCCATTCTTGTTTAATGTTTTCCTTATTGTAGATGTGTCAACAAAAATGTTAGCATGTGCCAGAGATTTCTGTAGTTCTTTAGCTGACACTCTGGGATTCTTCTTTACCTCATACAGCATTCTGCGCTGTGCTCTTGCAGTCATTTTTACAGGACGACCACGCCTAGGGAGAGTAGCAACAGTGCTAAACTTTCTCCATTTGTAGACAGTCTGTCTTACCGTGGACACATGAACATCAAGGCTCAAGGAGATACTTTTGTAACCCTTTCCAGCTTCATGTAAGTCAACAATTCTTGATCGTAGGTCTTCTGAGAGCTCTTTTCTGCGAGGCATGGTTCACATCAGACAGTGCTTCTTGAAACCAGTAAACCCAAAACAGGTGTGTGTTTTTTAAGGGCAGGACAGCTGTCAGCAACACATCCAATATCATCACACTGATTGGAGTCAAGGTTGGCTCACTCCTGGCTCCAATTAGCTCTGGAAGAAGTCATTAAGCTAGGGCCTCACATACTTTTTCCTCCCTGCACTGTGAATGTTTACATGTTATGTGCAATTAAACCATGGCAACATCTAATGTTTGTGTAGTATTATGTTCAGCAGACTGTGTTCTTCTATTGTTGTGACTTAGATGACGTTCAGAGCACATTTTATGCCCAGTTCATGCAAAACTCCACGTAATCCCAAGGGGTTCACATACTTTTTCTTGCAACTGTATATATATATGTAACTTTGCACACGCCTGCCACCCTGTAGCAATAGTTCTGCTATAGGGCAGCGCGGAACTGGTTAAACATTCTGCCATTTTGCCCAGTCCTGATGAAGGAGGATTGTGTGGACCCTGAACTACATTGATTGTCCTTTGCCCTTCTTTTTGTTACCAGTTAAACAATAAAGACTTTGGTCTCCTAAGGACTTTTCATTTGGAACTCTCTCTGACCTATTAAACTTGGTTTGCTCAGCTCGGGTGAATGTCCTTCCCTGGGGGATCCCTGTCTTTGTGGTGAGCTGCCAAATAACACAGACCAGTTGGGCTCAAGTAATGACTTTTTCCATACTTGATAACCTGGGAATATCCATGTCCAGAGCCCCTCTACCACTATCTTTTGGAAAGGATATGAGGGGCACAGACTTTATTTACTGAATGTGTTAAATATTTATGTTTTGTGATATTTATCACTTAAATTTAACGTTATTTTTTCCATAGTTTTTTCACCATTCAGAAATATCATAAAACTGAAAACCAGACTCATCCACCTTACCAACCTTTCAGTGTCTGCCACCCTCTTTGCCAATTTCTCCATTGGTTGCCACTCACCCAATGAATTAAATTCAAAATACTAACAATAACTTATAAAGCCATCCACAACTTGGCCCCCAGTTACATTACTAACCTAGTCTACAAAATACCAACCAAACCATTCTCTTCGTTCGCTCAAGATTTCATGCTCTCTAGTTCCCCTGTTATCTCCTCCCATGTTCACCTTCAGGATTTCTCCCGAGCTTCCCCCATCCTCTGGAACTCCCTACCCCAATTTGTCCAGCTATCTCCTACTCTGTCCACTTTTAGGTGATCCCTGAAAACTTTTCTCCTCAGAGAAGCGTATCCTGCCTCCACCTAACAACAGTACTTTTATTTTCTCCATAAGCTCATCTCCCTTAGTTATTACTTTTGCATTACTTCCCCCCCCCCCTTTTAGATTGTAAGATCTGAGTAGGGCACTCCGATTCCTCCTATATGGAATTGTATTGTAACTGTACTGTTTTCCCTCACGTTGTAAAGCACTGCACAAACTGTTGGCGCTATATAAATCCTGTTTTATAATGATATTAGTGTGCTTTCATTCACAGAACCATTTCCCGCTCGTTAAATGTTACAATGAATTTTAATTCCTGAGCTCAGGGCAGAACATTTCTGCACTGATACATTGTATACTTTTAATTCATTGTCCAGTGCAGAGTTCCCCTCATTGTTATTTGTGACTATAAAGTGGAAGTAAAGTTTTAACTTGTACCTACAGGTAAGCCTATAATAATAAAGATTATCTGTAGGCACAGTGAAAATCTACAGAACTTGCACTGTTTAGGAGATATTCACACTGCATGCAGCCGGTGACGTCACCGGCACATGTGCTCTGAAGGGACAGCATACCTGTACTGTCCCTTCAGAGCTCCATGCCATGGCCAAAACTCCAGCGTGCATGCGTGGGAGTGACATCATCAAGGCTCAGCCAGTCAGATGGCCAGAGCATGCAAACCCGAAATGAAGATTGGGTGAGGATGGAAGAGGAGGCAGAGGGCTTGTCAGGAAAGGCTTGTTCATAGTGCAGATAAAGTTTCCCGGTGCATAGGAATGTGCATGCACAGATCATCAACTGGCCAGGCAGATGTGCACAAGAATGAGCATAGGTGCGCTCACTTGCGTGCGCACTCCCACACACAGGTGCACATCTGTTACCAAGACTGGCACCAAACAGCTTATTTAAACAGGACTACTGCACTGGCTAATTGCTGTTTGGTTTGTAGCTTCTGTGTGTTTATTCTGATGCCAGTACCTGACCTCAACCTGATCTTGACCCAGCTTGCTCCTGACTCTGCTTGTTTGCTACTTGCCCTGACTTTGGCGTGTTCTCAGGATTCTGTCTCTGCTAACTGCCTATTCTAGATCTGCCTCCACCGTTGCTGACATTGGCCTGTGACCTGACTTCTCTTCTACTTGCTGTTTATGCTCGATCTGCCAGTCTGTTGCCGACCAGGTTTGACTGACTCTGCATCCTGTTCATCCAGCCTGCGCCAGCTCCATAATCCAGTATGCTTTCATCTGATACATCTGCCTGCTGCTAGCTTGTCCATTTCCAGCCTGCCTGCTATGGCATCTGCCTGTTGCCAGTCATCTGCTATCAGCCTGCCTGCTGTGCCATCTATCTGCTATCAGCCTATCTACTACCTGCCTGCCTGCTGTGATGTCCGCCTGCTGCCAGCCGTCTGCTATCAGCCTGCCTGCTGTGCCATCTATCTGCTATCAGCCTGTCTACTACCTGCCTGCCTGCTGTGATGTCCGCCTGCTGCCAGCCATCTGCTATCAGCCTGCCTGCTGTGTCTTCTACCTGCTACCAGCCTGTCCTGTTGAGGCATCTGCCTACCACCAGCTGCTCTGTTCCTGGCATCCTTTCAGGGAAGTGACAGCTGCTACCTATGCAGACTACTGGACTGATCATGGCACTCATACCCCACCGTGCTCTCATGGTTACTGTTCCACTATCGGTGACCCCTGAGCCGGAGCTGTACAAGACGCCTTCCTCTGTACATCAGGCTCACTAACAGGTACAGTTGTGGCCAAAATTATTCAACCCCCACTGAAATTGAGTGTTTTGGCCAGTTTGACATTGCTTTTGATCATTCAGTCATCTTGCTTACATTTACATTAAAGAGGCACTTGTAGGTCAGACAAATATAACATAACAGTTATAATGAAATAACCACAAATGTCTTTTCTGTGCTCACAGCATTATCAGTTTTATTCAACCCCCAAGTGACATTCAATCTTAGTACTTAGTACAGCATCCTTTTACAGTTATAACAGCTTTTAAACGTGAAGCATAGCTTGACACAAGTGTCTTGCAGCGATCTACGGGTATCTTCGCCCATTCTTCATGGGCAAAGGCCTCCAGTTCAGTCACATTCTTAGGCTTGCGCACTGCAACTGCTTTCTTTAAGTCCCACCAGAGGTTCTCAATCGGATTTAAGTCTGGTGACTGCGATGGCCACTCCAAAATGTTCCAGCCTTTCCTCTGCAACCATGCTCTAGTGGACTTGGAGGTATGCTTGGGATCATTGTCCTGTTGAAAGGTCCAACGTCTCCCAAGCCTCAGGTGTGTGACGGACTGCATCACGTTTCCATCCAATATCTCCTGGTACTGAAGAGAATTCATGGTACCTTGCACACGCTGAAGCTTCCCTGTACCTGCAGAAGCAAAACAGCCCCAAAGCATGATTGACCCTCCACCATGCTTCACAGTAGGCAAGGTGTTCTTTTCATCATAGGCCTTGTTCTTCCTCCTCCAAACATAGCGTTGATCCATGGGCCCAAACAGTTCTAATTTTGTTTCATCAGTCCACAGAACACTATCCCACAACTTTTGTGGTTTGTCCACATGGCTTTTGGCATACTGCAGTCGACTCTTCTTATTCTTTGGAGACAGCAAGGGGGTACGCCTGGGAGTTCTGGCACGGAGGCCTTCATTACGCAGTGTGCGTCTTATTGTCTGGGCTGAAACTTCTGTACCCACATCTGACAAATCTTTTCTCAGTTCCTCAGCAGTCACACGGGGACTTCTCTCCACTCTACGCTTCAGGTAGCGCACAGCAGTCGAAGTCAGCATCTTCTTTCTGCCACGACCAGGTAGCGTTTCAACAGTGCCCTTTGCCTTGAATTTGCGAATGATGCTTCCTAAGGTGTCTCTTGGTATGTTTAACATCTTTGCAATCTTCTTATAGCCATTGCCCTTCCTGTGAAGAGAAATCACCTCTTCTCTTGTCTTCCTGGACCATTCTCTTGCCTTCACCATGTTTGTAACCACACCAGTAAATGTCTAGAAGGAGCTGAGTATCACAGTCATTTTAAAGCTGCCTAATTGGTGCTTATTATGCTTGATTGCTGCTCGGTGACATCCACAGGTGTTTTCAATACCTGATGGAAAGCACCTGTATGAACCTCTGTTCTTCAGAGTGGTAGTCTTTAAGGGGTTGAATAATTGTGGCAATGAAGAAACCACATAAGAACCATTTACTACTGTATTACATAAACAATTGATGTCATTTTAGTTGCATTTGGGTAGTTACAACGTCCTTGTAGGATTTGATTCTGAATACAATTCCAAATGTACACTATAGTCCCTAAACCCCTTTACAGCATTGGGGGTTGAATAATTTTGGCCACAACTGTACATGACAGGGCTAGCTGCAGGGCTTCATTCTAAGGTAAGTGCTTCATTATGTGCTAGTATGCAATGCATTCTCACACATTATGCCATTGCCTTGCAGATTTTCTCTTCTTTCTTTGTTTTAAGACAGTGGTTTACTACCGCTTTAATGATTTATCTAATTTTTTTTGCAGTGTTTACCTCACATTTGATATTTTACTTTAATGAATTGACTCTTTTATTATCTCATGCAATATTTCTGAAAAATAGGTCATGTGACCTTCATATCGCATGCGTAACCTTTAGTGATGTTACCCCATGATGTTAGACAGAACTGAAAGAAAGTCAAAATACTTAAAGTGTCAGTACACTCTTTATTTTTACTTTTACCTACAGGTAAGCTTATAATAAATCTTACCTGTAGATATAATGAATGCAGTGCATGTTTAGGAGATATTGGCCTTTTTCAAGAACAGGCGCATGCACTCTGTGGAACGGCTCGTCCATGTTAAAACTGCTTTTCTACCCGACAGACAGAAACCAGCAGTCTCCTCTGCATGAAAGTATTTTTACATTTCCTGGAGTTACCTGCATTAAGGTAAAAATCCTTTTATGTGCAGCTCCCCCAAATACTTTCCTGAGCCCAATGCGGTGCTACTCTCTCTCTCCTGCCTGACTGGGCTCAGTGAGAACAGTGAAAAGCGAGCGGTGGGGGGGCGCTGAGCCATACTGTCTGTGTCAATAGATACAGACAGTATGGCTCGGGAGGGACCCTGCATGTGTGCTACCATAGGAGGTGGCTTTTTATGATGACACACAGAGACAAGGAGAAGCCCAGAGCACTGGCGGGGGACTGCAGAAGAAGAGGATTGAGTATGCTCTGTGCAATGATTTTGGTAAGTATAATATGTTTGTTATAAAAAAAACAAAAAAAACCCCAAAACCTTTACATTACAGTTAAACTAGGACAGTATATGTGATTTTTATCTTTGGTCACTAGATGGAGACATGCTAAGTAAAAAAGATAAGGGTGTTTATCTCTTAAATTGTTACAATTTAAAACAGTTGCATAAATATTATGAAAAATCTGAGCTAAAGCGGGGTGTCCAACCTTTCCACCTTTGTGGGCCTTATTGGAGGAAGAGGAATTATCTTTGGCAGCATTTGTTCTGGCAGGGTAGCCTATTCATTTGAATAGGGTGCTATGCCTGCGTATCAGGAAAAAGGGCCCTGCACCATTTTTGCACCGAAGGGGCTGTGTAATCGCATGGTGCTTGTCCATCCTACAATTTCCTGTTGTTTTTAGAGGTATTTTTAGATGTGTGGGGGTGCCATTAAGAATGACTGGCAGCTCTGCGTGTCTGGCATGGTTTTTGGTTGCAGGTGTGGGAACAGCTGTAATTCCTGCATCCACCCTCAGCAGTGTGAACCTAGCCTAAATTCATGGACAGTTTGTAAAATCCGTGCTTTTCACATCAGTCTGTGAATATCCACAGACTGCATGTCCCTAACAAATGTTCATGGACAGATGTAAAAATCACGGATTTTACAAACTGTCCTTGAATTTAATGGTGGTTGGCAACTGTGTGGGGAGGTAGATGGGAGGTTGTGGGCGAGGGGATTCGGGGGGAGAAACTGAAATCTGGGGGGTGCAGCCCACCTCAACACCCCCCAATACAGCCAAGTGGCATTTACTTGCCTGGCAATATAGAGAATCCCTGCTTCAGCTGTTACAAAGACGGCACCCCGGCTTCCTATCAGCTCATTCTTGCATTCTCTGCTATCCTATTTGGCTTCTATGGAATCCCTTGCAACCCTCCATACATGCTAGATGCTGTGGCTTTTCTTGCACAGGGTTCTTCCAGACATGCTCTAGGCCACATGCTGAACTCCTCCGGGCCGTATGCGACTTCGCAGACCGTGGGTTGAACACCCCTGTGCTAAAGGTTACAAATTCACAGAGGTCCAGCCAGTCAAATTTCCTTTCTGCAGAAGAATCTGTTTTTTCTGCCTTTCAGATCTTTCCCTTCATAGCCCTGCCCCCTCCCCTACTTTACATCACAGCTCCCTTTTACATCAGTGTCCACAGTTACCTTTCATAGCACAGTCCCCCCTTCACATCACATCTCCCCTTTCACATTGCAGTTCCCTTAACAACACAGTCCCCCTTACAATCACAACCCTCATTAAACCACAGTCCCCATCGCAATTACAGCTCTCTCCCTCTTCAAAGTCCAACCATAGGACAGAGCAGAGGGCAGGAGGCCTGGCAGGACTGCACAGAGGGCAGGAGCTGTCTAACTCTTCATGTGACAAGTCAGTAATTGGTTGCCAGGACTGCCTTGAGTCCTAGCATCCCATCAACCTCTTGTTAACCGCTTTCCTGCTGCCTTATAGCAGAAATACTGCTACAGGGCAGTAGGGGTGCATAAAATCATGTATATTTACATGATTTTGCATTTCCAGGTAGGCCCTACTCGGGCCGCCATTGGTGGCCTCACCTGTCGATCACCAGGTCCTGACTGGTGATTCCCCGCCGGCACCCGGCAGTCGCTGTATGTTACCAATACAGATCTCTCCCCTGTCAGCTCCTTTAAACATAGCAGAGCCATATAAAGCAATGTGCTTACAGTGTAAAGCACACACACACAGCACACAGTGAAACAGCTCACAGTTAACCCTTTGATCTCCCCAGATGTTAACCCCTTCCTGCCTAGTGTCAGAGCTTTTTATTAGCACTGATCACTGTATTGGTGTCACTAGGGATGACAGTGACAATTAGTAATTTCCCCCACAGTGTCAGAATGCCCGCCACAGTCCCACAGTCCCACTATAAGTCGCTGATCGCTGCCATTACTAGTATGAAAAAAAATCCAGTATATATACCGCCATTTGTAGATGCTATAACTTTGACGTAAACCAATTATTTTCAAGTATTGGGATTTTTTTTTTAGCAAAGACATGTAGCAGTATACATTTTTACCTAAATTTATGACGAAATTTGATTTTTAAAATTTTTTTTACTGGACATGTTTTATAGCAAAAAGTCAAAAATATTTTTTTTTCTCAAAATTGGCAGCCTTTTTTTTTATAACGCAAAAAATAAAAAACGCAGAGGCAATCAAATACCACCAAAGGGAAGCTCTATTTGTGGGGAAAAAGACATACATTTAATTTTGGCGCAGCGTTGCATGACTACGCAATTGTCAGTTAAAGTAATGCAAAAAATGGCCTTGTCAGGAAGGGGGGTAAATGTGAAAGTTGGGCAGCTCCCACCCTCTGTGCATTAATATCTATGTACAAAAGCAATGTACATCTTATACATGTAACTTACAGTACATTTCAGTATGAAAACATAATTAACAATCCTGAACCCAACAGAGTGCTGAGTGATATTAGTTATATTAGTTTTTTGCTCTCCCATGCAGCCTGGATTTCATGTTGAATGTGTGCTTGTCACTGTGAAAGATCAATTCACTGGCACATGGACATTTGCTTGAGGCACTAATCTGTTCTGAGGAAATAAAAGGCTGCCATTACTGCATTCCTTTTATAATAGTTTCATCTCTGGCTGTTGCTCTGATGCTTTAGCAGCAATGCTGTATAACTACTGACATACAGCTAATATAGAACTGACTTAAGGAGACAAACAAAAGACAGGACCCATTCTTCTCTTGAGTCACTTAGGCTTGTTTTTGTTGTCATGGTATAATTATAGGCTCAATAAAAATTAATTTTGGAAGCTATGTACTTCATCGAACTGTACATCAGCTATGATCTTCCTGCATTGCATAGTGAAGCATAACATCACGGGATCTAAAATAAGGCATGTTTAACTTAGTTACCATGTTTG
Source organism: Staurois parvus (assembly GCF_062004578.1). Lineage (NCBI taxonomy): Eukaryota > Metazoa > Chordata > Amphibia > Anura > Ranidae > Staurois > Staurois parvus. The sequence continues at coordinate 64,642 of NW_028318076.1, read as the reverse complement.
ACCACCTTTTTTCAGTCTTCAGTGATACTTTGACTGAACTCTGTCATGCAACACTGTGCCCAAATGAATTTTGTACAATTTTTTAGAGATAGAACTTTCTCTTGATTGTATTTAAAAATTGCTGTTTATTTTACACTATATAAAAAGGAGAAAAGAACAATATAGTTGAAAAAAACTGTTTCTCTTAGGGCCCATTCAGGCTTGCCTATGTAGCAAGTAATTGAATAAACCTCCCAGTAATGCTATTACTAGGCTGAAGCCAGATTTGTAGTGTGACTAACCACTAACAAGCTCACATTAGATTCGACATGTGCAAGTGAGCCACATGTGATTTCTGTCTCCTCTTTAAATACAGGTTAGCCACACTTGGTTTATGCTATCTTTGTTCATAGCAAGCAGCTTGCTATGGGGGCACTTGGCAGGGGGGAGGGGCAGGAGCACCCAGGGGGAACCGAGAAGAGGAGGGTCAGGGCTGCTCTACGCAAAGCCTTTGCACAGAGCAGGTAAGTATGACATATTTGTTATTTAAAAAAACAATCCTTTACAATCACTTTAAGCATAGAAGGGAGTTTTTCAAGACCCACGCATCTGAAATGTATCAATTTATGCACTCCTCAGCCACCTACTGGGCACCCTCCCCCAGGAATTTACCGAGACCACATAAATATTCAGGCTAGTGATGGGCTTGATGTTCGAGTCGAACTTAAGTTGCTGTTCGCCCGCCGCACCCCACAATGCACTGCATTCTCGCAGTGCATTGTGATTGGCCAAAGCAATTCACCTGACCACAGGTCAGGGGCAATACTTTGGTCGAACACAGCACAATGCACTGTGAGAGCCATGGCCAAAGTCACACCCCACACTAAGGCTGCTTACACAGCAGTCTTGTGTAGTGTGTTCCTGGAGTTTAGTGGAATAGTTACTGGTGTGTTAGTGTAGGGCAGTGTTGTGAAGAGCAGTGTAGTGGTGTCAGTGAAGTTGCAGTGTGTTTTACAGCACTTTTGTGTCACCGATGTTCCCATTTTTTTTTCTTTGTTATATTTTTTTTAAATATCTTTTTATTAATGCTATATATTTTTTTAATATATTTATTTTTTGTTTTTGAAGCATCAGGTTCTGTTGCTGCATTAGTGTTCCCCCTTCTGTGTTGCAGGTATTCCTCCTTCTGCACCAGCATTGGTTTCCTTTTTCTTTTTTTTGCTTTCTTAATTTTCTTTTTTTAATGTAATTTTATTTATTTATTTATTTATTTGGCTTTCTGAAGTTTTTTAAATTAATTTAAACTTTTCTTTTTTTTCCATAGCAGCAGCAAAAATATTTTGGGCATAATTGCTGTTCCCCCTTCTGCATTGCAGGTTTTCCTCCTTCTGTGTCAGTAGCGGTTTTGGCTTTCTGAATTTTTTTTTACCAGCAGCAGCATAAAAAAGTTCTCCATAATTGCTGTTTCTCCTTCTGATTCACAGGTGTTCTTCCTTCTGTATCACCAGTGTTTTTTTCGGCTATCTTAATTTTGTTTTATTTATTTTATTTTACATTTTTTTGCAGCTGTAAAAAAAATTCTCCATAATTGCTGTATCCCCTATTTTCTTTATTTAATGAAAAACAATAATAAAATGGTTTATAGTGCACCAACCACAAAAGTATTGCACCCAAAGGATCCTTGTCTACAGCTACTCCTTCTGTAGCCCTACCATCATGCATGGAGGAGTCACATGAATTATTCAAACATAGTGTCAGTCACATGCTGCTGGAGGATACGTAGCAATATCAATGCTCCAATGTTGGTTCCCAGGTTGAGGAAGGGAGTGACGTAAGCCTAGAGAGAGAGGGTGCCAATGACGAACAAGAAATTGGCAGTCATGGTCTCCCAGAAACAGAATACTGCCAGGTTGGCTCCAGTGATGAGGAGGAAGGGGTTGATGAGTTCCCTGACTGTACTTGGGTGCCTGAGAGAACAGAGGAGGAAAGTGAGGAGGAGGCACAACTCCAACGAGGAAAGATGTCCTCCAGGGGCAGGAGTAAGGGCAGCCACCCTATTGCATCACACGACAGAGCTCCACATGTGCAGGGCACTGCTGACTCCCTGTTGAGTTCCAAAAGTTCATTGGTGTTCACCAGCTGCTTGGGCACCACATGCTTGACAAGACATATGACGACCTGCCATGCAGCCCACTGACAACAGCACCTGAAAGGCCCACATCATAAAAAAGGGAAGACTTCTCCTTGCTCTCCATCTGCGATCTCTACCCCTACTATACCTCAATTCGTCCCAACAGCCTCCACTGAGAGGAATGATGGTATAGCAATGAGTGCCAGGTCCTTGTACCCAATCTGCTAGCAGTACACCACCTGTTGATTTCACCAGGCAAATTTTGCTACCCAGTTGCTGAACAGTAAAAAAAATACTGTCCCACCCATCCACATGCTCAGCGTCTAAATTCCATCTGGTGGACTCTGCCCCCTTCCATGAATTTGTAGAATGTGCTGCACCACAGTGGTAGGTCCCGAAAAGTAAGGAAATTCCAGCTCTGTACCATTATGTGGAAGGCAAAGTTTTGGCCTCATTGGACAGGGTGGTCAGCAGCAAGGTCCACATTACTGCTGACATGTGGTCCAGCAGGAATGGTCAGGGATGATACATTTCCTTCACGGTGCACTGGGTAACTCTGCTGGCAGCTGGGAAGGATGCAGGACAGGGTTCAGTGCTGTAGTTTGTTCCGCCACAATGCCTCCAAAAAGCTGGTGGTGATTCTGCCACATCTGTCTGCTCCACCCCCTCCTCTTCCTCTTCCTCTTCCTCTATGGCCTCTTCTGCTGAATTGCCTTCTGAACCAGCAGTGCTCCGTAAGTGTTCATGGGGCTACACAAGCAGTCAGGCTAAAATATGCCATGCTGTGCTTCAGCTGGTCTGTGTAGAAGACAGTAGCCACAAAAGGGCAGAGATTCTGTCAGCTCTGCAGGGGCAGGCTTACAGGTGGTTGACACCACGGCAGTTTGAGCCAGGAAGGGTTGCATGCGACAATGGCAACAACCTTCTCTCTGCCCTCCGACAGGGACACTTGACACATGTTCCATGCTTGGCACACGTCCTGCATTTGGTGGTGCAGCATTTCTTGAACAGGTACCCAGTCTTACAAGATTTTCTGAGGTAGGCCAGATAAGTTTGTGGCCATTTCTGGCAGTCATACACAGCCAGTGTTGTCATTCAATAGGAATTCAACCTGCCCACTAACCACCTCATTTGTGGCTTGCCCACCAGGTGGAACTCAACATTGGCAATGCTGCAGCAGCTGCACATGCAGCAGAGGGCCATCAATGAGTACCTGTGTGAGTATGGCACACGGAAAGGCTCAACAAAGCTTGGCTTCTTTTCGCCACTCCAGTGGCTGCTGATAAAGAATGCATGCAGTGTCATATCACCATTTGAGGAGGCCACAAGAATGGTGAGCCGCGACAATGCGTGCATCATTGATACTATCCCTCTAGTCTTCCTGCTGGAGCACACGCTGCATGGAATCATGGACACGGCAGTTGAGGCAGAACAGTGTGAGGAAAAGGAGGACTTCCTTTCCTCTTAAGGCCCCCTTTATGCAGACACCATTCCTGTAGGGTTGCAGAACACACAGAAGGAAGAGGAAGGGAAGGAGGATTGTGGCAGCATGGAAGTAGAGAATAACATACCGCAGTCTTCAAGGGATGGTTTTCAGTCCCCAGAAACCCCAGGAGTAGTACGCGGCTGGGAAGAGGTAGCTCCTGACAGTGTCATCCTTAGTGATCCAGATGACCTCCTCAAACTTACGCTACATGGGCTCTCTGATTCTGCAAAGCCTGTGAAAGGAACCAAGGATTCATGGTATCAAGGAGATGAATCATTACTGGTTGGCAACCCTTCTTGATCCACGTTAAAAGGGTGAAGTTACAGAGCTCATCCTACTTTCACAGAGGGAGCAGAGGATGAAACATCTTGAGGATGCCTTGAAGAAAAATTTTCAAGGCACTGGGAGGTTACCATTTCCTAGACAACGTGTTTCTAAGGCTTCATTCGGTCCAAAGAAGAGCAGTGTAGAAGGCAGCCGGCTGACCGATGCCTTTAAACAATTCTTCAGTCCTCAGCGCTCAAGGCTGTTAGGTTTCAGCACCCATCGGCAACATCTGCATCATATGGTGCAGGATTATCCAGGGGCAAGAGCAGACTTGGAGACGTCTCCAACTGAGGATCCACTGGGTTTTGCGGATGGATCACTGGCCAGAACTTGCTCAATATAGAATTAAGCTACTGGCCTGTCCTGCTTTCCGAACGGACATTCAGTGCTGCTGGAGGTTTTATGATGTATAAAAGAGTGCATCCGTCTACAGACTTTTTCCTGATTATGCTAGATTTGAACAATGTTTTTGGTTTAGGGCCCCACCAACACCCAAGACCCAATTTTTCTGCACCTGTTTGACAGGTGCATGTAATTCACATTTTTTACAATTTTTTACTATTTTTAAACACTTTCTAACAGCAGGGCCCTTTCTTGTGTCCACCAAGAGTAACTGTGAGGGGTTACAGTGTTCAGGCACCACCAACACCCAAGGCCCAATTTTTCTGCACCTGTTTGACAGTTGCATGTAATTTACATTTTTTTTAACATTTCTTTTCAAATGTTTCACAATTTTTAACAGCAGGGCTAATTCCTGCACCTGGCAGAAAGGGGGCGGCGAATGAGCCTGTGGCTTACCAGGCCACATGCCCTCATCATTGGGACGGTGTCCCCATGCCGATGGGGACAAGGGCCTCTTCCCCAAAACCCTGTCCCAGTGGTTGTGGGGGTCTGCGGGCAGAGAAACTCATTAGAATCAGGGTACCCCTTTAAGTAAGGGGTACCTTGATGCTGCCCCCCACTCTGTGAATGAGTAAGGGGTAACCCGACACCTGCCAACCCCTTTCCGCAGTATGACAGGTCTGACAGTTGCCAGTCACATGTAAACAATTGGGTGGAGCTAGCGGTGACATCACTGCCGATGGCAGTGATAGCTCCGCCCAATTGTTTACATCTGATTGGCAAATGTCAGATTGTGGTCAGCGCTCCACTAGTGCAAAAGGACTGGAGGGCGTAGTGTTTTTGTTTTTTAATGTCCTGACAAAGCTGGGTGCCGTGATTGACAATGGATTACAGAGATGGAACTATTTTTTTGGCTTTTTTTTTTCTTTTATAATAAAGGACTTGTCAAAAACTGTTATTTTGTTTTTTGTTCAATAAAGGAATTTTTCAAAAGTCTGGCGTCTTTACTTTTACTCAATTTAACCCTTTACTGAATAGTTTACCTCCTACTCATTCACAAGGGGGGACAGCATCAGGGTGCCCCCTTATTTAAAGGGGTACCCTGATGCTAATGAGCTCCCCTGTCTGCAGACCCCCACAACCGAGAGGCCCTTGTCCCCATTGACATGGTGTGAAGATTCTTGGGGACAAAGCAGCAGTCATGAGGTTTTCCAGAAGGAGAATGGATTTGAGAAGCCAAAATTCTCTCACCCAAAGGTGAAGTGAGACTATTGCAAATAGTGGCCAAAATGCAATCCAGAGGTATCACAGGAGAAGACACAGACTCCATTTTGGAAGAAGAGGAAAACTGCCGCGATAATGCATATTCTTCATACCGGGTAAGAATGAGACTATGTAATTGAAACTTGGAGATAAGCGTTTAGCCTCAGACAAGAATGTGAGATTCCTATGGTCAGTTAAAATGAGGACCGACATAGTAGTACCCTCGATGAGATGCCTCCATTCTTTAAGAGTTAAAATGATAGCTAATAATTCTTTGTCCCCAATTTCATAAATTGCATTCTGTGGGACAAATTCTGTGGGTTACCCTCCTTTCTAGTCATATCAGTCAGGAGTTTGACCAGAGAATAGAAATTACAAATACATTTCCGACAATAATTGGCGAAGCCAAGAAAACGTTGTGATGAAGCTGGTTTGGTGTTGAGGCTGATCAATATAGAGTATGAAGGCTCTATATGGCTGATATTTACTGAGTTGCTCTGAATATTTACCGGTGTTATCCAACTATCTGTTTATGAGGAAGTAATCGGCACTGGCAGGGGCGGACTGACAACTCATGGGGCCCCCGGGCAATAGGGGATCATGGGGCCCCTGTGTCCTTGCCCAAACTCAAAAAAGCCTATGAAAAAGGTACCAGGGGCATCTCATGGGGCCCCCTACTGACCCCGGGCCCTCCGGCAGTGCCCGAGTTTCCAAATGGTCAGTCCGCCCCTGGGCACTGGTTAGTTGTCAGGGCAGGAGCGGTGGAGTGGGCAGGTAGGCCTAATGGTAAGGTCATGCAGCGACTGACGACAGCCGCTACTCACAGACCAGAGTCCCTCAGGGCGCGGAGTCTAAGCCCCAGGCTGCCCTTCACCAGGGCCCTTGATGGTGGGGATGGACTTGACGCAGTCTGAGACCAGGTCGCGGCCCCTGAGTAACCCCAGCTGTGGTAACGCCGCCGCCAATGGCGTACAGCTAGGGAGAGCCACATGGAAAACGTATAGCATGGTCGGACAGGCCGGGTCGATAACAACGGAGCGAACAGTACAGGACGGTAGACAAGAATACTCAGGTCACGGGCCGGGTTCAGCAACGGGAGGTCAAGTAATGGGATAAAGCAGAGAATAGTCTTGTCCAAGCCGAGTCGGTTACCAGGAGAGCAACGAGAACAGAACAAGAGCTTGCTGCAAAGGAACATACAGGACACGAATGCAAAGAGCAACTGCAGACAGCAGGCTTAAATGTGATCAGCCACACCCTTCTGGAGGAGGAGCCGCAGAGGCCTGAAAGCATAAAGGCTCCCATCATGCTTTGCAGGAACTTAAGATGGATTCCAGCACATGGAGCAACACAATCTCTGAGGAAAGCTAGGACCTTGACATTAGTGCTACATCTAATTAACTACCACCTTATCTCTAAAAACCTCTGGTGCGGACTATTGTACCTTCTATCTACCCTTTAACATGGGATATGAGCCATTTTAAATCCACACATGCTTATTGGAGAACTATATAGAAGCTCTCATGTGAACATTTAGAGGGTGCTACCAATGAAACAATTATCTGGCCTCATGATATCGGTCCCCATACCTGCTTGGGTGTCCATCAATTCACCTATCCTGTTTGTAAATATATGAGAATATCATCAAAGTACACCACCACACATTGCTGCCGCATATCTTGGAGGACATTGCTAATAAATTCTTGGAAAACTGCAAGAGTGTTGCAGGGACCAAAGGGAATTACGAGCTATTCAAAGTTTCCGGTCCTAGTATTAAATGCAGTTTTCGATTCGTCGCCCTCTTTAATCCTCATGAGATTATATGCCCCTCTCAAATCGAGCTTAGTGAAGACCATTGCTCCCTCGAGCAAATAATTCCGCTATCAATGGGATCGGATAAGCATTTTTAATAGTAATCCAATTGAGACCCCTATAATCGATACAGGGTCTCAGTTCACCACTCTTCTTTTTTACAAAAAAAACAGTATCGGCAGAAGAAGAGGATTTCCGGATAAACCTCCGAGATAGTGAATCTGCAACATACTCCTCCATAGCCTTATCCTCCCAGACAGACAGAGGGTAAAACCAACCACGAGGAGTAATACCATCAGGTTGAAAATCAATTGTGCAGTCATAAGGACGATGTGATGGCCTGAACTTTGTGAAAGACATCACGATTTTCTGGTACTCCTATGGCAAAGAAGAGACTGAAGATAAGCACAAGAGAAAACAAAGAAACACAGCGCCTCTAAGTGTGTACTGTGAAGGTATTTAATAAAAAGATAAGTAGTATCTCACATCTTAGAATTTAAAAACAGGCTCATGGGTAAGAGGGTGAGATGTCTGTAGCCAGATGATGTTGTGTGTCTGATCCAGAGAGGAGATCGATTGAATCCGTCAGCAGGTGGTGCTGTGCATGTGCAGAATGGATGGTAAGCCTGGTGGAATCTCCAAGGTGTCTGCTAGCAGATGGTGCCGTGCATATGCAGCATGGATGGTGGAGCATGGCAGAGTCTCCAAGATGTCCGGGATCAGCACATGTGGCGTCTGATGTCATCAAAATGCAACGCGTTTCTGAGCATGTGCAGGACAAGATGAGTCCAGGCACACTCTTTCATCAGGCAGCTGATCCCGGACATCTTGGAGACTCTGCCAAGCTCCACCATACATGCTGCATATGCACGGCACCATCTGCGCTTCATAAACTGCTCAGCGTGAAAGCAGCATATTAGCTGAAAAGGTGTTGGAAATAAATTCATATTCATTTAAATTCATGATATTAATTAAACAGTCCAATATAATACAATGATATATATAAAAATATATTTTTTTAAAATACTGTCCCTTTTCTGTTTCCATTTTAACCCAAATGCATCCTGAATTTTCAGTTTTGGTCCAGAATTTTCATTTCAGTGCACCACAAGTGGACCCCACAGCCAGTGAAGCCCAGAACAACCTAAAGCAATCACAAACTACTCCGCTGATTACAGGGGAGCCAAAAAAAAACTAATTTACCTAGCCTCTCTAGCAGCCTATCTAGGATTGTGCCACACCACTTAGCTTTGAAAACTTTTCAGACAAATCCAAAAGGAGTTTGTTCAGCTAGGGTTAGCACAATCATCTTTGCACACAAGAACACCTTTAGGTTACATGCATTTAATGGAATTGTGCTTTTGCCATCTTCAGATAGGGTGGTCATAATTCTTATTCATAAACACTATGCTGTAAATGAATACTTTCAGAAATAGAAGTGTTAATTTTTTTTTATCAATTAACAAAACAGAAAGTAAATGAACAGAAGAGAAATTCAAAGCAAATCAATATTAGGTGTGACCACCCTTTACCTTTGTTACAAACTTGGAAAACTAACCACAGATCCTCTGTGGATGTAGGCTGCCTCAAGTCCTTCTGCCTCTTCATGTAATCCCAGACAGACTCAATGATGTTGAGATCAGGCTCTGTGGAGGCCAAACCATCACTTCCAGGACTCTTTGTTCTTCGCTGAACAGAGCTCTTAATGACATTGGCTGTTTATTTGGGGTCGTTGTCCTCCTTCAGAATAAATTTGGGGCCAATCACACATCTGTTTGGCTCCACCTAATACTGGCTGCTGGGAAGGTATTTAATCCCTCCCTTGATGAAGATTGATGCTTCAGTGTTCCCGTGTCCCTGTCTGATCTTGTGCATTGTATCCTGTGACCTGCTTCCAGTACCCTGTACCCTGCACCCAGTACCCTGTTCCTGCATCCGGTCCTTTGTATCCTGCTCCATTCTCCTTGTTTCCTGTCCCAGTCCTGATCCTGTCCTGTTTATGTAAGCTCCCTCCATTTTATACACTGCATCTGCTAGGTTGTTGTTCTGGGTTTCCTGCAATTATAACATTTATTTTTCACTTTTACATTGTTTATTGTTTGTTGGTGTTGGAAGGGTGTTATTTATGTTAATAAACATTATTTAATCATACTTGGTCTGGTTCCAGATTTCTTGAGGTGTAGCCCACTGATCTGGTCATCCCTGCTGGATACCTGCATTTGATATCCCTGCCGCCCTGATGGTATGGCATGGTGGATAAGTATTTGCCTGTATTTCTCAGCATTGAGGACACCATTGATCCTAACAAAATCTCCAACTCCATTTGAAGAAATGCAGCCCCAGACTTGCAAGGAACCTCCACCATGTTCATTGTTGCCTGCAAACACTCATTATTGTACCGCTCTCTAGCCTTTTGGTGAACAAATTGTCTCCTGCTATAGGCAAATATTTCAAATGTTGACTAATCAGCAGCACCTGTTGCCATTTTTCTGCACCCAGATAGGTGTACCTGGGTCCCACTGGTTTCCGCCAGTTCTGTGCTGACGACGCTACTGATGTTGAAGGTACGTAAGCAAGATGTGTTTTTAGTCTGCTGCATCACGTTTCCTTGGCTGACCACTGTGTCTACAGTCCTCAGCATTGTCTGTTTCTTTGTGCTTCTTCAAAAAAGAACAGCACATCTTGATACCCCAGTCTGTTTTGAAATCTTTGCCTGGGAGAGACCTTGCTGATGCAGCATATCTACCTTCTTGTTTCTTTGCTTAGTCTTGCCATTGTGCATGACCTGTGACATGAAATGGTCTTCTACAACCACACTTTAGTAGCAGAGATTGATTGTTACTCACCCAGTTTTAAGCCTCCTACGCAGCTGTTTCTGTTTCAAGTTATGACTGTGTTTCAACCTACATATGAGCTTGATGATCATTAGCACCTGCTTAGTATAATTGGTTTATCATACACCTGACTCAACAAAATCCCTGACTTTGTGCAAGTGTACAAAGTGTGCAAGTAAGAATTGATGCTAGTTTGAAGCCAAAAGGTAGTCACACCAAATATTGATTTGATTTAGATTTTTCTTCTGCTTATTCACTTTGCATTTTTTAAATTGATAAAAAATGTTCAATTACATTATATAGTTTTGAAAGTATTCCTACTCTACAGCATTTCTTCCTACCTGCCTAAAACTGATAAGTCAGTCAGTGATCAGTGTATATTGGCAGGACAGTCAGTGAACAATGTGTAGTAGCAGGGCAATCAGTGACAGAGCCGGATCAAGCCTGTCTGATTTGGGGGTGCAGTGAAAAGTGTCAGGGGGGCAGAAGATGCGAGGTCAACAGGGCAGTGTATAAGAAATCAGCAGGGCAGAGGATAGGGTCAGCTGTTTGTAGGGCAGTGTACAAAGGCCATTAGTTTGTAGGGCAGTGTGAAGTGGGTTATCTAGTCAGTGTGCAGTGGTTAGCATGGCAGAGGACAGGGGTCAACAGGACAGAGAACAGGGGTTAGCAGGGCAGGGTACAGGGGCCAGCATGGCGGAAGACAGTGGTCAGCAGAGGTGAGGTCAGGGTACTTAAGAGATTTCCTCCTCCCCACACAACACATAGCTGAGAATGATATCCCTTCACACAGTGTGTAGCTGGCTACTGCAGTTGCCAATCCAGTCAGGCAATTTCACAGGTCAGAACTGCACCATAGCAGCCAGCTACACATTGTGTTAGGGAATCTGATCTCAGCTACATGTTATGTGGGGAGGAGAAGATCTGTTAAATGCCTTGTGTGCAAGTGGGCAATGCCAGGACAAGATCATCTAGCAAACTGCACCCGCACCTTCCGCCTCTCCCTCCAAAAAAAACAGTACTAAGCGACACATTCACCCCTAAGCAAGCTCAAATTCTAATCAACCAAAAATGCAAAAGTTCCCCATCCTCAGAGTCCAAGTCCTCCTCCCAACCCCACCTTCCAGTTCAACCCCCCCCCCCCCCCCCCCAATTTTCACAAATCTTCCATGGCTAAAAAAAGCAGACTCTCCCCCCAAATTCCCCCTCCTAGTACAAACTCTCCCCCTAATCCTCCCTAGTACAAATCCCCACTCCTAGTGTAAATCCTCTCCCCAGATCTCTCCTCATAGTACAAATCCTCCCCCCTAAACCCCCCTCCTAGTACAAATCCTCCCCCCCAACCCCCCTCTTAGTACAAATCCTCCCCCTCAATCCCCCATCCCAATAAAAATTCTCTCCCCAATCCCCCCAGTACAAATCCCCCCAAATCCTCACTCCTAATGTAATTCCTCTCCCCAAATCTCCCCTTGTAGTACAAATACTTCCTCCTAAACCCCCCTATTAGCATAAATCCTCCTCCCAAATCCCACTTCTTAGTACAAATCCTCCTCCCCAATCCCCCCTCTTGGTACAAATCATCCCCCCAATCCCCCCTCTTAGTACAAATCCCCCCTTAATCCCTCCTCCTAGTACATGTCCCCCCCAAATCCCCCCTACCAGTACAAATTTCCTCTACCCCCCCTCCTAGTACAATTTCCCCCCCAAATCCCCACTCATGGCACAACCACCTGCATATTATCCTTCGCAGCACATATCCCCGCCCACACCCAAATCTCCCTCCTAGCGAAACCCCCCCCCCAATTCCCCCCGATAGCAATAATCCTCCCCAATTTTCCCCACCTAACACAAATCCTCCCCAATTCTGCCTACTAACACATCCCCCAAATTACCCTTACCAGCACAAAACGCCCCCCACCCCTCCTTCACAAGCTCCCCCTCCCCCAACCTTACATGTGGGAACTACAGGAGTAGTGAGGAGATGCAGGTTCTCTGTGATCTCCCTCCTTCTGTCATAACAGCGATCCTCCATACAGCAGGTTATACAGGATCTCTCTTAGATCTGACAGTACACGGCTTGATTACCCTCCCTTAACCACATTTACAGGAGTTGAGCAGTCTTTGGAGGAGACGGGGGTGGGGAATGGAGCCGTGTACTGTCAGATCTAAGAGAGATCCTGTGTAACATGCTGTATGGAGGATCGCTGTTATGACAGGAGGAGGGAGATCACAGAGAAGCCCGCACCTCCTCCCTGCTCTCTCTTCTCTCTGCAACTGTCACTTCTCCTGTCCGAACTGTTTACTGTAGTACACTGCGGCCGGCTCTGAGTGCGGGAATTAGGGGAAAGCTCAGCGGTCATGGGCATAATCTACATAGGGGACACCCAGCTTGGGGGGGCACAACTGAAATCTGGGTGGGCACAGCCCATCCCAACACCCCCCTAGATCCTGCCATGATCAGTGGGCAAGGCAATCAGTGAGCAGCACGTACTGATAGGGCAGTCAGTGAACAGCATGTCTCTACATGCTGCTCACTGACTGCCCTATCAGTACATGCTGCTAGTGAGCCTTGCCCACTGATTGCAGGACAGGACAGTCAGTGAGTAGCATGTAGTAGCAGGGCAGTCAGTGAGTAGTATGTAGTGGTAGGACAGTCAGTGAGCAGTATATAATGGCAGGGCAGTAAATGAACAGTGTGAAGTGGCAGGGAAGTCAGTGAACAGTGTGTCGTGGCAGGGCAGTCAATAAGCAGTATGTAGTGGTAGGGCATTCAATGAGCATTATCTAGTGGTAGGGCAGTCAGTGAAAACTGTGTAGTGGCAGGGCAGTCAGCAAGCAGTATGTAGTATCAGGGTTGTCAGTGGGCAGTATGTAGTGTTAGGGCAGTCAACGAGCTATATGTAGTGGAAGGGCAGTCAATAAGCAGTATGTAGTGGCAGGGCAGTCAACTAACCATATGGAATGGCAGTGTAATGAGCACCTTCCCAGCCATTTGAGTGCAGTATAGCAGGCAGGACAGGGGACTAAAGCAGCACAGGTGGAGGAAGTTCCTGGAGAGCAAAACCTCTTTCCCTCAGCCACTTAGGTTTCTTTGGCTGCCACCTCCCATCCCATTTTCAGTTGCTGTATCAGCCAGAGCAGCCACATGTGCATAGAGGAGAAGTTGTCCACATCTCCTGCACCACACTCTACCTTTGTCTGCCCAGGGAGAAACTGCTAAGCTGTGAGTCAGACTGCCAGCCTTAGGAGGCTCTGTGCAGGGCAATAGAGAGGAGATATACAGGAGACATACTACACCAAGGGTAGAGAGACATAGGAAGCACTTTTCACATTCCCCTGGTGACCCGATGGAGCCTAGGCCTGCTGGAATATTGGTGCTAGTGAGCTCTCATGACTCAGAACTGTACAATCACGTGACCGCTGCAAAATAAGATTTTAAAAAAGGTCTTTACAATACTATTTATTACAAATTGTGTGCAGCATTACTAACCCTAGGTTCACACCTTAGCATTTTGCGTTTTGCAGAAATGCACTACAGTCCATTTAACATGATTTCCTATGGGAGATGTTCACATCTACGTGTTTTCACCCGATGCATCTTTTGAAAAGGGTCAGGGACTTTTTCAAACGCAAAACGTTTTTGGTTCTATAGACTTCAATGGAAATGCTGCAGAAAAGCATGTAGTGTATTTTTTATGAAAAAACAAAACAAAATGTAAAACACATCAAAAACACATGTGCAAAAATGCAAAACATACCACAAAAAGCACTGCAGAAACAGATCAAACGCAAACTGCATAGGTGAGGACCTAGTCTAAAGGCAGTGGACAGGCAATATTTATGCCCTAGGTAGAGGATAGCCTTTCCCTGTTCTTTAACTCTTGTAATAAAACATCTGACTGTGCTCAATGTCTATAGAAGATTTTGGACCAGTTTTGCTTATTACAACTGTAGCACTACCCCTTAGAAGTTGCTAAAGATTTGGGTCCCTCTATTTTTCTGCACAACCATCAACACACATTTTCCACACACACTTGCACCCAGGAGACATAAACAGTCCTTGAGCTTGGTTTTTAGGTTTTATTAGGGGATTTGAACTTGGATGGGGTTGAGTGGTGTATGGGATGTCCATGGAAACTATGAACTGAGGACAAAAATTCTTAGCAACTATGTATAAGTCCATTAAAAGGGCAAAGTCTCTTTGTCAGAAAGCTCTCCAGCCCTCCTGATGTACCACCTCAGACCCCAGATGAATCCTCCTTTTCACCCAGCTGCCTAAGGGAATCCCTGGGCAAGGGGACCCAAAAGCTGCCACTTTAGATGAAAGCAGTCCCAGATGAGGAGCTAGTCAGGTTTCCCACCAGAATGCTCTCTCCCCTTATCTGGCCCAGGGGCTGTAGGATTACTCATTCAGTCCTCTCCTGTAAACTTGTGGGTTGGTGGCTACTTACACTGGGCTGGCTCCTTTCCTGCTTCTCAGGCTGTCCTCTCTCAGGGGTACGGTGAGGCTGAGAGATCCTCCTGTCCAGTAACATCTGCCTGTAGGTAGACCCTTCCCTGGGCCGCCTCCCAGGCTCCACACTACAGCCCTTTCACTCAATCTTCCACCTAACACTCTCCTGCTACTGAGCAGGCTCAGTCACTCTTAAGGGCTCTCCTGGCCCTAAACCAAGCCCCTTGTTGGGGATTGGCCAGGATCCCCTGAAAGTGCAAACCAGCCACTCCTCACTACCTCCTCTGTAATCATTGGAGAAGCTATTGTTTTCCTTGGTCTGTTCTAGATCTCACAGGTTGCAGGTCTGACTGTTTCCCCCTGCCTTCTGGAAGTTTGCAAAATATAGGGCTGGGCAGCTTGAATATTTATTGTACTTCATCCAATCCCTGGGGAGCAGGGGCATATTTAACACAAGGCAAACAAGGCATTTGCCTAGGGTGGCATTTTTTAGGGGGGCAGCACTGCCCCCTGGAAGAAGGGACATATGCGGCATGGGGACCAGGTGGGATCGAGAGAGGCTGCGGGCTGCGTGTATGCAGAGCCCAACTGTCGTTCTTGGGGATGTCCAGAACTGTGAAGGTGAGTGTCTCTCTGGAAGGCTCTCTCGGGTGGGGGGATGGGGCAGGGGTGTTGTTGGTCACTGTCCCAGTGGTGGAGGGGTCTGGTGTTGGTCGGTGTCAGGCTCTCTCTCTCTGCTGGGGAGGGGGGGGGGGCATCTGACATTTGTGTTGCCTAGGGCAGCACAAAACCTAAATACACCACTGCTGGGGAGGTGTGCTTAGTAGGTGGCTAGGGAAAACTTAAATAGTCTGGGGCAGAAAGACTGTACAGAGAAGCCAAGCCTAGTGAAGTGTACTGTCCTCTTACTACTCAGTGTTCTTGGAGTATCCCATGCTACCCTAACCCCTCTCCTGTTAAAGTTCAGAAATAACTCTTAAAAAGACAAACTCATAGACCAGGGCTTAAAATTTCAAGTCCTGAGCTACTAGCCAGGCCTTAAGAGTTACTCGCCACCAACAAACACACACAAACAGAGACGCTTGTACACACACACAGACATGTACACACACAAACACAGACACATGTACACACACATACAGACACATGTATACACACACAGCCACATACAGACCTGCATACACACAGATACATGTACATACACAGAAATACACATGCACAGACACATGTACACACAGACACATGTATGTACACACACACAAACACATGTACACACACATACATGTACATACACACAGACACATGTACATGCATACACAGACACACAAACACACACACATGTACACACACACGCTGTTAAGTGTTCTCTCCTCTCCCCTGAAGCCACCACTGGCTGACATAGAGGATCATGTGACCAGAGTGAGCTGAAATTAGGTAGAGACACACACACACACACACACACACACACACACACACACACACACAGACACACACATACACACACCTATAAAAAGTTTCAGTACTTTGTTGTTCACTCACAGATCCGGGTACTGCACTCTAGTGGGAGGCAGAGAGCACAGCACACACTCTTTCCTTTGCTTTCACTGCGCACAGCTATTGAGCAGTCTGACGGCTCCCCGTGCCAATGACAGATCCGGCCTGAGCTCCAAGCCTGCTCAGCAAGACGGCCCTGGGTGACACACTCGCCCCCACCATAATTTCCACTCACCATTGACGAGCAGGCGAGTGGAAATTTCAAGGCCTGCTCTAGACTGTTTATTGGAGCCAGCATGAATTAACTGTTGCTTGGGTGATTAGGACCTCTGTACTGTTTGGGAAAGAACCAGTTAATTTCAGCAGTGCAGGGGTGGCACTACAATTATACTTTATAAATGTTTGATGGTGATCCTCCTTTAAATAATCCTTTGGTTTCCATAAATAACCTGCAAGGTTTCCCAACACATTTTTTTTAAATCCCACTATGATGTGACCCAGTGTTAACAAGTGTGACTCACTTTTGCCAACATGGTAATGTAACACAACAGATTTGCACATAACAGAGGACTCATGTCTTTCATCTATGCTTTTTGGAATTTTTCTTGGGGTTGACCTTAAGGTTTTTTTTTAAGTTATCTTTTTTCTGAAAATAATAAACATGTCATACTTACCTGATCTGTGCAATGCTTTTGCACAAAGTAGCCCCGAACCTCCTCTTCTGGGGTCCCCTGCTGGCAATCTTGGCTCCTCCTGTTCTTTGAATGCCCCATTGCAAGCCGCTTGCTATAGCATAGAACAGAGCCTTGGAGACACGCTGCACATGCTCAGTTTGGTGTGTAGTGCTAGAGAGTTTTTTTTTCCTTGGGAGAGTGCATGTGATCAGCACAGGGCCAATCAGCACTGCACTATCAAGAGAGAGGGTCAGGGGTCCTGCAGTCTCATAGGACAGTGAGGGAAGAATGAAAACTCCTACAAGCTTTAACCAGGACACTGATAGATGTCACAAGACTGAGTTAACTGCTGATGAGAAAAGGTATTTAGCAGTTTATATTTACTAAAATAATTACATTTCCATGTTCTGTGTACTGTGGGAGACCAGATATAGTGAATGCAGGGTCCTGGGTTTAGTCACACTTTAGGAACATTTTCACAATCTGTTTGTAACTCCATGAGAGTGACCATTACTCAGCACATTTTGCTGAGCTGAGATGGAGAAAAGCCAAAGTGACTCAGCATTAACATCTGCTGTGTGAGACAATACTTGATTTATTGGCTTCCTGTGTTCCTGTTTCCTGCTCAAATGTTCATATCAGTTTAGCTCCTTGGAAACAGTAATGTGTATAGTACTCAGCCAAGACCGCAATCTGTGGGTGGTTGAAAAGGCAAACCTGAGCAGACACACACTGCAAGGCAAAAAAACATCTAAAAAAAACCATGACAATGCAGACCATTGTAGGAAAAGTCTGTACAGGCCTTTGGAATTCAAAGATCTCCATATTTCTTAGAAGATATGAGAGTTTTACTAGCAAAACCCTTTTCCCCATATCAATCTCAGAAGAATCATGTAGTCTTCAGCTTCACTCATTTACAAAACTGGGATTAAAATGGTCTAAAGCTGACCATATGCTATTCGTTTTTTCTTTTTTTCAGCCCTTAGGCTGATCAAACAAATTTCTCCATCTATGCCATAAAGCACGGATGGATAAATCCCCTGTTGCGCCTATTCTGACAACTACCCGTTGATTGGATGAAGCCACTGTTTGGCCCAAAATTTTAGGGACATCGTATTACTATAACACTAAATAGATAAAGTAGTAAACTTTTTTTTATTACTCCAAATCGTTTGCAGTTTTCTGTATCTTTGTTGTTTTACAAAAATTCATGATTATAAGCATATTATAAAGCACAGCTTTACTGTTTCGTTTTATTAGGACTTTTGATGGCAATGCAAAGATTGTCTGCAAATTTTGGTGCATTTTTAAAATCAAAATTATAGTTCTGCTCAACATGTATGACAACAAAACTGAAGCTGGATCTGTTCAGTAATTAGGTGTGGAACTTGGCCTCTGGGAGCTTCCTGTAACAAAGACCAGTCACTGCTGTGCTTTTTCATTGTATGGGGCTACTGGCCTAGTCTCTGCCCACTCCCATTGTTTTCTTCAGGCAGCCTGTAGTGGGTAGGCTGGCTGGGTCTCTCCCACATCTCTTAGCTCTTCAAATGCTATGTAGTGCTGATGTCACTGCTATGTTTACAAGGGTTTTAAAGGATATTGGGTATGCACAAAGTGGATTTATATCATTTGCACCTACTGAGAAACAGTATATTAAAATGAAACTATTTGTACCTTTAAAAGTGGAACTGTATCTGAGAAACCCTGTATCTGAGCATGTAATTCATTTTAAATTTTCAAAACAATCTCACCCACCCATCCAAGTCTTCATTCTTTATTTTGTTGAAAAATCACTTTGAAAAACACATCCCTATCATTTCTAGTTGCAGCCTTCCTGAGTTAGGTCATGTAGCAATTACCTTTTTTTTATTCCATCAGGACTTATTGTGATGATACCCTAGAAAATCATGCGCATGCGTAGTACATTATTGTTAAGCTGCCAGTATACTTTTGCAAGGTCTGACATGCAGGTAGGAGGGTGTGCTTTGGTAAGAAATCCCTTCCTCCAGATGAAAGTGACTCCTGGGATGTATGACATAATTTTGGCCTAGGCCAGGGACCAGTAAATATAACATACCTCCCTCTCTATTTAGTAAGGCTGGTAGCATAAAGGTTAAAAACAGTTAATGCTGATTGAGATTAAAGTTCTGCTTTAAAGGCTCTGCAAATACAGAAAAGTAGCAAAGACTGCATGGCACTCACAGATGATGTCCCAGAAGAAGCCAACTTCTATGTGTATATGTAAAAGAGAGATCCCCAAAAGATCCCGGTATGCATATCCCTGTCTTCTTTACAGCAGCGGATCTCAGGGCTCACTTAACTCAGTCGTAATAGACAGAATCTTCCATAGAACAACTTCCCTCCTGCCAGGTCATCAAATTTGATATCTGCTACAATCCCACCCACCAGCCATATTGTTTATGGGCATAGCTGCCCTTCCTACAATTATATGTGAGTGGAGGAGAGGCAGATGAATAACAGGAGCCCCCTCCTCCACTCACAGAAGGTTTTACATTCTTAGAAAATATTGCAAAGAATCCTGTTGGTGTATGAGAGAAGAGCAGAAGAGGTGATGTAGTAAGACTGGATCTACACTCATATGAAAAAGGACATTCATCAGTAAAGTGAGAAATTCTACAGGTACCATCAGCCTGCAGGATATGCAATTTTTTTATAAACTTCAGTTTTAAGAGTTAATATGGCAAGGGGAAGGGGGGGGGGGGTAGTGGATCAGCTAAAGACAGTTGGTCTAGGGAACCAAAAAATATATAATTCAGGCTCTTCCTGTTGCTCTGAAAGTGGGGATTGTGGTGTCCTCGGTCCTCCAGTAACCCAGCATGACATTATGGCCATGTGTTTCTGTGAAAGAGACTGACATTCAGTCATCACTAACCACTCAAGAGCTATGCCTAAATAATAATCCTGCTCACTGCCAGTAATCCAATGTCTAGCATGGATAATGTGACACACTGTTCAATTTATAGGGGTAACAAGTACATTTCTGAGGGTTTTCATGGACATGCTCATAAATATTTTGTGTTGATAAATAAGGCTGTTTGCAATTCAAATACAAGTCAGTGTTATCAATACAGTCTATTAAATAGGCCATTGTCACAAGGCCGATTATGTGCATACACTGAATTTCAGTGACAAGACTCATGCATAACAGCCATCCTGTACTGGGCCCAGGCCCCATCAGTTACACAGGTGGGTTGGTTGAAAACAAAACCCCACAAGTCCATCCAGTTCAACCAATAGAAGGGGAAAATATATATATATAATCCCATATACACAATCCTATACCCACAGTTGATCCAGAGGAAGGCAAAAACCCCAATAAATCATGACCCAATTTGCTTCAGCAGCAGAAAAAAAATATCTTCCGTATCACCTGAGAGAAAATCAGATATTCCCTGGATCAACTTACCTATAAAATGTTAGTATCCTGTTTGTTATATTTTGTGCATTTAGGAAAAAATCCAGGCCTCTTTCAAATCAATCTACTGAACTGGCCAAAACCAGTTCTTGAGGGAGTCTATTCCGCATTTTTACAGCTCTTACTGAGAAGAAGCCTTTCTGTATTTGTAGGTTACATTTCTTTTTTCCCCTCTCTTCTTTGATGACCTTAAGGTGATTAGGTCTAAACCAAGTTCATTATATGGACCCCTTATGTACTTATACATGTTGATTATATCCCGACTTAATCTCTTCTTCTCAAGAGAGAATAAATTCAGTTTAGCTAATCTTTCCTCATAGCTGAGCTCCTTAATGTCTTTTAGTTCAAAAGGGGGGTGGCCCAGGCACCTGCAGAGAAGTAGGGCCAGTTGTACTGCCTTATTGCCCCGTGCAGCGTTGCCAGCTTCTACTCTTCTTTCTACCTCCAGCTTTGCAGCACGGGGATTGGTTCTTGGCTCTGCACCCCCTGTGTGCCCCCTCCATTGCATCTTCCTTCCCTAAATGTGTGTTTACTATGCTTCAGTTTGTGAATGAACAGGAAGTCTCAGAGTGTTCAGAGAGAAAAGGAATGATGAGTCTATGTCCTCAGTCCCTTTCTGTCTCAAATGGGAGACATCATGGGTCTATTTAAATCCTTGATATTTCACCAAAGGCCTCCTAACAGAGCAGTTTAAACATAGTTTGAAAAAAAATTATAAAAAAAAAGTAAAAAAAAAAAACTCTAAAAAAAAAAAAGATAAAATTCTAAAATATAATTAAGGACTAGTTCACATGTGCTTTGCTCTCTGAAGAGAAGTCAGCATTTGGATGGCTCTAGAGAGAGCACTTGATAGGCAGTAAAGAGGCATATTGGCTCCTCACTGCCTGCTTTAACCCTGCACCAGCGCAGAAACTTGCAGAGCAGCGCTTTTCACTTGAATGGGTCTTGTTCGGTGGCTGTGGCATGCATACATCCCCAACCGCTGCCTCTGCAGCAAAAGGAAGAGCGGTTGGGGGTGGTAATGCCACACTTCAACCACAGGGTTTTATTGACCCCCAACTGAGTGAACCCTAACAGAGTCCCTGATAGCAGAAAAACCTGACAGAGGGTCTAATCCTTCTGCACTCTATCCAAAGCTATTTTCATAGCTATTTTTATAAAACTTAATAAATCTTTCTTCACACATTTGGGCCAGTATGTATTGTGCTACAGTGTATATAATTTATTCTGTGTGAAAGTTATAAAAGTGTACTAATGATGGTAAACTTAATCAATCCTGGTGTACTGCCTATCCCCAAAATACCAGGACAGTGCAAGTACCCCCAAAATGACCCCTTTTTGGAAAGTAGACAGCCCAAGGTATTTTTTGTCACACTTTTTTGGAAATGAAGACATTAAATTATTTTATTTTTCATAACTTTGTCATTTTAACAAGTTATTTCTCTCACACAGCATAAGATACTTACAATTACATCCCAAACACATTCTGCTATTCCTCCTGAATATAAAAATCCATGTAATGACATGACAAGAGAAACACCCACAAAATGACAATGACAAATTACACACATTTTAAAAACAAAGACCCCAAGGTATTTTCTGAAAGGCATAATGTTTTTTTTTTTAAATGTCAAATGTTTGAAAAATGCAGGAAAGAAATCAAAATTGTATTTCTTTACACAAAGTTGTCAATGAATAAGATATTTCTAACACAAGGCATAGGCATACTTAGAATTAGACTCTTTACTAGTCTTCCCAAGTATGAAGATACCACAGTGTGAGACTTTTTCACAGTGTAACCACACAGAGAGGCTCAAAATCCAAGGATCACATTTCAAGGGGCATAATTTACATACGCAACCTGGGCATACTTAGATTTTTACCCAAACATACTACTGCTACTTTTCGTGAGTGTGGTGATACCACATGTGAGACTTTTTCAAGGTTTAGACTGACTATGTACCGGACATTGTATCAACCAAAAACAGTGCACCCTAATGGTTGCCTCTGTATGAGCGGTCAAGGAATATAATTTCATGTAGCGTAACCTATAGCAGTCCCCGTTCCAGCAAGCCTAGCCTACTGGTACGTAGTTGCCCCCCAGGAATGCCATGTTCTTTGCCAGGAAGTACAGAAGCCTGAAGAAAGGAAGAACAAAAATGTTCCTGTGGTCTGCAGGGGCTGGCTGGGACTGTTGTCTCGCAGGAATGTAGTCAGTGGGACGTGTAGATGGGTCAGGTCAGGCGGCAGGCAGAGACATGGTTTGCAAGCAGGCAAAGTATTGGTGCAGGCAGCAGGCATAAACGTGGTCAATAAACAGACCAGGGTCAATACAGGCAGCAGGCAGAGGCAGCACTGCACTGGTGTAGCAATGATTAGGAACACGGTTGTTGGCTGCCCTTATCTGGTGGCACTGGGACTGGTGTGGTAGTGATCAGGAACTCTGCTGCTAGTTGCCCTGGTCTGGTGACATTGAGACTAGTGTGGTGGTGATCAGAAACAGTGTTGCTGGCTTACACTGGTGTGGCGACACTAGGACTGGTTTGGCAGCAATCAGGAATACAGTTGCTGTCTTATGCTGGTCTGGTAATACTGAGACTTGTGTAACGGTGATCAGGAACTGTTGCGGGCTTACACTGGTCTGTTGACACTGAAACTTGTGTGCTAGCGATCAGGAACATTGTTGCTGGCATACACTGGTCTGGTGACACTGCAAGTGGTGTGGCAGTGATAAGGAACATTGTTGTTGGCATACACCATTGTGGTGACACTGGGACTGGTGTGGTGGTGATTGAAGACACTGTGACTGGCTGAATTAGGGCTTGTTCACACATAAGTTTAGAGGGTGGTAAAACTTTGCGGTTGAGCTGCGGCTTTATGCCCCCCAACCACTACCCCCTTTAGCTGCAGAGGCTGGGAGTACACACATCCTCCTCACCACCTGTCAAGTGCTCTCTGAAGAGGAATCCATGTTTGTAGAGCCAGCACTGCATATATGATCTAGGCATTATGGTAACATTAGGACTGGTATGGTGATGATTAGGGACTGGGACACTGTGAATGGCTGCACTGGTCTGGTGACACCATACTGTGGTGGCAGTGATCAGAGACAATAGCTGCTGGCACAGAGATACAGTGATATCAGAGCAGCCAACAATTGTACACAATCACCACCACAGCAGTACAATGCCACCATAGTGACACTGCACATGCGCTGGTGACTAGAACATAAATAGAAGACGAGTAAAAAGGGATAAGTGGAAAGAGAAAGAATAAAAATGATGCCAGAAATGAAATGATATGAACATTTGGTATAGCTAAACACTGCATGATACTTCTCAGACCAATGTGAAAAAGTAGTTTTTTCAGTAGAAAACTCATTTCTGCTGAGTAACGGTAAGATCTTTGTGTTCTTAAGAAGAACTGCACAGGCACCCTCTCCAAATCTCTGCATTGTCATGCTTTCATTTTGAGAACTTGTTTTTCTTCGCAGTATATTCTTGCTCAGATTTCTCATTTCACTCTCCCACAGTTCAAACCTAGGAGAACAATAAATCAAAGTGGGGCCTCTCATAGCAGATGTTCTGCTGAGTCACGCTGGTTGTTTTCCAGAATCTCAGCTCAGGAATGCTGAGTCATGGTCATATGTCCTTAGAGCTGGAAATGGGAAGTCAAAGACACAGAATTGAAACTTCCTGCCTGAGCCGCTGTTCATTAACTCTTTACTGGTTTATGTTTAGGATTCAATTCACAAACCTCTGGCCAATGCAAGATTTGCCATCTGCAGGCCTGCTATTGTTAGTATGCTTCTTATTACATAGGATTTATAGAGTGCCAACAGTTTTCAAAGCACTTGTAACAACAGATAGAATTAAACAGATATGAGAGAGAACAGGAAATGTCTCATTCCTATCTGTTCATTAATATGCACTTGGCACTGACAAACCTAAAAAGGGAACTAGAAAAGTGTATGGGAGAAGTATAAAACTAGTACAAAGTATAACTTTGTATGAAAAAAGCCTCACATTCCTACCCCCCTCTTATGTATTATACCAACAATATTATTATACAGGATTTATATAGCGCCAACAGTTTGCTCAGCGCTTTACAGTATAACGGGAGACAATACAGCAACACTACAGTTCAATACAAGAGGGTTAGGAGGGCCCTGTTCCTGGGAGCTTACAATAGTGACTCAAATGTAGAGCGGTTCAGATCTGCGGTGTACCAGACAGTGATTACATTTGATTCTCTCACAATGTCTGTTCTTCAGTGTTCAGACATGGCTACAACTTCTGTAGAGATGAATGGGACAAAATAGAGCTTGTAATTGCTCCTTCATACTGGAACACAGACTGGCGGTATAAACACGGCCTTGGGGAGAGGTGGGCAGTGTAAAGTAGGAACATCTGAGCTCTGATGTTTGGTATAAAAGATAAGGAGGGGGACCCGTACAAGTATTACATTCAAAGGCATGACTGTCTTTTCTTATGTCAGGTACTACCAATTTAGACTTAGGAAAATATTTTTCATTAAATTTTTTTATCCAGTGAGGCAGGCCCTCGCACTACATAATTGCCGGTAGATCTAATGAAGATTGTACATTTAGATTGTAACATACTGTATATGGTAAGCCTTAAAGCGGAGTTCCACCTGAGAAAAAAAATAAATAAAAGTCAGCAGCTACAAAAACTGTAGCTAACATTTATTTACTGTCCCTCGGTCCAGCGGTGTCTTCACCACCGCTGGTTTCACCGGCCATCTTCTTTCCCTGGAGCCGACATCTTCAGTGTGGACACCCGCTTGTGTCAGCTTGCGGCTTCACAGCCGGGTGCCCACTGCGCATGTGCAAGAAGCGCTGCGCTTTGTGAATGGCTCTGTAATCTTCTGGGACTTGTCATGTGTCCCAGAAGACTACGGGGAGGGAGGGGACAACTTCCGCTTCCAATCGCCAATGCAATCACAGCGGAAGTGGGAGTGGATATCTGTCAAATTCGGGTACCTGCTCCCCCCCCACTCCCGAAAGGTTCTTAATGGGGAGCGGGGGACAAAGGCGTAAAGCGGAACTTCCCCTTTTGGGTGGAGCTCTGCTTTAAGCTGGCCATACATAATACAATTTTCTTGTTCAATTTCCTTTAGATTTACCTTTAACTGTGTAGTACAAGGGCCTGCTTGATTGCATACTAATTCAAAGCGTTTAGGCTTGACCTCATATTATATGGTTTTGGTAACTCTAAAGGAAAATTGTACAAGAAAATTGTATATAAATATGACCAGCCTTAGTTACATAGTTAATCTAGCTGAAAAAAGACAAAAGTCCATCCAGTTCAACCATTAAAAAAAAAAAAAGTTATAATCCTATACCCACAGTTGATCCAGAGGAAGAAAAAAAAACCAGCAAAGCATGATCAATTTGCTCCTGCAGGGGAAAGAATTCCTTCCTGATCCCCAAAGAGGCAATCGGATATTCCCTGGATCAACTTTACCTATAAATGTTAGTATCCAGTTATATTCTGTGTATCCAAGAAAGAATCCAGGCCTTTTTTAAAGCAATCCACTGAGCTGGCCAGAACCAACTCTTGAGGGAGTCTATTCCACATTTTCACAGCTCTTACTGTGAAGAAACCTTTCCATGTTTGGAGATTAAATTTCTTTTCCTCCAGACGTAAAGAGTGCCCCCTGGTCCTCTGTATTGACCTCAGGGTGAATAGCTCTACACCGAGTTCACTATATGAACCACTAATGTATCTGTACATGTTGATCATATCCCCCCTTTTTCTCCTCTTCTTAAGAGAGAATAAATTCAGTTCCTATAATCTTTCCTCATAGCTGCTATGGTTATTTGTGTGTTCCTAGGTGGTTTTTGTGTTTGGGTTCTTTCTGGCTCTCCCTTTTTGTCTGATTCAGGTCCACTCTACCTGTCACAAGGCAGGATGACACTCATCATCTGTTACCAGTGAGATCTTTCAAATAATTGTCAAAAAAGATTGGTCCTGAGCTTCTTGCAGGAAGCCTGTCAATCAATCACTGTCCAGGCCTAGCTTTAAATATCTCTTTAAAGAGCGCCGGCAGGCGACCCGAGAAGAGGAGGATCCAGGCTGCTCTGTGCTAATCCATGTTTTTTATTTAAAAAAAGCCTTTAGAATCACTTTAAGGTAAAAATGTTCTTCCCTTACTATCACTTTAAAGTGTTTTGGTAAAAATGATATTTGTTTGATTATTTTAATTTAAACCTCACTAAAGGGAAGTGGCCTATTTTTTCCATTATTTATGTCTGTTCTTTTTTTAATTTAATATTATTTTTCCCTTTACAGGTCAGTGGGTAGGTGTTGTGGGGTCCGAAAAAAAATCTGATTTAAACTTACTGTAGTGAGTTCAGTTAAAAGATCATACCCAAGTTAACACCCAATACCTAGTTAGCCGTATCTGTATTTCTGCAGTGTAATGAGTATGCACTTCCCTCTGGGCAGATGTTACAATGTGGCACAAATCAATGTACTTCTCATGACTCCTGTTTTTCTCCTTTCTCTCCACCTCAATCTGTAACATGTATTTGGAAAGATCCTTGTCAGCACTCCTAGCCTGTCACGTGACTGGAATAGCAGAAGCAGTTCTCCTATAAAAGAGAAGAGTGAGCTCACTATTGTACGACAGAAGCAGCCTGCACAACTCAGTGGAGACAACACATCAGAGAGACTCAGGGACCGAACATGGAGTCATCGGACAGAAAGGAATCCAAAGGGTAAACATGTTGTTCTGATTTTTTTAATTTTTCACACCAAACTGTGTGACTCAGCCCTACTTCTGTTGCTGCCTACAGAGCTGAGTAAATTTATGTAGATTTATTTGGTTTATAGTTCATGGGATGAATACGCCTTTCTTCCAATAAGCTGGAAATTCATTTCCCATTAGGGTCCTTTTACAATGATCAGTTTTTGATGTGCTTTTGTCTAGCTTTCACACTCATGTGCTTTTGATTTTGCATTCCCATTGAATTTCAGAGGAAGGTGCTTTTGAAAAACAGTACACCTGCAGTGTGAAGAGGTCCATAGGAATTAACAGAATACATTTTCAAGCATTTTGTTCCATTTTTAAACACCAAAAGTGCATCAAAACCAATAAGTGTGAAATGGCCCTTATATCTATCTTCATTGTTTGGTTAGTCTGATAGACCGCCAACACACACATTCTATGTATAGAATCCACGCACGGGTGGATTCTTGGGGCATCAGCATAAGCTGTCCAATTCCGAATTTGAATTCAATTATTTATTTAATTATGAAATACATTGAGTGAGGAGCTTCTGTAATATTACTTACTGCCTTGTTTATAGATTCATATGTATACAGAAATTTCTCTAAGGGGGAGGATTTACTAAAAGTGGAGCACACAGAATTTGGTGCAGTTGTAAACAGTAACAAATCATTTTCTAACTTCAGCTTGTTCAATTAAGCTTTGACAGCAAAATCTGGAAGCTGATTGGTTTCTATGTGCAGCTACATCAGATTTTGGGTGCACAAATTTTAGTAAATTCCCTCCTCTGTCAGCTGTGATTACAGTTTAAAGCAAAGTTCCACCTAAAAGGGGAAGTTCCACTTTAATGCTTTGCAGGCCCTTGTACTACATAGTTAAAGGTAAATCTAAAGGAAATTGAACAAGAAAATTGTATAATGTATGGTCAGCTTAAAGCGGAGCTCCACCCAAAAGTGGAAGCTCTGCTTTAGGCCTTTGTCCCCTGCTCCCCATTAAGGATTGGCACCTTTGGGGAGTGGGGGGGAGAGCGGGTACCCGAATTTGACAGGTACCCGGTCCCACTTCCGCTGCGATTGCCTAAGTGATTGGAAGCAGAGGTTGACCTCCCCCCTCCCTCCCTGTCGTCTTTTGGGACACGTGACAGGTCCCAGAAGACTACGGGGCATTCACAAAGCACAGCACTTCTCACGCATGCACAGTGGGCACCCGACTGTGAAGCCACAAGCTGTCACAGCCAGGTGCCCACACTAAAGATGAGGGAGAGAAGACGGTCGGTGAAATAGCGGTGGTGAGGACACCACTGGACTGAGGGACAGGTAAGTGGCTGTATTTTAAAAGTCAGCTTTTATTTTTTTTTTTTCAGCTGGAACTCCGCTTTAAAGAAGAAGTGAAGCAAAAGTCTTTTTAGACAAAATACAGGAGGGTTATAACCCCCGTCTATTTTTGTTTGCTATCTCTGTCCCATTTGGGAGATTTCCCTTCTCTATCTGTCCCATTGCCACAAAAAAGAGAAGTTAGAGGAAATCCCTCCAAAATAAGGGAAATCCCTGGTTGTCACCATAACTACTGTCAAAATGTGGGATTTTCTTTCACCTTCACTCTCAGTAATAATGGTCCCTAGGACAAATAGAGAGGGTGAAGCTCCCTAAAGCCAGCCATACACTCTGCAATAAGATTCTACAATCTCCTTTAGATCTACTAACAATTGTGTAATATGAGGATCTGTGTGATTTTTGGTAAATGTAAATGAGACTGGACTGGGATTGTACAATCAGATTATTGTGTGTATGGCAACGCTAACGAGGACACAGAAAGCAATAAAAACCTGACAGGTGTTCTAATCCCTCTCCATCCTATCCAAAACAAAAATAAACTTTTTGGCTGCAGTTGCACTTTAAGCACACGTGAGAATGTCTAGAATGTGTCACAAAAGAATGTGAAACATGCAAACAAGTATTATTGTGCAGTAAATGAATATATTATAAAAGTATGTCAGTGTAATCACCGTGTTAATGTATAACATTCTCTGTTTCTTTTAACTTTCCTATGCATAATTAGCTGTATTGTAAGTTCATTTTTATACTGTGCAGCTATGCAAATAAGTCTTCGTTGTACAAGCAGCCTGTCATAAGCAATAATTTTCTATGTTGTGTCCAGGGCTGGGACAAGGCAGGGGTGGAAGGGGCACCTGCACTGGGCACTGTCATAATCTGTGGAGAGGTTGTGTCCTCCTATCCTGCCCTCTATATCTTACCTGCTGCTTAAGCGTCATGTCAGATAGGTGATTCTGGCCATAGTGAGAAATTGCCAGCATCAGGATTGCTAAAGGGCTGTTTGTCTCTTCCTATGGAATTGTTTCCTCTGTTGTCACTGTCTCAAATGCTACTAAATCTCGGTCACTAGGGATGGTTGCAACATCTTGCTGCCTCAGCTAGTGATTGAGCAATTGAAAAGGGACAGACAAGAAGCCATTCGGTAATACTTCCGCTAGCTTTAGTGATCCTGCAGCTGGCATTTTTTTCACCACTGGCAGTAATGTCCACCTGAAATCAGCCTTACAAATCTTGACCAGAGAAACGAGGTCTTCCAATGGCATTTGCTCAGATCCTAACATATTCAACAGGTTATTGGGAAGACTCATGGCACTTTCTGTGAATTCTCTGTATAAGCACCGCATTCTGAAATCGCAGCCCCCTGATAATTATATGCATACCTTTTCTTCAGTTTTGGATAGAATAGGGAAGGGCTAAAGGTCCTGTCAGTTTATTCTTTGCTGTCTTTGTCATGTTGAGGACATTTTGTTCACTTTTCCATCATAAAGATGGAACAGGAATTGAGCAGAACCTCTTAACTTAGATAGTTGTACCTAGAACAGGTGTCACCATTGAAAGATTATTCCTTAATTCCTGCTCTGAGGACAACTATAACATTTTGAATTTTCCATCAATTTCTGTCTGGATGACTAAGCCAACAAGAGAAATGGGTTCAACCTCCCCAGTGGGAAACAGACAGAGGTTCTAAAAAGTTTTAGCTATATACTTTTCAAGCAATACATAGCAGTTGGTAAGCGCCATCCACTTTAGACCAAATCCATTTTGTGGGATCATTTATTGAAAAACGCGAAAACTTTTGAAGTGAAGCAACCAGGCAGGTTTCTGTGGGTAAGAACTTCAGTATTCATGAATCAGTATTAGCACATACAGTATTGCAACTGTAGCTACTATAGCAACTCACTAATTTAATATTAGTATATAATATGTCTCCACAATGATTTAGTAAGTATAGATGTAGCATTGCTCAACATACTTCTTACATTCTGTTCTATTTCTTAGCTCACAAGAGGGCGCTAAAGGTTTTTAATCTTTATGCATTCTATAGATAAAGGTAAAAAAAAAACTTTCTGTGTGCAGCAGCCCCCCCCCCAAAAAAAAACTTACCTGAACCCCATCTTGATTCAGCAATGTGCACGAGAGCCTAGGTTCTCCCAGGTCTCTCCCTCATTGTCTGAGACTGCAGCCGTAGCCATTGGCTCCCGCTAATGTCAGTCACAGCCAGTGAGCCAGTGGGGAGAGAGCAGGGGTGGGGCTGAGCAATGCTCCATGTGTGAATGGACACACAGAGCAGTGGCTGTGAGTGAGCCTGCTCTGGTGCTCAGAGAGCAAGCAGCTTGCTATGAGGGCACTAGGCAGGAGGGAGGGGCCTGAAGTGCCATCAAGGGATCCAAGAAGAGGAGGATTGGGGCTGCTTTGCAAAACATTTGCACAGAGCAGGTAAGTATAACATGTTTTTTATTAAGAAAAACCCTTTACTATCACTTTAAAATGGGAAACCAGCAGTATTTGGCATGCTGGATTCTAGCTTTGATTCCAGCAAAGAACTGTATTCTCATTGTATGTTTGGAAATATTTATATGAAGACTACAAGTGTATATACAAATTTGAAAGCAGGAACTTCATCAACCTATCAAACCTTGGTAGAAATTGTATGTAAGCATGTAATGGTCCTGGCTCATGGGTTGATTCTGGTACCTGTAATCTACCTCTTGAACTTAAGCTACCCAGATATATCAAATAGTGGAAGCTATGTGATGAAAGATCTTTTCCTGGTTTGATTTCCTGCTACCTCTGACACCAGCTTATCTTTATTTCTGTCTGGGGACACTTTGGGGAGATTTCCCCTCACATTCTGTCCTTTTCACACCTGTAAACAATTGACAGGTGTCAAAAGTTCTACAATTTCCTTACCTGACAGGAAGTGAGGGTAAGAACCAGACAGAGGCTGTAACCCTTCCCTGCTCAAACTGATTCATTCTACCTCCGGATAGAGCAAGCCAAGAGAAATTACAATGAGCCCATAGACATACTATTGGTTTCTAAATTAACTGTAACCAGCCGGACTGAGAGGGGATCAATTCTATATCAAATGGTATTTTATCTATGGTAGGATAATGTAAAAATGTGATGCCACAGTAAGAACTGGTTTTGGACTATTACAAAGTACCACTGTCAACCTAAACTTTTTACATGTTTGCTTTACGCATTTTTACTATATGTATATCAAATATAATTTAAATAATATTTTTTTTTAATTTAGTGTTATGGGCGACTTGTCTGAGGCCTTGAAAGAAGCAACAAAGGAGGTCCACCAGGAAGCAGAAAACACAGAGTTCATGAGGAATTTTCAGAAAGGACAGGTCACATTAAACGAGTTCAAGGTAACATTTTTATTTAGGTGATCATGGCAGATCATGATAACATTGTGGAGATTTTACATGAACTTAGTCAGTATAAAGTGTTACATTTTCACTCTTAGGCTTCATGCACACTAATGGTTTTTTTTAAGTTAAAAAAATAGTGTTTTTTTTGGCAGCATTCAGAAGAGTTTAGGCACAATAGCATTTTATTAGCATTTTTACAATACATGTTGAGAAAAAAAAAAGCTTGAAAAGTTAGTAGCGTTTAGTAGCATTTTGTAGTGGTTAGGAGCATTTAGCATTTTTTTCTGTTGTAAAACTGCTCCAAAAAATGCAAACAGTTTTTTTTATGCTCCTAGATGCTGAAGCGCAAACAAATTTAATAGCATAAAGTGTATGAATGTAAGTTAGAGACTTTAGATTGTACGCCCCTTGAGGGTTAGAGACTGATGTGATTGTACAATATATACAGTGTGTAAAGCTCTGTGGAAATTGAAGGCGCTATAAAGTACCTGTAATAATAATAATAATAATAATAATAATAAAAAGTAGTGTGCATGGACACATAGGATAACACTATTTAGCTTCTAAGAGCAGAAAGAAAAATGCTAATAACAGCTTTTAAAGAGCTTAAAAACACGCTAGTTTGCATGGAGCCTTAAGATGTATCATAAATGGGAAGATATGCCAGGTCTTTCATCTGATAATCTGACTCTCTCTTTTATAGCTTGTCATGTCATCCTTATACTATGTGTATGAAGCCCTTGAAGAAGAGATTGAACGCAACAAAGAAAATCCAGTGTTTTCCCCACTGTATTTTCCTCTGGAACTACATCGCAAAAGTGCTTTGGAAGAAGATCTTGAATATTTCTATGGACCACAGTGGCAAAAAAAGCTAAATTTCCCACAGTCCACTAGAAATTATGTAGAGAGGCTTCATCATATCGGTCGTAAGGAACCAGAGTTGCTGTTAGCCCATGCATATACAAGATATTTAGGAGACCTTTCAGGTGGTCAAGTTCTCAAAAAGATTGCTCAGAAAGCACTTCAGCTGCCAGCCACTGGGGAAGGACTGGCCTTTTTCACATTTCCCCATGTTACAAATGCAACAAAGTTCAAACAACTATATCGCTCCAGAATGAACTCTATAGATTTTGACAGTGCTACAAAAACAAGGGTCTTAGAAGAAGCAAAGACAGCATTTGTGCTTAATGTAAAGGTAAATATTCTATATATATTTGCTGGACAAGAAAAATTCCCTTCAAAGTGATAGATTAATATTTTGTCTAAATTAATTATTAATTTGTGAGCACTACTGTACATCTTTTTTTTTTTTTTCCAAGAAATTTTTATTGAGATATGAAAGGCATAACAAGTCATAAACAAATACGGATCGCAGTCCGCGCAAGTCTTTAAGCATGTTCTCCCGTAACGCAGACGGGTTCAGGACATATAAGTAAATCGTAGCACAACCTGAAATACAGTCCTAAGAGGAAGGCATAGTATATACCCATAGCAATGATGTTAGCAGTATGTAATATATAGAAAGACGGGGTACAATAGTCCTTGTGTAGGGAGATCTAAAGAAACAGGACAGTGAGGTATATAACAATAGTCGTGTCAACTCAAGGCATATATGTCTTAGGATTCCGTACCTGAACATTATACTGTACATCTTAACCTGATAATCATAATGGAGACAGATTAGCACATTAATTAAATGTCACAATGTTTAGCTGCTATTTTATTAATTGTTGCCATTACCATTAGCACTAAGACCCCTCTCCTTCCAGCTATGCCTTGCCCCCCCCCCCCCCTTTCATAGCTGTACTATGGCTGGTGCAGAACATTTCGCTACCACTCCAATAGTAAAAATAAAGTGTATGAATTATTACTCTTCAAAGGAGCCAGTTTGTTTACCATCATTTGGCTTAAAAAGTTGGACCCCTACTACCTTGATACTTGGCATTGCTTGTGCATCAAGCATTGCTTGTGTTACAAGATTCAGAAACACTATAACAATTTTGTGTAAAATACTATTTATGATGTCCACACAACCCTAGCTCCACATTAGTATATGGGCCTGATTAACAGATGAATTCAGAACAGTGTCGCAACTCTCATGTAGGCTACGCCTGCTTGCACTACAGTAGAGTAAAAAGATTGTGGCAGAGGGCATGACCATCAGCATTGTTGCTGTCGATTCGCAATCCTGTAGCTTGTCAATCAGCACCTGGCCACACCTAGCACTGCCCATTACTTTTTGGCTCTGCTCTTCCCACTGTGATCTGCAGTGTCTGGAAGGGGGTGCATATGAGACGCAAATGAAAGAGGAATTGGCTCAGTCAGGGCAGGTATTGAAAGTCTATTGTTTACTGTATGAGGCTTGTGCAATACATAGTAATTGGATTTGTTAGTTGTTTAGACAGTCATGCAGGAGCCTTTAGTTGTATGTTAAGTTTATGTGTAACAATGTGGTTCACAGTTATTAAGGTCTACCCAGGGCTAAAGATGTGGAGCTGGACCTGAACCATGGAAAAAGAGAGTACCCATTTACTGTATATCCTGATATGCTCTTTATCTATGGCCTTTTAATTAAAAAGAAGCAAGCTGTGCACAGGATTTTGCTATTGTTGCCATGCCTGTCCTATTTCATTTTTATAAAAATAAAATATATAATTATTATATATATAATTTAGTGTAAACTATTATTTCTAATTTAGTGTATTTTTTTTAGGTGTTTGAAGAATTACAAATCTTATCGACAAGACAGAATGGCAATTTAACAGATGAGGATCCAACATTAAGAAACAGAGTACCCAAATCAATGAAAGGTTAGATAATATGATCCACTTTGAATTGATTTTTTAAGATGCAAAGCAATACCAATGAAATAGTAATAATTAATGTGCTTTTGAATGTTCGGTTGTAGCTTTATTCGTTGCAGGGCATGTATTCTTAGTTGTAGACTGGTGCTCAACATAGAGGAGAGGAAATAATATTTAAGCAACGTTTGCATTATTAATTCACTGGATTTGATCCTAAAATCTTATCCATTGGGTTTTCTTTGTGCAGATTTGGGTTTTTAAATTTCATTTTTGAAAACCTGGCTTCTAATAAAGGATATTGGCTGACATAGTAACAGATTTAGCACTCCACCATGCTGTAAGCAGTTCATGTGGGCATTGAGAAAGGGGTCCTAAAAAGTGGGCATAAGGACAGGGGAGAAGTTACCCCCTCCCAAGCGACCTATATAGGGGTCAGTTGGATAGGTTTTTCTAATTACTTTATAAGAAATAAAGACACTTCTCCCTCTTCCACAATGCCTTACAAATTTTTTTTTCATTTGCGTGCTTTTCAAAAAAAAAATGAAGCAAAGAATTTTAATCCAATATTAATGAATACAGTTACCTTATAATTGTGTTAAGGTTTACAGTAAAGAGGAGTGAATAGCTAGAAATATATATATATATATATATATATATATATATATATATATATAGTAGCCTATCACAGCTCTTCCCATATCCTCTTCCCATGCTTTGAAGTCTACAGGAGGGTTTCTAAGGAACTTATCTTCAGACACATCATTTATCCAATAAGTCTTTTAAAATGCAGAAGTGATCTCTTAAGGGGTCAAAAGGGTCCCTTTTACTGGTTCTTATAAGTGGGAATTGAAATCATATGTACTTGCAATGTGGATCAGTCATTTTTACAAATATTCATGTATTTGAAAATCCTTGTCAAATGTACTTTAGTAATTTCCCATTGTTCTCTAACTTTATCATTAATAGAATACATCAAAATACCCTACTCAGAAAAAATGTATATTTGTCATTTAAGTAGAAATAGTATGGACAGGCAGAATACTAACATATGACTAACTATTTACATTTATTTATTCCTTCCCTTTTTTAGCAGGAGACACCAACTACAGGATCCATACCTCTGAGAAGACAGCTTTCTTCAATCAGTTTCCTAGATGGGTTGCCATTGGTGGATGTGTTCTCCTGGCCATTATGGGACTTTACATTTTATAAAAAATGTTTTTAACAATGGTCATATTGAAAAAAATCTAGGCATCCCTAATATGTAGCAACTGTTGTCTGGAAAGAAGACAATTTTTTAGATGATTCATAACTGTTACACCAAAATGCAAATAATCATGTTTGATTGTTTTTTCTAAATATAAATCTATCATGCCTGTTTATATCATTCCTAAAAAGCAGTGCTACATTCTGCCTTTATCATGCCATTATTTATTCAATACAATAATTGAAAAATAATTGAAACTTTCCTGCAGGTCTTCTTTCATTCTATAACATGATTCACTAGGCCTTCATGTACTTCCATTATGAAGACATGAAACATGAATGAGCATGACATCTAAATCAATGGAGCTATCTAACATATCCAGTAGTGGTATTTGGGAAATTGTTGCCTCATCTTTCAAAAATTATATGCAGTATATACATATGAAATATTCCTACTCACAGTTATCTGCAAAACCTATTACAACATTTGCAATACAATTATTATTTGAGAAGATGAATGACAGTTTTATAAAAAATCTTAACACTGTGTAATACTTTTACATGTAAATTGGATATATTGATGTATACCTTATAACAACTGAGACACAGATAAAAATAAGCCATAATTACATGAGCAACTTCACAATTTTACATGAGCAAGAAGAAATTAAGGACAAAGTGTTACAAAGTACCATAGGTATTATTTTTGAAAAACATAGCCTGTAATAAAAGTGTTTTTTTTTCTAAATTTATGGTTCTTAAAGTAATAATTTGCCATGAAACTTCTTATATGTATATGTTCTTAAGAATATTGTAAATAAATGTTGTAAGAATATTTTTATATCTTATGTAACAGACATATGTAATAATCAGTCCAGGTGATTGAACTAAATGTTTTTTTTACAAACTAAAAATAAATGTTTTACTAATCTGTAATAAGAAATGGCTCTATCATTTATATTTCAAAGAAATATATTTTGCTCAATTCAGTTTATTGAATGTTAGTTTAAAATAAAAAAGGGGTAGAGAATAAAGAAGGGGGAGGGGGTACAAAAGTTACACCATGAGCGCACCATATTTCAGCATGAAGAACATGCACATTTAGCTATAGGTAACATTTAAAAGAAATATATTTTTATTACACTGCAGGGGCAGCTTACAATGTCTTGAGATATATATATGTAAACTCAAGACATTGTGAGATTATACGGCCCTGGGATAAAAGGAAGATCCATGTCCAAAGCATAAATACATAAAAAAAAGTTATTTCATCTATAGTTCAGCTTTGAAACAGCAAGCAGAAAACAGCACATGAAATTTATGCTACCTATAAAATAACTGCTTTGATTTCTATAAGTATTTGGGTGTAACTACATGGAATTTCCAGAACAACATGGTAGGTTATTTGCTGGGGGATAAAGGAGGGGGAGTAGGGGAGAAAAGAAGAGAGATTGGGGATGGGTGGTTGGAGGCTGGTCAGAGGGAAGAGAAATTAAAGGTCAGAAAAGGAAAGATGGTGGTGTCTGTGTCTATGTGAGAAGTGATCTCAGAGTGAGTGTGAAAGTGGACCTAGTTGATGGAGAGTGTGATGAGGCTGA
Organism: Staurois parvus; assembly: GCF_062004578.1. Lineage (NCBI taxonomy): Eukaryota > Metazoa > Chordata > Amphibia > Anura > Ranidae > Staurois > Staurois parvus. The sequence continues at coordinate 27,333 of NW_028318076.1, read as the reverse complement.
AGCATTATGGGTGGAACTGCATATGGGGGTGCATACTACAAAGGTAATCATTGGATTTTTCTTGAGGCCTCCCAGTGTTAACGAGGAGGTGGAGACTCAGCTCCTTGCAAAGATCATAAGGGCTGGGACAGTGATAATAATGGGGGATTTTAACTACCTGGAAATTGACTGGAGTGATGGTACTGCAGGAACAGTTAAAGGGCAAAAATGTATACGCCTACTACAGGACAATTTTATGGTACAGTTCATAGAGGTCCCAACTAGGAATGATGCTCTGCCTGACCTGGTAATCTCAAACCATGCAGAGCTTATTACGAACGTCCATATAAAAGAACATCTGGGTAGCAGTGACCATAACATGATTTAATTTATTGTTAGCTGTAAACATCAAGCACATACGAGAACAATAAAAACGCTCAACTTTAAGAGAGCTAATTTTCCAAGCCTAAGAGCTGCTCTCCAAGACTTAGACTGAGAGGGAATATTGGCATCAATGAACACAACACAGAAATGGGAGTTCTTCAAAAAGACTGTATGTGAACACATTACAAAATATATTCCCATGGGCAACAAGTTTAAAAGGCGAAAAATCAAACCTATGTGGCTTACGACCAAAGTTAAAAAAGCTATAGATAATAAGAAAATATAAAAATGAAGGAACGCTATCATCGTTTAAACATTACAAAGAATATAACAGAATATGCAAAAAGAAAATAAAGGCCGCAAAAATTGAAACTGAATGACAGATTACAACAGATAGCAGGACAAACCCCCAAAAATTCTTCAAATATATTAATAGTAAAAAGGTCTGGTCCAAGCATGTAGGCCCTTTACTAAATAATCTAGAGTGGGTGACTGGGGACAAAGAGAAGGCAAATTTATTAAATACCTTCTTCAGCTCTGTATATACAAAGGAGCATGGGGGAGCTTTTGTCCATAATGGGCATGGTATAGACCAGCAATGGGCAAACTACGGCCCGGCGGACCTTTTAATCCGGCCCGCGGAGCTAGGCTCCCGCTACGCTCCTCTCACAGTCCGCCCTGTTTCCTATGAGGATCTGTCCCCCCTCGACGTATCTGCGCATGTGCCGGAGATCGCCGATCGGCTGCTAATGCCTGAAACTGGCACATGCGCAGATACGTCGAGGGGGACAGATCCTCATAGGAGACAGATTTTCATGCTACACCGAACGGCGCGGGAACAAGAGGAACAAGATGAACGCGCGGAGCAAAGGTAAGTGAATTGACACAGGGGGGACTTGGGGACTTAATATGGGGGATGAATTAATATGGGGAATGAATTACTATAGGGGGGATGAATTACTATATGGGGGATGAATTACTATATGGGGGATGAATTACTATATGGGGGATTAATTACTATATGGGGGATGAATTACTATATGGGGGATGAATTACTATGGGGGATGAATTACTATGGGGGATGAATTACTATGGGGGATGAATTACTATATGGGGGATGAATTACTATGGGGGATGAATTACTATATGGGGGATGAATTAATATGGGGGATGAATTACTATATGGGGGATGAATTACTATGGGGGATGAATTACTATATGGGGGATTAATTACTATGTGGGGGATGAATTACTATGGGGGATGAATTACTATGGGGGATGAATTACTATATGGGGGATGAATTACTATATGGGGGATGAATTACTATGGGGGATGAATTACTATATGGGGGATGAATTACTATGGGGGATGAATTACTATGGGGGACGAATTACTATATGGGGGACGAATTACTATGGGGGATGAATTACTATGGGGGATGAATTACTATGGGGAATGAATTACTATATGGGGGATGAATTACTATGGGGGATGAATTACTATATGGGGGATTAATTACTATGCTTACTATGGGGGAATATTACTATACTTACTATGGATGACACATACACATCATTCATCTACTCTTGGTCCGGCCCCCGGGTCCAATATATGAACCCATTGCGGCCCTCAAGTCAAAAAGTTTGCTCACCCCTGGTATAGACACAGCTCCAGATGATCCACATTGGCTGAAAATTGATATGATCCAGAAATATTTAGACAGAATAAAGGTGAATAAAGCACCTGGACCGGATGGCATACACCCTTAAAGAATTGAGCTATATTATTTCAAAGCCATTGTTTCTAATTTTTAGGGAATCTTTAATGACTGGCATAGTACCACTGGATTGGAGTAAGGTCAATGTGGTGCCTATATTTAAAAAGGGGTCAAAATCTTTACCAAGTAATTATAGACCTGTTGATTTAACATCTATAGTTGGGAAGATACTGGAGAGTTTAATAAAAGACCACATAGATGAGTTCTTGCTGGAAAAAAATATTTTAAGCAACAGACAACATGGATTCATGAAAGACAAAAGTTGTCAAATAAATCTGATTTCTTTATATGAGGAGGTGAGCAAAACCTTGGACAGAGGGGTGGCGGTGGATGTGGTATACTTGGACAGAGGGGTGGCAGTGGACATGGTATACTTGGACAGAGGGGTGGTGGTGGACGTGGTATACTTGGATTTTGCAAAAGCGTTTGACACAGTTCCCCACACATGGCTAATGTGTAAGGTAAAGTCTACAGGCTTGGAAAAATCTGTATGTAAATGGATAGAAAACTGGCTAAAAGATCATATTCAGAGAGTAGTGGTTAATGATTCATACACGGAATGGTCTGGGGTTGTTAGTGGTGTACCCCAAGGTTCAGTGTTGAGACCCTTACTCTTCACTATATTTATAAACGATATAGGGTCTGGAATTAAAAATCCAATTTCAGTCTTTGCAGATGACACCAAGCTGTGCAGTGGAATAACGCCCTTACAGGATGTCTCCAAATTACAAGCCGACCTCAATGCACTGTTTAATTGGGGAACTATTATTATTATTATTATTATACAGTATTTATAAAGCGCCAATAGTTCGCTCAGCGCTGTACATTACAAAGACTATGTGGCAAATGTGGTTTAATGTTGATAAATGTAAGGTTATGCACTTGGGGGGTTAAGAATATGCATGCATCATACATACTGGGGGGGTACAACTGGGGGAATCAATGGTGAAGAAGGATCTGGGGGTTCCGGTAGATCACAAGCTTAATAATGGCATGCAATGCCAAGCTTTCACGTAAACTGATTAATTTACATGTATTGGGATTTTTTTTTTAGCAAAACATGTAGCAGAATACATTTTGGCCTAAATTTATGAAGAAAGTTGATTTTATAAATTTTTTTACTGGATCTGTTTTATAGTAAAAAGTCAAAAATATTGTTTTTCAAAATTGTCTGTATTTTTTTGTTTATAGCGCAAAAATTAACGCAGAGGCGATCAAATGCCACTGAAAGAAAGCTCTATTTGTGGGATCAAAAGGACATTTTTTTGGGTGCAGCATTACATGGCTGCACAATTGTCAGTTAAAGTAACGAATAGCAGTATCGCAAAAAATGGCCTGGTCAGGAAGGGGGGTAAATCCTCTGGAGGGCAAGTGGTTAAAGCGGTAGTAAAGGCCGCTTTGTGATTTTTACCTACAGGTACGCTTATGATAAAGCTTACCTGTAGATGAAATGAATATCTCCTAAACGTGCACTGTTTAAGAGATATTTTCTGTTTATGGCTACCGACGCATGCACTCTGAAGAACACATACCTGTGCCAATTTCTTCAGAGCACTGTGCCGTGGCCCCTGACTCCCGTGCGCATGCACGGGAGTGACATAATTGTGGCTTGGCCAGTAAACCAGAAGGGAGACCCAGAACGGCTAAGAATATGCATGCATCATACATACTAGGGGGAGTACAACTGGGGGAATCAATGGTGGAGAAGGATCTGGGGGTTCTGGTAGATCACAAGCTTAATAATGGCATGCAATGCCAAGCTGTGGTTTATAAAGTAAGCAAAATCCTCTCTTGTATTAAAAGAGGTATAGACTCCAGAGAGAGAGATATCATATTATCGGTACAAATCATTAGTAACACCTCATCTGGAATATGCAGTTCAGTTTTGTTCACCAATTCACAAAAAGAACATTGGGGAATTGGAGAAAGTACAGAGAAGGGCAACCAAACTGATAAGAGGCATGGAGGAGATCAGCTATGAGGAAAGATTAGAGGAACTGAATGTATTCTCTCTTGAGAAGAGGAGAATAAGGGGGGATATGATCAACATATATAAATACATCAGTGGTTCATATTGTGAACTCAGTGTTCACAGAGGACAAGGGGGCACTCTTTATGTCTGGAGAAAAATAAATTTAATGTCCAAGTACAGAAAGGTTTCTTCATAGTAAGAGCTGTGAAAATGTAAAATAGCCTCCCTCAAGAGTTGGTTCAGGCCAGCTCAATGGATTGCTTTAAAAAATGCCTAGATACTTTCTTGGATACACAGAATATAACTGGTTACAACATTTATAGGTAAAGTTGATCCATGGAATATCCCCTTTTTTCCCCCTGAAGAAGCAAATTGGATAATGCTTTGCTGAGTTTTTTCCTCTGGATCAACTGTGGGTGTAAGATTATAACTTTTTTTTTAATGGTTGAACTGGATGGACTTTTGTCTTTTTTCAGCCAGACAATATAAAGGGAAACAATACAGCAATGATACAGTTCAATACAAGAGGGTTAGGAGGGCCCTGCTCCTTGGAGCTTACAATCTAAGAGGGAGGGGATTGTGGTACAAAAGGTAATAACTGTGGGGGGTGAACTGATAGGAAGAATAGAAGATTCTGTTATTAGCCGAAGGCAGGATAGGCTTCCCTGAAGAGATAGGTTTTCAGAGATTGCCTAAAAGTGGGCAGAGTAGGCGATAGTCAGATAGATTGGGGTAGAGAGTTTCAGAGGATGGGGGAGGCTCTGGAGAAGTCCTGGAGACGAGCATGGGAGGAGGAGGCAAGGGAGCTAGAGAGCAGGAGGTCATGGGAGGAGCAGAGAGGATGGTTTGGGTGATATTTGGAGACAAGATTGGTGATGTAATTTAGGGCAGAGTTATAAATGGTTTTATACAGTGAAAGAAATAAGTATTTGGTCCCCTGCTGATTTTGAATGTTTGCCCACTCACAAAGAAATGATCAGTCTAAAAAATGAAGTGTATTGTAACACTGAGAGACAGAATAGCAACAAAAAATTCAAAAGAAATGCATGTCTAACAAATTATGCACTGATTTGCATGTTCATGAGGGAAATAAGTATTTGATCCCCTTCACAAAACATGACTTAGTACTTGTTGGCAATCACAGAGGTCAGACGTTTCCTGTAGTTGGCCAACAGGTTTGCATACATCTCAGGAGGGATTTTGTCCCACTCCTCTTGGCAGATCCTCTCCAAGTCATTAAGGTTTGGTGACTGATGTTTGGCAACTCGAATTTTCAGCTCCCTCCACAGATTTTCAATTGGATTAAGATCTGGAGACTGGCTAGGCCACTCCAGGACCTTAATGTTCTTCTTAAGCCACTCCTTTGTTGCCTTGGCCGTGTGTTTTGGGTCATTGTCATGCTGGAACACCCATCCATGACCCATTTTCAAAGCCTTGGCTGAGGGAAGAAGGTTCTCACTCAAGATTTGACGGTACATTGCCCCATCCATCATCCCTTTGATGCGGTGCAGTTGTCCTGTCCCCTTAGCAGAAAAACACCCCCAAAGCAGAATGTTTCCACCACCATGTTTGACAGTTGGGATGGTGTTCTTGGGGTCATAGGCAGCATTCCTCCTCCTCCAAATAAAGTGAGTTGAGTTGATGACAAAGAGCTCGATTTTGTTCTCATCTGACCACAACACTTTCAACCAGTCCTCCTCTGCATCATTCAGATGTTCAGTGGCAAACTTCAGACGGGCCTGGACATGTGCTTTCTTAAGCAGAGGGACCTTGCGGGCACTGCAGGATTTCAATCCTTGTCGGCGTAGTGTGTTACCAATTGTTTTCTTGGTGACTGTGGTCCCAGCTGCCTGGAGATCATTGACAAGATCCTCACGTGTAGTTCTGGGATGATTCCTCACTGTTCTCATGATCATTGACACTCTACGAGGTGAGATCTTGCATGGTACACCAGACCTAGGGAGACTGACAGTTGTTTTGTGTTTCTTCCATTTGCGAATGATAGAGCCAACTGTTGTCACCTTCTCCCAAAGCTGCTTGGTCTACAATCTTGTCCCTGACATCCTTGGACAGCTCTTTGGTCTTTGCCATGGTGGAGAGTTTGGAATCTGATTGTTTGATTGCTCCTGTGGACAGGTGTCTTTTTTACAGATAACAAAATGAGATTAGCAGCACTCCCTTTAAGAGACTGCTTCTAATCTCAGCTTGTTACCTGCATGAAAGACACCTGTTAGCCAGAAATCCTGCTGAATGATAGGGGATCAAATACTTATTCCCCTCATGAACATGCAAATCAGTGCATCATTTGTTAGACATGCATTTCTTTTGAATGTTTTGTTGCCATTCTGTCTCTCTGTGTTACAATACACCTACCATTGGATTTTTAGACTGATCATTTCTTTGTGAGTGGGCAAACATTCAAAATCAGCAGGGGATCAAATAGTTATTTCCTTCACTGTATATACAATATAAAGGGAGACAGTACAGCTACAATACAATCGAAACAAGAGGATTAAGAGGACCCTATGCATAAGAGCTTACAATCTAATAGCTCACCTGTAATCATTACTCTCCATTACTATATCCAAAAACTTTTCTCTTTCTACTTTAAAAGTTGTCAGTAAGTTCATATTGGTGAAGACACACTGCTAATTGTTCTTAGTTCACATTTCCACAGACCAGTCTGTCAACATCAATTACTCCTAAGACATGGCAAGCCAGCCAGTCAAAATTCCCGCCCCTCAGCTTCCGGCCGCTGTCAGGCAGCGCGGACAGCCTGGCCCGGGTCCTATGAATGGGGGTGTGACGTGGCAGAGCAGAGAGACTAGTGGAAGAAGTACGGAGGGATCTGTGAGAGGCCGGGGGGTGACCCGGAGCGGGCAGACATGGCGGGCTGGGGTGGATTTTCAGAGTCCGAACTGAGGAGACTCAAACAGCAGCGAGGTACACTAATATTCCGCCGGGTATAATGGCTGACACTCGTAGACTGTGTGGAAAGTTTCCTGCTCTGTACATGGATGCATGAATGACCCGAGCAGTGTGAGGACCTGTGGAGGGGATGGCTCCATGTACAGGCATTCTATATACTGACTCCTGTCTGTCTTCAGGTGGTTTTACATTAATGGTGACTTGCAGGTGTGAGTTTTCTTGTACATGGTTCCATCGATCCAGCCTGGTCCAACACCTCCTCCATACCTGGCCGATCCCTGTGGAAGCTGACAATTACTATGGTAGCTGTCCTCACTGTCTTCTGGGACCTGTGGTGAACGTCTGCCTGGAGGACCCACAGGAGGTCACCTGGGCGTTACTGTACGTCTTGTATTATTGTCCACAGATGCAGTATTCTATGTCCTAGGTGGAGGCAGGATGGTGACATCGTCCAATCAGAGAATGCGTTGCATCTATTGAGAATAATGCAGGGGGTTCTGTAAGTGAGCGACCTGCTGTGTTCACTATACAACCTGGGCAGCTGCTCAGCACTGAACCTGGAAGCTAGCAGTGATCACGGTTGCAGCAGTCCCTACTGCTTATTCTCTGCCTCCACAGGGATCTCACTGGAATGGCATGTGCATAGTTACAGTACATTAGTCCAAGCTGGACCAGTGTAACTGCAAAAATAGCCGTACCTGGAGTGCAGCTCTAACCTCTTGCTGCGAGGTCTGCATGTCGGGATTGTGCATAAATCTGACAAGCAGACTCCTGCCTGTCACGTGGCTGCTTCCACACACCCTGGTAATGGCACCCTGCTGTGTTTCCTGTGCTCCACTTGCCCATCTTTGGGCCCAGGGCCAACAAGGTGGGTGGAGGGAGAAGAGAGGACGCCTGTGACCTGGAAAGCGACGTATTTGACATCACTTTGTGGTCACCCTATCACTTTAGTCCAAGCTGGACCAGTGTAACTATGCATAAATAGCTGTGTGCATTGTCTATTAGACCCTGCATGTCACATTAAAGAGAACCTGTCCCCTAAAAATCACCACATAGGCAACTTTGTCCCTTTATGTGATGGAAATATACTATATATATATATATATATATATATATATATATATATGAGGCACCCTCGCATATACTCGTACAAACGTAGATGCACGTGTTGGGGGGGGGGGGGGCGCCCTCCTACGTGTGTAAACATCGATTGCAATACACATGTTACATATCGCCACGCACGCTGGAGTGAGAGCAATAATTCTAGCACAAGACCTCCTCCATAATGGTAAACTGATTACCTGTAGGGGCTTTTGGAATGTGATCTATAGAAAATATAGGGCACTGAAGTTTGTCGCCATTTCTCAGGCGTACATTTAAGGTCTGACATGTTGGGTATCTATTTACTTGGTGGAACCTCGTCCTTTGTATGTTACCAAAAATGTATGTAATTTTTTTGCATTTGTGTTTCTTATCACCTTTGCGGTGATATCAGGTGACCTAGTAAATTGGAACTAGCACTATTTTATTTTCTAGGGTGTCTGTTTTCAGAAAATGTATGTTTGTGGGTTTTGTGTAATCTTCAGGCCGAAAATGATTTTTTTAAAGGTGTGCAAAAAATGGCTCTGACATTCTCTCCCTGGTGTGACCAGTGTACATTCAGGGGATTTTGACAAACTGTTGCAGATTCCTACTTTTTGTTGTTCTGCAGAAATAGCTGTGTCTATGTGCAGAATGAATCTGTATGGGAATGGTTTTAGAATTAACAATCAGCTGCTACACCTTCAGGGCTCTAATGAAGAAAATTGCAGGGTCTGTATTTCGTGATTTTTCTTTGGGAGTGTCTTGCCAAAACTGCCATTTTTATTGCAGAGGATGCCCACAATTTGACAGTGCAGACTGCTTGGAAAATCAGTAAGACAATCACATATCCATCTGTGTACAGACTGCCTCAATGCTGTCATATTGTGTTCTATGGAAAATTACAGCGCCTCAGATTGTAATTGGATGTTTAAAAAAAAACAAAAAAAAAACTTCCTTTTTCAATGTGACTTGTGTCGCAATTATATACGCTATATTATTGTTTCTTTGCTTATTGTGTTTTTTTTTTGCTATTTCCCCCCACCCCCCCCACCCCACCCCCTTGGAAAGTGGAATTACCCTTTTACAGTTGAATTCCAGGCTACACCTTACTAGTTTTAAAATGTGACCCTCCCGCAACACTTATACTAATTAACGTGTGTAGGAAAGATATATCTCTATCTATTTTCAGGCCGCTTCGGTCATGTTGTTCAGCTCTCCTGTGTCAGCCAGCAGCAGTTGCAGGGGAGAAGAGGAACCTTCGACAACTGATGGGCCATGGGTACCTATGAGTTACTTTGCTGCACCCAGGCATTGCCAGCTGTTGTGCAACTCTCTCCTCTCCCTTCAAGCCACTGATGACTAACAAGGGATTGTGACCAGAGCGAGCTGAAAATAGGTCAATATGCAGATCTTTCTTACACAGGTTAGTCAGTATAGGTGTTAGGAGAGGGCAGGGAGCATTTTTAGGACTAGTTAGGTCTAACCATGGAATTCAGATTTGGTCACCGGTCATACCACTGTGTTTTAAAATTGCGCGATTTGTGTGAAATTTCAGGTGCGGTTTGCTTCTTGCAAGTTGCAATGCGATTTCCATTCTATTCTATGCATGTGAAATCACAACAAAACTGCAGAAAAGGTAATGCAAGAACTACTTTAGAAATCATGCTGCAGCAAATCTCACATGTTAAGACAGTGACATTCATTAGATGTGATTTCGGGTGCGATTTCAATTCCCAAATCACACCGGTATGGCTGGGCCCTAAAGCAGTAACTAATGTTAGGTTGATTTACTGAGCTACAATTGTTTTATCTCAGTTTCTCATCAAAGTATTTAATTCACTCCAACCAGAACTTTGTTTAACCACTTTCTGACTTGAGTTATACCCAAAAGACTGGTTCTGTGAGGGTGTCTTTTGAAGTCCTTCCAGAACTCTGCCCCCCTGTTCTTTGTGATTCCTGTGTCCTTCGGACATAGCTGATCACAGAGAGAGGTAAAGGGCCAATCACAGCGACCCTTTACCACATGATCAGCTGTGTCCAGTCACAGCTGATCACAGTGTAAATAGACTTGCCACTTATCTTCTCGATGCGCGCTGTGACAGCGTGAGGAGAAGAGGCGGTAACCGATGATACTCATGGTAATATCTACACTGATGATAATCAGGGCACTGATCATCAGTGCCCTGATTATTCGTGCAGTCCCATAAGTGCCCATCTGTGCTGCCTCATCAGCGCACATCATTGAAGGAGAAAAATTAGTTCTTAGCAAAGTTTTATAACAAACTAAGAAAAATGTTTGTTTTTTTTAAGAATGTTTTCATTTGTTTAGCAAAAAATTAACCCAGTGGTGATCAAATGCCACCAAAAGAAAGCTCTGTCTCAAAAAAAAAAGATAAAAATGTAATATGGCTACAGTGTTGCCTGACTGCAATTGTCATTCAATATGCGACAGTGCCGACAGCTGCAAATTGGCCGGAGCAGAAAGGGGGTGAAAATACCTGGTAGGCAAGTGGTTAATGTGTTGGAGGGAAGAGAATCCGAGGGATGGGAGGTGATAGGAAATCTCCCAATGGTGAGGCAAAGATACATCTGCACCGTTTTGTACATTGGGGAATGGTTACACTAAATGAGCTACTAATACTTGCATGATCTTGAAGTTTGTATAATGTTTCTCCTTTTGGGCTTCTTCCTTATACTGTCCCCTGGCTGTTCTGTCTGACTCCAGATATGTGGGCGCCCCCGTGCCTGTCAGGACCTGAAATTCACTGTGTGCTTTTCTCATTTAGAACTGGAATCCTGTAATCTCTCCTGTTTTAGAGCCAAAATTTCATTTAGTAAAAAATCCCAAAAAACAAAATGACTTTACTATCACTTTGACCACTTGACCTCCGCAATGTTTTACACCCTTCATGACAAGGGCATTTTTTTTTCTATTCACTATTCAGCACTGTGATACTTTATCTTGCAAATACTCAGTCTTGCAGCACTGTACCTAAATTAAATGTATCTATTTTTTTCACACAAATAGAGCTTTCTTTTGGTGGTATTTAATCACCACTGTTTTTTTATGTTTTGCAAGATAAACAAAAAATTGTGAAGAAAATGAAAAAAATACATTTTTCTTAGTTTTTGTAATAAAATTTTGCATACATTTATACCAAAATGTATTCTGCTACATTTCTTTGGTAACAATAACACAGATTAGTGTATATTAGTCTGTGAGAAAGTTAGTCAACAAACTATGGCGTGTGTGTATGTATGTGGTGCACCTGTGTTTTTGGAATAAAATCTTTACCTACTACACTGAGTGCTTCCCTATGTCTCCTGTGAGGAGCTTCTTCAATCCTTACAGCCCTAAGTGATCCCTGTGTCAGCTCCTGTGAAGGGGGAGGCTTATCCAGATTGATACTTCTCTGACCTGCTGGACCATTCTCACACCACATGAGGGCGTAGGATTTCCATCTTTCCCAGCTATTTCTTTGACCAGACCTGAGAGGAGAGGGGAGTCTTCAGGATATATATTCATATGCGTATTACTTATACGCTTTCTGGTTAGTGTGTATTTCTACCATTTGCACTGGGAATCAAGGAGCACTTTTTCATCGGACTGTGTTTCACTATTACTTCTCATCATCTTCTAATAGCGCTGCATTTTGTGTGTGTGTGTGTGTATGTATATGTGTGTGTGTGTATGTATATATGTGTATATATATATATATATATATATATATATATATATATATATATATGAATTTTGGGACTTTTTATGTGTTTTCCTTTAATGTTCAGCTGCTTTAACTGTTGAGAGCGCTTACTATATATTTTATTGTCCTCTTACATGTAAATTAATTGGTTTACGTGAAAGTTATAGTTTCTACAAATGGCAGTATATATACTGGAATTTTTTTTTCATACTAATAATGGTGACAATCAGCAACTTATATCGGGGCTTTGTGACTGCGCGTTGGCATTCTGACACTGAGTGGGAACTGACTAACTGCCACTGACATACCAGTGACTTTAGTAGTGATCAGTGCTAATAAAAATCACTGACACTGTACTAATGAAACTGGGCAGAAAGGGGTTAACATCTGGAGCGATCAAAGGGTAACAGTGTGCTGTGTGTGTTTTTACTGTGTGTGTTTTAGTAGGGAGACATGCCGTTTTGTATCTCTGCTGTGCAGAGAGATACAAAACAGCGACCTGTGTTTACATACAGGTCTCTCCCTTGTCCGCTTTCCCCAATGATTGCCGAGTGCTGACCGGGACCCGGTGACTGACACCTCTAGCCGCCAATAGTGTGCGTGCGTGCATGCCCCCTACCCGGAAATGCGAATCGCGTATAAATGCATGATTTTGCGCAGCCCTGTAGCAGTACTTCTGCTATAGGGCGGAGGGCAAGCAGTTAACATGAAAATAAACAAGTGAGATGGGAAAATTCTTCATTTAGTTGCATAATAATTCTGCACACTAATAGTTGCTCAGTAATTGTCCACGCATATATATTGTCCTAAGAAAGCCAAAACCTCACTTTTATTTTCTTAAATCTTCATGTTTGAGGTTTATTAATCCTTTGGATTGACCAAGAGCACTCTAGTTGTTCAATAATGAAAATAATCTTCAAAAACCAACTTTCCTAATTGTGCACACAGTGTACTGCCCTAATGACCCCTTTTTGGAAAGCAGGTAGTCCAAGGTATTTAGTAAGGGGCTTGGTGAGTTAGTGAGGTTCTGGTGTGTTTGTTTTTGTTTTTTTAAGCTGCATACTGTCACTAGTGTAGTACAGCATCATAATATGACTGGTATAGCCGTGATCAGGAATACTGACTAGTGGCAATATGTAAAAACAAAATTAGAATAATTTTTATTAAGTTTTTTTTAACATGGCTCAAAATGCTCGGGTACCCAGCACAGTGATCTGCAATCTGCTGTGCGTCCCAGTGGGCATGCCAGTGCTCATGTGCAGGGCGATGTACCAGTACATTGCCTAGCCTGTAGTTCCCACCCGTAGTAAATTTACTGTGGGCTGGCGGAAAGTTGATAACTGGTCATTCCCTATGTGAATTTCTGTTGGTTCCTGAATAACCACTTGCCCTCCTGAGGATTTAACACCCCCCTTCCTGACCAGGCCATTTTTTGCGTTATGGCACTGCATTACTTTAACTGACAATTGCGCGGTCATGCAATGCTGCACCCAAATGAAATTTACGTTTTTGGGGGTTTTCTTTCCCACTAATTTGAGCTTTATTTTTTGGTGGTATTTGATCACCTGTGCAATTTTTTGTTTGTTTTTTTTTTTTCTTTTACATTTTTGTGCTATTAAAAAAAAAGGCCGACAATTTTGAGAAAAAAAACAATATTTTTGACTTTTTGCTATTAAACATGTCCAGTAAAAAAAAAATCAAATTTATCATAAATTTAGGCCAAAATGTATTCTGCTACATCTGTTTGCTAGAAAAAAAAAATCCCAATACGTGTAAATTAATTGGTTTACATGAAAGATATAGCGTTTACAAATGTTGGTATAGATACTGGGATTTTTTTTTTTTTTTAACTAGTAATGGCGTTGATCAGTGACTTATAGAGGGACTGTGGCTGACATTCTGACACTGGGAGGAACTGACTTGATGTCCCTGATATCCCCAGAGACACCAATACAGTGATCAGTGCTGAGCGAATACTGTATAATAATCAGTGCTAAAAAAGTCACTGTACTAATGGAACTGGGCAGGAAGGGGTTAACATGAGGGTGATCAAAGGGTTAACTGTGCAGGAGTGTTTTACTAGGGGGCGGTGTCAGTGTGCTTCACTATAATCACACTGTGCACAGCCATCCAGAGCAGTGTGCCCAAGCTGACAGGGAGGAGGACTGTTAGTAAACAAAACAGTCCTCCTCCCCGTCGGAGATGCTCGGTTATCACCGGCCGGGACCCAGTGATTGACAGCCGCGGCCACGAATGGCAGCGCTGGTAGGGCTTACGTGCGCATCCTATCTAGAAATGCAATATCGTGTGTGTATATATACACATACGTGATTTTATGTACCCCTTCCACCCTGTAGCAGTATAGATGCTATAGGGTAGTGGGAATGCTGTTAAGAAAAACTCATGTATTGTTAGCATCACCCTGTCCTGGCTAGTTGTGTCCTAGCAATTGGCGAGTATGAAGAAATGCTAACAATGTTAGTATTTTGTGAAAAAAAGGCACATTAACACAATACATTTAATGCATGTGTGTGGTAAATATAGTGAATTTGGTGTGACTCTAGCCTCAGGGCTGGATTATTACCATTTCTGTTGTATTTAGCCTGCATTGACATGCACTATTGATTGTGGGGCGCTGTTTGTGGTCTTGACATGTCACATCTAGTCCAAAGCAAACTTATTTTAATCATTTCCAACCTGTCCTATAGCAGAAATAATGCTACAGAGCGGCACAGGTATACCAAATCGTGTGTGTGTGATTTTGCAGTTCTGGGTGCGGGATGCGGCCTCGGTTGTCAATCACTGGGTCCTGGCAGGTGATTACTTGCTGGCACCCGGTAATTGCCGAGTATTACCTACAGGGGAGAGAACTGTATATGTAAACAATAAATTTCTCTCCCCTGTCAGCTCCTGCACACTGATTTGTATGGCTCTGCATCAGTGAAACACACATACTGTAAAACAGCACACAGTTAACCCTTTGATAGCCCCATATGTTAACCCCTTTCTGCTCAGTGTCATTAGTACAATGTCAGGGCTTTTTATTAGCACTGATCACTGTATTGGTGTCATTGGGGATGTCAGTGACACCAAGTCAGTTCCCCCCAGTGTCGGAATGCCCGCTGCAGTCCCGCTATAAGTCGCTGATCGCCGCCATTACTAGTGTAAAATATTAAAGAAAAAAAATCTCCAGTGTGTGTGGTGTATATATACCACTATTTGTAAATGCTTTAACTTTCACGTAAACCAATTAATTTACACATATTGAGATTTTTTTTTTTTAGTAAAGACGTAGCAGAATACATTTTGCCCTAAATTTATGGCAAAACTGGATTTTGAAAAAATTTTTTATTGGACATGTTTAATAGCAAAAAGTCAATTATTGTGTGCTTTTTTTTTTCTCTCAAAATTGTCAGTCTTTTTTTTGTTTATATCGAAAAAAATAAACTCACAGGCCATCAAATACCACCGAAAGAAAGCTCTATATGTGGGGGATCAAAAGGACTTAAATTTCATTTGGGTGCAGGATCGCACAATTGTCAAAGTAACGCAGCGATGTAAATCCTCTGGAGGGCAAGTGGTTAATAACACAGTAAAATGCTAAACAGGATTCCACTGGCCATGCACTAGGCCCCGCCCCCTGCTCTCTACTCATTAACTTTGACTGACAATAGCAGGAGCCAGTGGATGGAACTTGGGTAAGTATTTGGGGGGAAGGGAGGTTAATGCTGCACATGAGAGGTTTATTTCTTTTTTAATTACGAAGCGCAGTCCCATAAGTGTGCAAAATACCTCAAAATTTACATATTACATTCATGGAATGTGCTTTCTCTAAAAATACACCAACATAATATAAATTATTTGCTTATATAATTATAAAGTATAGTCTCTTAATGTGCAAACGGGCAGTGATTCTGCATAACGTGCCACGAATCCTTCGTGCTTTCCTCCCACTTACTCACCAGGTCCCTCCCATGGACTCTTAAAAGAATAAGAGTCTATCGCGCTTGTGTATTATATAGGCTCATCTGTGTTTTGTAGTCCTCCTGTGAGTCTGATCCTCATTCTAATCCTCCATTGTCAGTTTCCCGTTCATGAGAATAAGCTCCTCATAAATTAGTATATAAAGAACAAAAGGGGGGGGGCCATATAGTGAAATATCGTTTCTATTAAAATTTAAATTAAAATAGTGTTCCACTCACATATGGCAGATAGAAAAGCATACTACTGGAAGTAGCGCCCCTCGGTGCAATAGTTCCAAGCTGATAATTTCATTGGGATTTATTCTCAGAAGTACCTCATTTCATATTTGTTCCTCTCCAATGATTTTCAACTTTATCTATATCACAAAATTTTAATTTTTTTGGATCTTTATTGTGATAAATCTTAAAATGATTTGACAAACTATGTTGTTGGAACCCCTTTTCTCTAGTAGTTCTTCCTACAAACTGCAGTACTGCATGTTATGAATTTTTTTTTATTTCATATCTTTTCCCAGTGATGTTAGACTGGAATTGTGTAGTTTTCTTTGAATCCTTCCTACAATTTCTACATGTTAAACATTTTTCCACCCACTTGGTCCAAAGAGGTTATCCTCTTCAAAGGAGGGCCAGAAATATTATTGACTAATTTATTTTTCAAATTTGGAGGTCGCCTATAGACAAATTTGGGTTGTTTGGGCAATATCCTAGCTAAAGTTTGATCTTCTTTAAGAATTGGACAGTGTGTTTTTTTGTTTGTTTTTTTTTTTTTTTTTTTTTTTGTTTTAACAGATCTTCTCTATTCATATTTTTTTATTTCCCCTTTAATCTTTTCCAACATGTTTCTTTTGTACCCTTTTTCCAAGAATATTTCTACTAATGTATTTGCTTGTTCTTCAAAATCCTGATCAGTTTCTTCTGATGCGCATGATTTTGACCTTTTTTTTTATGGCCCCCAACCATTTCGGGCGGTGTCCACTATTGATGGGAATGTAACCATTCCTGTCTGTCTCCTTAAAATATGTGCGCATATTGATGCATTCTCCCTAGGTAATTATCTCAAAATCCAAATTATTGAACTTTTTCCTATCATTTTTCAGCCTCCCACTTACTCCTAAATATATTCACTACGGTGGGGGCATACTTAGCCCTCATAGCTACCCCTCTTTTTTTGGGCATAGAAGCAATGATTATGCCAGAAATGGTTCTTTTTCATAGCCAGTTCTAATATGTTTATCTTGAATGCTATATGCTTATGTCTTAACGTGGATCTCTCTCTAACCGATTCCCTACCACGCTGTAGCCGAAGGATGGCTACCATGCGGTTGTCTGGTTCTAGGACGATGTCCACGGATGTCATTCCAGAGCGCGCACCCGGCGCCACCAGTGATCATTGTGTCCTACGGACACAGCTGATCACGTGATGCAGTAAACGGCCAATCACAGCTGTCTCTTACCACATGATCAGCTGTGTCCAATGATACAGCAGATCACCGGGTAAACTACAGTTGCCAGTTATCGGCTGCACTGTCCTCACGCTGTCACAGCGTGAGGAAGGTACTGCTGAGAACCGGCAATTGTCAGCAAAGGGATCGACACTGATCAGTACCGCCTGTCAGTGCAGCCTCATCAACGCACATCAGTGAAAGAGAAAAAACACCTCTTTGCAAAATTTTATAATAGAAATCAAGAAAAACTTTTTTTTTTTTTTTTCACCTTTTTTTTGGTCTATTTTGTTTTTTTTTTGTTTATAGTGCAAAAAAAATAAAACACCCAGCGGCGATTAAATACCGCCAAAAGAAAGCTCTGTGTGTGGAAAAAAATGATAAAAATTTCATATAGGTACAATGTTGCATGACTGCGCAATTGTCATTCAAAGTGCGACAGCTCTGAAAGCTGAAAATTGGCCTGGGCAGGAAGGGGGTATAAGTGCCTGGTATGCAAGTGGTTAAGGGCCTATTCTACAACCTGTATTGCATTATTTTGCTTAATATTGGTGTATAATGACTATGCATCAATATTGGCTAATAGACAATTGTTCTTTATATTTTTCTGTCTTAGTAGATTGATGAGTTCTTGACCATCCTTTTTATATAAGATGGAAATTCCTGGGCTACAGGTTGCAGGAAATGGTCCAATTACTCTCCTGTTCTGGAGAAAATTGAATCCAATCCATTGACAATTGGGGGGGGGGATTTTCTGAATTTTATATATTTTAGGGACCTGGTATATTATTGGTGTTTTTGTGTACCTCCTGGTATAAATTCTTTGGGTCCTTTTTTTTTACCCACGATTTTCTCAACGTACTAATTTTGTTAAGTTGGCCTTTAATTTATTTCCAGGGTCCCCTTTTGAGTTTCTCCTATGTGTCCTCATCCATTATCAATCGATCAACTTCCCTTACATAGTCATCTTTATTCAAGATGACTATTACCCCCCCCCCCCTTCCTTTGTCTGGTGGTCTAGTAAATGTTTTTCCTTTTTGTTCTTGCTCCTCCAGTCCCTGTCTTATCTTTTTGTTACCTCTGATGAGTTCTATATTGATTATCTTAATTTCTTGCTCCATCATTAACCTGAATGAAATGAAGACATTGATTATTACTGGACTTGGAGTTGAATAAAGATTGATTTCTCAATCCGCTATGTTGATATTGAGTTTCCAAACTTTGTCTATTCTGTTAGCAAAATGTTTTTTTTAATTTCCTGATACATTTGTCTAGGTCCATGAATACCTTAAGCCCCTGGTCACATAGGGTGCGATTTGGCAAGCAATTTGCATGCCAGGCAACTTGCAAATCGTATGCCAAGTCGTACCCTATTGTCTGCTCTTAGAGTGGTCATATCGGTGCTGTTCCAACTTGGTCAGATCTGCACCAATTTCCACAGTAGTGCATGCACTACTTTTGTTGCGATTTAAATAGACATCTGTATCAGATGTCTTACAAACCACAAGGAAATTGGCAGGTCACCCGATTTTGAAATCGTGCGACTTCACTGTAAGTCGCACGATTTCAAAATCGGCTTTGATGTGACTGCAGTAAACATCATCCCATTTAGATTAAATATACCTGAACCTAATTCTTTCTTTTTCCTCTGACCCCCTCTGCATCCTCTATTTGTTCTTCCATCTCCTTGTGTGTATTCCTGTTGTATTGGATATCTGTTCTGTATAGGTCTCCAATATTGTGGGGGGCCCATAGGAGCCTTCCTTGCCCCTTGGTCTCGAATTGCCTCTCCATGGGGGGCCCCTGTATCCTCCTGTCTGAAAACACTCTCTATACTGGTTATAATCCCTAGGTAGGGGCCATTAAACCACCTTCCTGATGTTGGGTTGTTTCTATGGTTTGGTGGAGTGTAAGGTGTGTGAGATGCCTCCTCCTGTTTGAGGTTCATACCTGTTCTGTACTGGTATGTTTTTCTTAAGGGTTTCATAATTGTTGGTTGGAGTACAATTCTATCTGGTCTCTCCCCATTATCCTTCTCTCTTTGTATGGGGGTTTTTGGGTTAAGAGTATAATTCTGTAATGTAATCTGTCTCCTGTGGATTCTCTGGAATTCACCTCCCCACCCTTTTTTTTTTTTTTTCTCCTCTTGCCATCTGTATATTAGTCCTTGTTTATAATCCTTGATACATCTGTATAATGCTTTATTCTTTTTCTTTTGTGTATCTTTATCCACCTTGGTGGTCTACTCCTGTATATGTAGCATTATTTCCTTATATTCTGTATTTTCAACTGCTGGACCCAGTTTCTCTTTTTATCTCTTGCGTTTTTTCTAATATTCTTTTATTTTCTTTCTGGAAATTATAAGTTGTAGTAATCTTTCCTCACTTTTATTGAAGATCAACCACGCATCCATATCCATCCATCCATCTCCATCATTTCTCATCGAATCCATCATTGGGAGCAACGTCCCACCTGAGCCTCCTGGGTGTGATACCATCCTTAATATATTGCTTTAATGTGACAATGTTTTTTTAACTTAATGCAGAGAATGTATTAAAAGCCTTTTAACAAAAAAACTTGATTTTCTGTTAACAGATTTATCTCACAATCCGAAACAAGCATGTCCCCCTGAAGCATTTTTTAGCCCCCCTCAAACTACTGTCAAGAAAAGTGCCCAAGAGCAGACTCACGGAAAGAAAATCCTTCAGGCACAAACTCAGAAAACGGCTCTGAAGGAACCGGGCAAAGCAACATGTGCAGAGTCCAAACCAAAGATGACTCATGTGGCTCCAATATCCAGTATACCCAAATTGCAGAAACTCCCGGAAGCATCAATAATGGAGGACAAAGACAAATCGGAGCCACAACCTGAGAATGTAGAAGAACCAGATGAACAGCTATTAAAAGTGGAGATGGAATTGTTAGTAAGTCTTTTATTTAAAAAAAAAAAAATCATACTTCATATAAATTAGGACATACAGTATGTCCACTTTTCCAATTTCATGTTATTATTTTGAGTAAAGTTCCTATTTTGTTACTGAAGACCATTGCAGTTTGAATGATTGTAGCAACATTATTTTTACTTTAAGTATATATTTCCTTTGTTTTGTTCATATGCAGGTTCCCAATCTCTTATTAACCATTGTTAAAGACCCACTCTAGGCAGCAGTAAAACATTATTCTTGCAGTGCCCCTCACCCCTGCAACTGCCAGGGTTAAATGCTACTTTAGTCTAGGGTAAAGCAATAAGAACCCATTGCTCCCTTTCACGCCCCAGCTTTCACATGATTCATTCTCCACCTCACTCACACACAGGAAGAAAGGTAGCTGCATTCCAGATCATCAACCTGCTTTGTTTGACCTGGTGTAGTGCCAGTCTGCTGAACTCTTCTGATTTCATTCTGTAAGAGCTTATACTCCTGAGCAATATTGTCAAAAGAAAACTTTTTTTGCTATGAAAACTGTTAAAGCTTGGCTCCAGTATTATAAAAAAAAACAAAAACATACCCTTGCGGCATAGCCCTCCTACTCTGCAATAAAATACACAATGGCTGACAGTACTCTTGGTTTATTCATTCACAGGACGTTGCCGTGTGGGTGGAGCCCCGCATGGCTGTGTTGTTTTCAAATTGAACCCCTACCTGGTGTCACAGAGGAGTGCTGGCGACAGGAGATCAGTGCATAGCATATTACATGTTACACCCCAAATATGGGTGCAAAATGTTCCTAAAGGCGAACGTATTCTTTAAGTCTGTGGTAGAGGAATAAGCTGTACAACTTACCCTTTATTACTCACTCTGTCAGGCTTTAGACGTAATAACTCTTCTTTCTGATGCTATGGGTGAGCCCATGTCTTCCCCCTCCTTGTGTAATAATGCAGAACTATTGGTCAGAACCTCTGGCTGGAGCACCAAGGATAAGCGGCTTCAGGGATCACATAAAGTAAGCCTGTCTGGAGCGAGGAATGAGATATTACAGTGTGTTCCTCTACCCCTAAATGTAACAAGCGATTAACCCTTGCAGTGTAGGGAGGACCCACTGTAATGTGTGTGGATTTTTTGTTTTTTCTGGTGCCCAGAATGTGTAATGACACAATTATTGCCAGATAGGCCCATACAGGTTAATATAGTGATATACTTTGAAAATATTGTTTCCATGAAGTTGATCTTTACACATGTATCCTTCTTTCTTCTTCTTTTTTTTTTTTTTTTTTTTTCCCCAAGAACCCCCCCCCCCCCCCACCCACAATAATAGTTTAAAATAACAAATTTCCTTTAAGTCTTATGCTACCTGTCTACCTATCCTTATAATTTGTGTGTATTTTAATGGCTAAGGCATTGAAGATCAATTAAGGTCAAAGTGAAGTCAGTTTGTTCTTTTGCTTTATTTCCTCCTTACCTCTAGCTGTGGATGCAGAGTAAGCACATCTTGAACACCTGTGTATACCATACCTTTTACATTTTATGTGCAGTTACCTCTTGAAATTAGGTCTTTTTAGATTTTTCACTTTTATGGTATAAAAGGACAAACAAAACTACAGCGCTACATTACATATATGGAAAACAATTGTACAAATATTTAATATTCTTAAGTAGTAAATTTAGCTTTAAAACAAGTCTTTACTATCCAATAAACCCCACCACTGCCTCTTGCAAACAGAGGTGCAGAAGGATTCGATATTAAAGGTGCTGGCGAATATGACTATTTCAGGGTACAGAGTATTCCAGGGGTAATTGGTTCTTCATAGGCCCAAATGCTAAAGCTGTCTACTTGTTCCCCTGTAGGGAGGCTTCTCTGGGAAGTCTGCACCACATTGGGTGGTTCTCAATCACCATAGCTTGCTGTTTGTATCTCCTCCTTTGCATCTAAAGGCTAGCTATACATTCAAATAACATTTATACTAATGACCGCACACAGTAGTAAAACACAAAGCACTCTGTACAGTGCATTGCGGTACCTTTCATTTAGAATGTCACCCAAATTCAGAAGTACAGTAGGTGCCAACAGACTCGCACTACAGGGTGACAGAACTCTGCCCGCTCTCCCTGTTGTACTCTCGTGTTGACATCCCATCACACAGGCTTCTGCTTGAGACTACAAATGGCTCTTTCCACAGTATGGAGGCATGATCCTCCATTGTCCTTTTTCCTGACTCCAGCATGGCAACATACCAGTAATAGTCATATCCATCCTCCCGTTTTTTTTTTCCCTTGGCAATTCACTGGTATGCAGCCATGGATTGGCATCAGGAAAGGAATATTGCAGTAAGTGTTTGATACAATTTTCCATTTTTTCCTGATGCCAACATGGCAGCATACCAGTGAATTGCTAAGGGAAACCAGGGCCTCAGTGGCTAAAACAGGAGGGTGGCTATGACCATTACTGGTATGCTGCAATGTATTGGCTTGAGGAAAGGAAAATTTACAGTAAATATTTGATACAAATCTCCGTTTTATCAGGGAGCTTGACTGAGATGTCAACCAGCCATCACTGGAGTGCATGCATGTGGACAAGTGGCTTGCAAAAGGCTGCATTAGCTTAGCAGCATGGAGGTCAAACAAAAGATGAAAAAAGGATAAACTGTTTCTTTTTAATGTATAAATTAAGTGTGATTAGTTTATATCTACCTTACCAAACATTTAATGAATTATACCACTTTTGCTTGATATCTGAATTAAAATGTTACTTTGGAAATTAAACAGAAAAGAGAAATCGCGTTTGGATCACCTTCAGCTGGAGCAGCGTTTAATGGAAGAGAAGAATAAGCGCAAGAAAGCTCTGCTTGCAAAAGCCATATCTGAGAAGTGAGTGAAACTTTGTGCTACAATATCATGTATATAAATATACACTTATACATAGTACTGATAAGCATAAGATTAAAGTGGAATTATACAACTAAAGCAGCTGTGGAAGGTGTTTTGTGACAGTCGCAGACCAGTTTGGAGTAAGACGGCAAGGAACACTTGCATTGTGGGTGTAGGAACTTGTCTTGAACTACAATGTATAGATGAGGTCAACATTTGTGTTAGCGGATGAAACAATAGCCCCCAAACTTGGTGCAATAATGACTTCCAGCATTGGTGTCAGCGACTGCAATATTAAACCCCCAACATTGGTGTCAGTGGACGCAATAGTAACTCCAATTTCCTTAGTCATCTTCCAGGACGGCACACATGAGAGATGACTAGCTCCACCCGACAGGAAACACAATCAACAACTGACAGTTTAAATTCCCTGCCCTTCCCTCCACGCCTCTATTTTGTGATTGTTTCCCTGTCAGCGAAATGTTTGTTTTGTGGACCTAAGGCTTGGGGCTGGAGGTCCCCCCCCCCCCCCCCCGGGGGGTAAACAAGCTGAGTTAGGGAGTGAAGGCTATAACTCTCCTTCTCCAGGTGTCCCATTTTGTGCCAAGCTTCCTGGGCACAGGGAAGTTGTGCCTGGCGTTCCAGGGATGGTCGCTCTTCCAGGGCAGTGGTGAGGCTTGTCAGGAGAGGACCAGGCTGCGAGACGCTTATCGCAAGTATGAGGTCTGCCGGCTGGCACATGGAGTTGTGTTGCGCGCCCCTGTAGGGTGAGTGGGGCGGCCACGGTGGAGTCTACTGGTTCCTCCAGTAAAGGGCCCAGAGTGTAGTACTGAAAGTGGGAGTGAGGCTGTGGACCAAGCCTCTCTCCCATTAGGATTTTTGGCAAGGGTGGGACTGTATAAAGATGGTGGTGCCGGTCGGCATGTTTTCCCTAATGAGGCCGGTGAGGAGCCTCCAGGAGTTGCCCCTGGGAGTGGGAATCCAGGAACCCAGCGAAAGTGACTCAGTCCTGAAGGGCCCTGCTAAGATGGAAGGCGGGGCAGTGGCTGCAGCCAGTGAGAAAACCGTGAGTGATGAGCCTGACTTCGCTCATGGGGGAGAGTAGGGAAGGGGGGGTAGAGACCTTAACCACTCCCTTACAGGTGTAAGAAAGGAATACATGTTATCCTGGCCCCCTGTTTATCTCCTTTAAAGCCTAAACCCCCCCCTCCCCCTCCAAACCGTGTTTATTGCAACGATAAACTCCAGCAAGACCATGCCAGGCCCTTTTGCTACAACTGTATCCACAAGTTGTCAGGGAAAGAATCCTTGGCGGTTATGAAGGATCTTTTGTCGGTGCAAACAGAAATGTTAGACACCTTACAATTCTTCAAGACCGCTCGACATCCAGAGTGGTAGATGCCAGATTCTCTAGGGAAGGGCCATCTTCCCAGAAAGGAGCTTGCACGGGGAAGCAGTGGGGGGTTTAGGTCTCTCATCCTCTCAGATCACAGAGGAAGAAGACTTTAGAGGAGGCAGAGGTTTCTGGCCAAAGCTCCCTAAAAGAGGAGGAAGTTGTGGAAGGCGCTAGTCTGGCTAGCGAGGAATCTAGACCGGGTAGACACCTTTTTGCTGTTTGAAGATATGTAAGGGCTTTCTGTGCCTCCAGACATTCTAGAATCACCAATGCAGGATTTAGCCCAAGACCAGATGTATAGGGGGTTGGTGAGGTTGCAAGCTAGGGTGGTTAAACATGCGCCAAACTCTCAAAGATATTGTCTTAAGAGAGTGGAAGGATCCTGAGAGGTCCTAAAATTGAAGACCTGGAAGAGGCGGTCCTCTTTGGGGAAGATGAGGAAGAGACATTCCTCAAAACTCCCAAATTAGACACAGTGTTATTGCAAGTATCTAAAGTCTGACCTGTCCTTTGATGGCTCGGGTAACATCAGAAATCAGATGGACCGTAGACCCAAGATGCTTTTGTGTAGAGCCTGGGATGCCAATGCTGCTACTATGGCATCCGCCTACATTGCTAGAAATGCTGACGCTTGGATCCATAGAGTAATTGACCACATCTATCGGTGTACCAAGAAAATAGGGGAAGCCCAGTCAGAAGAGGTGTTGGGTTCCCTTAAGGTAATTGGAAAGGCAGTAGCCTACCTAGCGGGCACTGTGGTGGAGGTGATCAGAACATCGGCTAAGACCGCAGCTCTTAACTCAGCCCGGAGGGAAGTATGGGTTAAAACCTGGGAGAGCAATCGGATGTCAAGAGTAGGTCTCTGTGGTTTACTCTTTGGGGGTCCCTTTATGTTTTGGTCCAGGGCTGGACAAGGTGTTATCTAGGTCTGCCGAAAAGGGGAAGCTGTTCCCTATCAAGGATAAGGTGAGAGGGTTGTTTTTTTTGTTTTTATGTGCCCCCCCCCCTTTTAATCAGGGCCAACAAAGGTTTAGGAAGGACCCCCCCCCCCCTGAGAAATGGCCAACAAAGGGAGACAGAAAGCGTCCTCAAAATTTGTTTTTGTGTTTTTTGTTTTTTTGTTTTTTTTCTGGCTCCAAACCCACCAGTAAGGACCTGAATGGCCTAGATCTAAGGGTTGGTGGAAGGCTGTTCAGATTCCTTCAGAAATGGTGGAAGATTACAGAGAGCCTGTACACCCTACAGTTGATAGGGGAGGGGTACCAGTTAGAATTCTCCTCACTCCCACTTCATACATTTTGTGGTGACTTGTCCCCCAGAGACAGGACAAAGGCAGAGGGTCTCTTGGGAGGGATGAAGGATTTGGCGGATCAGGAGGTAATTGTTCCCGTGCCAACAGACCGGTTTTTTTCCGGGATTTCATTCCCACGTTTTTTGCTGACCCGAAGCCTTCAGGGAAATTCCACTTGATCATAAACCAAAGAAAGATGAACGGACCCAGTTCGGGTAACCACGGATGCAGGCAAATGGGGCTGGGGGGCTCATCTAGAGGACCAACAAGCCCAAGGCCCATGGGAGCCACGCCAAAAGGAGACCTCCAACTGCAGAGAGCTGTTGGCGGTAGGTCAGGCATTGAAGGCTTTTGCAGACAGCATTGAAGGAAAAGAGTTCCAAATTCTGTGAGACAATTTTTCCGCAGTAGCATACCTGAATCGTCAGGGGGGCACCAGATCCTGGAATCTCCTGGACCTGGCTCAGGAGATTCTAGGATGGGCAGAGAGCAGAGTTCTTTCAGTGACGGTGGTCCACATAAAGGGGTCGGTCAACACAAAAGCAGATTTTCTCCGTCGACAGTTCACCAGGAAGAATGGGAACTCAACCTGGAGTTTTTTTTTTTTTGTTTTTTTTTTTTAATTTTAGCTGTCAGGTTTTTGGCAGCCCAGAGATAGACCCTTTTGACTCCCAGGAGACCCTCTGCCTTTGTCCGGTCTCTGTGGGGACAAGCTGGTGCAGAGGCAAGCACAAGTAGCGTCCTGCAGCCACCAAGAATTTGCACAGAGGCCCGTAGAGCCCCTAGTATCCTTCCAGATGTGCTTGCAAATCCCGATTGGCAGCCCACAAATTCTGCAGCACCTGTACTTTCCCCATTCACTGCCCAACCCAGAATTCAGGTGGAAACAGCAAATTTAAATACTCCCCTTGATGATTTTTTTTTTGGGGAGCTTTTTTTCTTGGAAGATCTGTATACATTGATTGTGGATGTATGTGCTCAACAGTTTATCACCACCAACTGAAATTCAAACCTTGCCAGACCATTCACATGGAAACCCATTCCAATTTTCGAATTTAAAGTTTTTTTTTTTTGTTTTTTTGTTTTTTTTTTTTCTGGGCCTAACCCTCAACATGGGCATTACTAAAAAAAATGTTTTGCAGTTGTATTGGTCCGCAGACCCCATTCATCATATGCCCGTGTTCTCTGCTGTCATGGCCAGGCATAGATATGAGAGTATAATGTGTTTTATGCATTTCAACGACAATACACTGTCATCCTCGAGGTGACCCTGAATTTGGCCAGCTCCACAAATTTCAGCCCCTCGCAAATCGCCTTAACCAAAAATTTGCAGATGTCTATACTCTCCAGCAAAACATCTGCATTGTTGAGTGCCTGATTAATTTTTCTGCCCACCTTGCATTCAGACTATTTTTCTCCCCAGCAAGCGTGCCAGATATGGTATCAAGATGTATAAGAACTGTGAGAGGGCAACAGACTATACATATAAGTTTTGGATTTACGAGGGAAAGCCCCCTGGATGCTCAGACTACATGGGGAGCAGTGGCAAGATAGTTTGGGACTTGGTGTCATCCTTTTTCCATATGGGG